>NW_027361824.1:11290000-11792500 GCF_039654945.1 Dendrobates tinctorius
AAATTAAGTTAGTCTGACATGACTTATTAGTTAGAAACCCATGCTGACTCTGTTTAATCACTTCATTCTTATCCAGGTATTGACATACATGTTGTTTAATAATTTGTTCAAAGATCTTTCCTGGTATAGAAGTCAGACTCACCGGCCTATAGTTCCCTGGGTCCACCTTCTTCCCCTTTTTGAAGATAGGAACAACATTTGCTCTTCAGTCTTCTGGCACTTCTCCTGTTCTCCAAGAATTTTCAAAGATTATGGAGAGGGGTTCAAAAATTTCTTCTGCTATCTCCTTCAGTACTCTGGGGTGTAATTCATCTGGACCTGGAGACTTGAATTCATTTAGGTTAGCTAAGTGTTTCCTCACTATCTTTCTGTTTATAGATATCCTGGATTCTTCTATTCCCTTAATAGGACAGTGAAGAACAGTTGATGTTACATTTCCTTTCTGAGAGAAAACAGATGCAAAATAGGAATTTAAAAGTTCAGCCTTCTCAACATCCTGTCTTACCATTTCATCATTTTCATCCTGTAAAAATCCTATAGCATCTTTGACTTTTCTTTTACTTTTGACATATCCCCAAAATCCTTTATTATTGTTTTTGACATCTCTTGCAAGCCTCAATTCATTTTCAGCTTTAGCTAATCTGATTTGTGCCCTGCAGGTTCTGCAGACAGCATTATATTCTTCTTTAGATATGCCTCCCTCTTTCCATTTTATAAACATTTTTTTCTTCCTTTTTAGCATGTGCTTAAGTTCTGTGTTCATCCATCCTGGTTTCCTTAAATGCTTCCTATTCTTCCCTCTTTTCGGAATTGTTAACTGTGCTTTGAGAATTTCATTTTTCAAGATTTCCCATCCCTCCTGGACATTTTTGTCTTTTAGGATATCCAGCCATTGGATCCCTCCAATTCTCTTTCTGAATCCCTTAAAATCTGCCTTTCTGAAATCTAACCTTGACGTCTGAGTCTTCACAGGTCTTCCGCCTCTAGTTATCCAAAATTCTAAAATAGCATGGTCACTACCTCCTAGGGTCCCAGCCACTTTTACCTCCTCAACCATTTCCTCCCTGTTTATAAGGATTAGATCCAAGGTAGCAGTTCCCCTTAAGCCAGTACATGTCCGAGCCCGTCTGAAGTTTGCCAGAGAGCATTTGGATTATCCAGAAGAGTACTGGGAGAATGTCATATGGTCTGATGAAGCCAATGTAGAACTGTTTGGTAGAAACAAAACTCGCCGTGGTTGGAGGAGACAGAATGCTGAGTTGCATCCAAAGAACACCATACCTACTGTGAAGCATGGGGGTGGAAACATCATGCTTTGGGGCTGTTTCTCTGCAAAGGGACTAGGACGACTTATCCGTGTACATGAAAGAATGAATGGGGTCATGTATCGTGAGACTGAGTCCAAACCTTCCATCAGCAAGGGCATTGAAGATTAAATGTGGATGGGTCTTTCAGCATGATAATGATCCCAAGCACACCATCAGGGAAACAAAGGAGTGGCTTCGTAAGAAGCATATGAAGGTCCTGGAGTGGCCTAGCCAGTCTCCAGATCTCATCTCCATAGAAAACCTTTAGGCTGTGTGCACACGGTGCGGTTTCTGCTGCGTTTCCGCAGCGGTTTTGCCGCTGCGGAAACGCAGCAGTTCCACTGACCAAGTACAGTACAATGAAACCCTATGGGGTTTCAAAAACGCTGTGCTGACGGTGCGGTTTTTTCCGCGGTTTACAAACCGCAGCATGTCAATTGTTTGTGCGGTTTCCGCAGCGGTTTCATACCTCTACCATAGTAGAGGTGTGAAACCGCAGGGCAAAACCGCAGACCAAAACGCAGGAAAACCGCAGGTCACTTTACCTGCGTTTCCGCGCGGAAAAAACCGCAGCGGAATCCGCAACGTGTGCACATAGCCTTAGAGGGATTTGAACGTTGCCCAACGACAGGCCCAAAACATCACTGCTCTAGAGGAGATCTGCAGGGAGGAATGGGCCAACATACCACCAACAGTGTGTGCCAACCTTGTGAAGACTTACAGAAAACGTTTGACCTGTCATTGCTAAGGCCGGTTTCACACTAGCGCATTTTCAGCGCGCGCACGGCCGGGGGTAGCTCCGCCCCCGATCCGGCTCTCTGCCCGGCGTGCCCGCCCCTTCCTTGTAGCGCCGCCTCCTAGCGGACGGCGGCGCCTGCGATCGGCGCACCCTATCTTTAGCATAGGGTGCGCCGATCGTGCGCAGGTCGTGCGCTAGTTGCGCTTTGACCTGCGCTGCGCACTTATGACGGTGCGCCGTGCGCGCCAAAATCCGAAAAGTTCGATTTTGGCGCGCACGGCGCACCGTCATAAGTGCGCAGCGCAGGTCAAAGCGCAACTAGCGCACGACCTGCGCACGATCGGCGCACCCTATGCTAAAGATAGGGTGCGCCGATCGCAGGCGCCGCCGTCCGCTAGGAGGCGGCGCTACAAGGAAGGGGCGGGCACGCCGGGCAGAGAGCCGGATCGGGGGCGGAGCTACCCCCGGCCGTGCGCGCGCTGAAAATGCGCTAGTGTGAAACCGGCCTAACACAGGATATATAACAAAATATTGAGATGAAGTTTTATTATTGACCAAATTCTTATTTTCCACCATAATGTGAAAAATAAATCTTCCCAAATCAGACAAGGTGATTTTCTGGATTTGTTTTCTCATTGTGACTTTCATGGTTGTGCTCTACCTATGATGTCAATTACAGGCCGCTCTCATCTTTTTAAGTGGGAGAACTTGCACAATTGGGGGCTGACTAAATACTTTTTTCCCCACTGTACATTAGGTGGTTACCTGAGCCTACTGTCGGCTACATGCTAGTATCATGGGACTTACGGTATGTTAGACACCCCTAAAATAGCGTGTTGGACCTTCTTTAACCTTCAGAACCACAATTATCCATCAAGGAGTACATTCCAATAGGGATATGGACTGTCAAACAAGATAATTGGATGGATAAATACTTGGTAATATCCATTGTCCAAACAAGTACCGGAGGAGCCAAGGTGCACCAAGAAAACCATTTCACCATCCTGATAGGAAGAGGTCTCCTATTTATGCCTTTTGATCCAAATTCTGACCACCTGGATTCTTTAGACCAGACTACGCCCTTTTTTTTTTTTTTTTTCTTTCCCTTGGCGTATAGTCACACGTTTGACTCGATGGTGTAATCTGTTATGCTGTTTCCGACATCAAACATAGATACGGCCAAAGGGGAAAAAAGATCAATTATGCATGTTTTGGGTTCCGTTTTGATATATATAAAAGATCTTTGGGAGATCTGTATCTCCTTTTTCGAGTGTTCCAATGGAACGGCCGACAGTCATGAACTCATGTGAACACATTCCCGGCACAAATGAGGGATTCAAACATTTAAGGAATGATGAGTGTTTGCTGTTGGACACCACTGTTAGTTTTCTTGTCTGTGCATCTACTGTTCTTCAGATCGATACTTCATGTCCACCTCTGATCCTTTTAGTAGCATCCACAGTATCCTTTCGCTGGATGATCTTCCTAGGTTATGCCATTCTGTATATTCTCTCCTCAGTGTCACAAGCTGTTTTTATGAAGGCCTAGACTCGGCCGTTCTGCCACCAAGCCTTGTTCTGAGTCACTCAGATCACCCTATTTTCTCATTCAACTCCTGAAACTGATCCATGAAAAACTGATCACTTCATTTTAGGGTGCACTGTGTGATCATGCGTCTATAATTTATGTACAGAAGAAGCTCTAATGTTGGGAGGGCCGGTGTCTCTAATAAAGTGGCCAAGAGTGTAAATCCAGCACAACCCTTCTACATCAACTCTGGAATGAAGATGTAACTTCGGATTCTTGTGATTGTTTTACCGTGGGCTTCGCTCGTCCTGTAGTGCTAGTTTAGGCTCATATCTTTTGATTGAAGGGTTCTCTGACCTTCTCGATACGGTTAGCGTTTCGCCTTCTGCTACAGAAAGCAGTCATGTAGTAAAGTTCTTCCTTTCGTCTGTAACCTGGAAAATTTTCAATTAATGCGAAACAATTCAGTGTAAAAATATGTCTACGCTCTCCCACCTTCTACAGTAGTATTTGGCGAACCGCATGGGATCCTGTTACTGTTTTACTACCTTGCTGTCATTATCCAACCTCGCTGCATAGAAATTGAGAATTTCCTCTTTACAATTTTCCACTGTGAATGAGGATCAGGCTTTGCTTCTCACTGCTCAACCCTGATATTTTAGGCCGCAGGTTGATTTTTCTAGCTTAGAATCATAGAATCGTAGAGTTGGAAGGGACCTCCTGGGCCATCTGGTCCAACCCCCTGCTCAAAGCAGGATTCGCTAAATCATCCCAGTCAGATGTCTGTCCAGCCTCTGTTTGAAGACTTCCATTGAAGGAGAACTCACCACTTCTCGTGGCAGCCTGTTCCACTCATTGATCACTCTAACTGTCAAAAAGTTTTTTCTAATATCTAATCTGTGTCTCTTCCCATTCAGTTTCATCCCATTGCTTCTAGTCTTTCCTTGTGCAAATGAGAATAAAGTTGATCCTTCTACAATGTGACAGCCCTTTAGATATTTGTAGACAGCTATTAAGTCTCCTCTCAGTCTTCTCTTTTGCAAACTAAACATTCCCAAATCCTGCAACCTTTCCTCATAAGACAGGGTTTGCAGACCGGTCACCATTCTGGTCGCTCTTTTCTGAACTTGCTCCAGTTTGTTGATGTCTTTTTTAAAATGTGGTGCCCAAAACTGGACACAATATTCCAGATGAGGTCTGACCAAAGAGGAGTAGAGGGAAATAATGACTTCACGTGATCTAGACTGTATGCTTCTGTTAATACATCCTAGAATTGCATTTGCCTTTTTTGCTGCTGCATCACACTGTTGACTCATATTCAGTCTGTGATCTATTAGTATACCCAAGTCTTTTTCACATGTGCTGTCACTTAGCCCTATTCCTCCCATTCTATATATGCTTTTTTCATTTTTATTGCCCAGATGTAGTACTTTGCATTTCTCCCTGTTAAAAACCATTCTGTTAGTTGCTGCCCACTTCTCCAGTTTATTTAAATCTTTTTGAATCCTCTCTCTCTTCTCTAGTATTAGCTATCCCTCCTAGCTTTGTGTCATCAGCAAATTTAATCAGTTTACCCTCAATTCCTTCATCTAAATCGTTGATAAAGATGTTGAACAATACAGGGCCCAGGACAGAGCCCTGTGGTACCCCACTTGAGACATTCTTCCAACTGGATGTGCAGCCATTTACGACCACTCTTTGGGTCCGATCACTAAGCCAGTTATGAATCCACCTAACAGTTGCCTTGTCCATTCCATACTTAGTCATTTTTTCAATAAGGATTGTATGAGAGACTTTGTCAAATGCTTTGCTGTAGTCAAGATATACTATATCTACAGCATTTCCTTGATCCACCCAATCAGTGATACCGTCATAGAAGGAAATTAAGTTAGTCTGACATGACTTATTAGTTAGAAACCCATGCTGACTGTTTAATCACTTCATTTTTATCCAGGTATTGACATACATGTTGTTTAATAATTTGTTCAAAGATCTTTCCTGGTATAGAAGTCAGACTCACCGGCCTATAGTTGCCTGGGTCCACCTTCTTCCCCTTTTCGAAGATAGGAACAACATTTGCTCTTCTCCAGTCTTCTGGCACTTCTCCTGTTCTCCAAGAATTTTCAAAGATTATGGAGAGGGGTTCAAAAATTTCTTCTGCTATCTCCTTCAGTACTCTGGGGTGTAATTCATCTGGACCTGGAGACTTGAATTCATTTAGGTTAGCTAAGTGTTTCCTCACTATCTTTCTGTTTATAGATATCCTGGATTCTTCTATTCCCTTAATAGGACAGTGAATAACAGTTGATGTTGCATTTCCTTTCTGAGAGAAAACAGATGCAAAATAGGAATTTAAAAGTTCAGCCTTCTCAACATCCTGTCTTACCATTTCATCATTTTCATCCTGTAAAAATCCTATAGCATCTTTGACTTTTCTTTTACTTTTGACATATCCCCAAAATCCTTTATTATTGCTTTTGACATCTCTTGCAAGCCTCAGTTCATTTTCAGCTTTAGATAATCTGATTTGTGCCCTGCAGGTTCTGCAGACAGCATTATATTCTTCTTTAGATATGCCTCCCTCTTTCCATTTTATAAACATTTTTTTTCTTCCTTTTTAGCATGTGCTTAAGTTCTGTGTTCATCCATCCTGGTTTCCTTAAATGCTTCCTATTCTTCCCTCTTTTCGGAATTGTTAACAACTGTGCTTTGAGAATTTCATTTTTCAAGATTTCCCATGCTTATCCTTGTAGAGGAGCCTTCCTATGCCTTTGCATTTATTAATCTAGTCTCTCAACCTTTCAACACTCCTACAGCTCTCCATTATCCTTGTCTTACAATATGAAGCACAAAGACATCCCTTATTCAAGATTTGGTCTTGCAAAACACTTAGAAGTTTTTAAATGGTCAATTTTTTTTTTTTTTTCTCACCCTAAAATGTTAGCTTTACAGCACCCGCCTGGCATTGAGACTCTCAGCCCAGATCACATTCACTTCATTACTAGCTGATCTGCAGTACCCAAGAAAACCTGGTGCTATACTGTTCTCTGTCCACCTTTTTACCTGCTGGTTGGTGGGTGCTCGGTGATCAATCCCAACCGATCTGATATTGATGACCTAAGGAGGGGTCATCTAGTAGTGTTACTTTTCTAGTAGAAGACCCTTGACGAGCAGCTCATGGATGGTGGTCCCTGTTTCATCGGCGTCCTGATGGAATCTGTGTGTTTGACTTCTTCGCTTTGATTGCGACGCACAGTTTCTGCCTTGTGGACTTTTGGATATGCATCCATGTAATATAGGAGGAAGCGGACCCCCTTTTAATATACTCTACCACCCATATAGCTGCGTATCCTCCCCCCTCTTTCTTGGCATTGTCTTCCACTTTCTATCCCCCATTGTACTGGGTCTTGTTTACAAGATGTGCCGGCTGGCGGTGCAGGTGATTAGAGCGCAGTCTCCGCTGCTGGCGTCAGTGAGGAGGAATGCTGCTGGCCGGGAGGATTGCAGGTGGATTGGGATGCCGCAGGACTCCACCAGACCCTCCTTTGTCTCTTTGTGCCTCACAGCTGCCGTTTGACCTCCTGCCAGTCTTCTGGAAATCTGACTGTCCATTCATTGTCATGTTTGCGGGGTCTAGGCGCTTCTCTCCTTCCGCAATCAGCACTTTCAATCTTGTCTTGTGTGAACGTTTCAGTAATTGCAGTCATTTTGTATTGCTGTGTTTTTCTCCCCCCCCCCCCCTTTTCAGATGAATCGCCCAAAGCTCAAGCGTATGCTCACATTGAGCTCTCGTATAGCCATTGGATGACGCCGTCATTTTGTAGACACTCAGTAATTGTGGCAACCGGACCTCTTTGCTGCACT
Source organism: Dendrobates tinctorius (assembly GCF_039654945.1). Taxonomy (NCBI): domain Eukaryota; kingdom Metazoa; phylum Chordata; class Amphibia; order Anura; family Dendrobatidae; genus Dendrobates; species Dendrobates tinctorius. Next base: position 11,297,438 of record NW_027361824.1, read on the forward strand.
ATAAACCAGTGACTTCGGTTTGACATCTGTAGAAAAAGAAAAACTCCGGCTTCTCGTAGTAGTCTGATGTATTCAGGAGTTGTCTGTATTCTCCTGCTCTGTAACTTAGTATCCACTCATGTTTAGTGGGCGGTTTCTTCACAATTCTGTCAGCACTGCAGGTACTAGAACTTGCTTTCCCCTCACTGACAAGCATGTATTGCTCTTGCCTTTGTCCAGTGACCATTCTGCCCTGAGATCCTGCCTGTTGTCTATGGTCCTTGTGTCTGCTGTAAGGCTGCGTTCACACGTTCAGGTGTTTTCGCGGCGGTCTTTACCGTGCAATTTTGCCGCGAAAAAACAGCATCCCGTGCAATCCTATGGGATTCCGCAATGCTGTGCTAATGCTGCGGATTTTCCCGTGGCGGAATCGCATCGCGGAAAAATCCGCAGCATGCTCATTAATTTGCGGAATCGTGGCGATTCCGCCCACATAGGAATGCATTGTTCCGCTTACTTTCCGCATGTGGCTGTGCCCACCATGCGAAAAGTAGGCAGAACATTTACGGATGGTACCCACGGTCCGGAGGAGAGGAGACTGTCCTCCGGGCTGTGGGTACCATATCCCTGTAAAAAATTAGAATTCAAATAAAAAAATCGACATCCCGCACAGCGTCCCCAGGCTTCAGCGATACACACGGCAGGTCCCGTTCCCAGTAATGCATTGCGATGACCTTTGCTGATGTCGTGTTTTGCGAGACCGCGATGTCATCAAAGGTCATTGCCGCAATGCATCACTGGGAACGGGACCTGCCGGAGCATCGCGAAGGCATGGGATGCTGCGCGGGATGTCAGAAGGTGAGTGACTATTTTTTTGATTTTTAACATTAGATCTTTTCACTACTGATGCTCCATAGGTGGCCTCAATAGTAAAACGTTGGTCACACTCGTCAAACACTGTTTGATGAGTGTGACAAACCTGTCAATCGGTTCTCCAAGCGATGCTACAGATCGCTTGGAAAACGCTAGTTTTTCCGCGGGCAAATCGCGGAAATTTAAAATGCGATTTTTCCCGCAGAATGGAATTCCTGAATTCTTGTGGTAACTTCCGCAGGAGTTCCGCAATGTGTGAACTTAGCCTAAAGCAAATTTCTGAATGCTGTTAACAGAGGCTCTGGCAAGATGGTCTCCCCAAAATTGCGTACAGAAAAGCTGCACCTCTGCTAATGTTAGCTGTGCAAGGAAAGAGAAGGGAAAAGAAATCAAGAAAAAAACTGCTCTGGAGTATAATACAGGAGGTAACTCAGGATCAGTAATGTAATGTATGTACACAGTGACTGCACCAGCAGAATAGTGAGTGCAGCTCTGGGGTATAATACAGGATGGAACTCGGGATCAGTAATGTATGTACACAGTGACTGCACCAGCAGAATAGTGAGTGCAGCTCTGGGGGTAACTCAGGATCTGTAATGTATGTACACAGTGACTGCACCAGCAGATTAGTGAGTGCAGCTCCGGGGTATAATACAGGATGTAACTCAGGATCAGTAATGTAATGTATGTACACAGTGACTGCACCAGCAGAATAGTGAGTGCAGCTCTGGGGTGTAATACAGGAGGTAACTTGAGTTCAACTTTAACATGTTAATCCAGAAGACTGCAAAATCAACATTATTATTTTTATTATTATTGTGCATTTGTATAGCTCCATTTATTCCATGGGCGCTTTAGGCTAAGTGCACACGTACCGGAACTCTCGCGGAAATTACCGCGAGAATTCCGGAATTCCATTCCGCGGGAAAATCGCATTTTAAATTCCCGCGATTTTCCCGCGGAAAAACTAGCATTTTGCAAGCATATTTAGCTTGCAAAATGCTAGCGTTTTCCAAGCGATCTGTAGCATTGCTTGGAGAACTGATTGACAGGTTGGTCACACTCGTCAAACATAGTGTTTGATGAGTGTGACCAACTTTTTACAACTGAGGCTGCCTATGCGGCATCAGTAGTAAAAGATAGAATGTAAAAAATGGTGTTATTCTTACCTTCCGACGTCCCTCGCATCCGTTCCCAGTAATCCTTTGAGAAAATGCCCGCGATGACGTCCGTTCTCGCGGGATCGCGATGACGTCGCGTGAATGACCGAGAACGGACGCCATCACGGGCATTTTCGCAAAGGATTACTGGGAACGGAAGCGTGGAGAGAGGCGGGAAGACTGCGCGGGATGCCGGAAGGTGAGAATAACAATATTTTTTATTTTAAATTCTATTTTTTACAGGTATATGGTACCCAAAGCCCGGAGGACAGTCTCCTCTCCTCCGGACCGTGGGTACCATCCGCAAATGTTCTGCTTACTTTCCGCATGGTGTGCACAGCCACATGCGGGAAGTAAGCGGAACAATGCATTCCTATGGGTGCGGGATCGCCGCGATTCCGCAAATTAATGAGCATGCTGCGTTTTTTACCGCGAAGCGATTCCGCCGCGGTAAAAACCGCAGCATTAGCACAGCATTGCGGAATCCCATAGGAATGCATGGGATGCTTATTTTTCACGGCAAAATCTCGCGGTTCAAACCGCCGCGGAAATGCGAAAAAAACGCCACGTGTGAACTCAGCCTCACATGTGAAAAGGGGAAATATAGACAAGTATAATAAACATGTGTAAGGCTGTGTGCCCACGTAGCAATTTTTAAGCGTTTTTGCCGCGATTTTCGGTGCAAAAACGCTGCGAAAACGCTTAAAAATCGTGTACAGAACGCCCCCCCATGCATTCCTATGGCATTCCGCACATGCTGTGCTAATGCTGCGCTCTTTTCCGCGGCGGAATCGCATCGCGGAAAAAAAATAAAAAAATCGCAGCATGCTCATTCTTTTGTGCGGAATCGCAAAGAATTGCCGCGATTCCGCACCCATAGGAATGCATGAGAATCGCTTACTTCCCGCATGTGGCTATGCCCACCATGCGGGAAGTTAAGCGTCTCATGTGCGGTTGGTACCCACGGTGTGGAGGAGAGGAGACTGTCCTCCAGGCCCTGGGTACCATACCCCTGTAAAAAAAAAGAATAAAAAATCGGGGTATATTTACCTTCCGGTGTCCCGCGCTGCATTCCCGGCCTAAGCGTTCCCAGCGATGCCTTGCGGAACGGTCCTGTAATGACGTAGTCTCGCGAGATCGCTATAGCAACGCGAGACTACGTTATCACAGGTCTCGCAAGGCATCGCTGGGAGCGCTGAGGCCCGGGATGGCAGCGCAGGACGCCGGAAGGTAAATATACCCCGAATTATTTTTTTTTTTTTTTTTAAGCATTTTAACATTCTATCTTTTACTATTGATGCCGCATAGGCGGCCTCAATAGTAAAAACCTGGTCACACTTGTCAAACACTGTTTGACGAGTGTGACCAACCTGTCAATCACTTTCCAAGAGATGCTTCAAATCGCTTGGAAAGTGCTTGAATATCGCACGCGAAAATCGCGGCCATAATCGCGGTAAAATCGCGCGGAAAAAAACGCGATTTCTGGGAAGGAGTCCGGTTTTTAGTGAGCGTTTTAAAACGCTACGTGGGCACATAGCCTTAGACAAGGGACACACAAGTACATAAGGAGAGAGGACCCTGCCCGCAAGGGCTCACAGTCTACAGGGATGGGTGAGGATACACTAGGAGAGGGGAGAGCAGGTCGTGCGGTGGTTCAGTAGACCGAGGATCATTGCAGGCTGTAGGCCTGTAGAACATGTTGTTCTTTTAGAGTTATTTTAAATGGTTGAATGGAAATTGTCTTAAGGGGGTTTTACACGTAGCAATATCGCTAAATCGTCACTGATTTTGTGACGTAGCAGCGATATTGCTAGCGATATCGCTATGTGTGATACTTGCCTCCGACCGGCTCCTGCGCTGTCTGTCGCTCATCGCGCGGCTCCATTTCTCGTCGGGCGCTTCCTGATGTGTGAGACGAGCGACGCTGGACGCGGGCAGGAGGACGTCTGGATCGCTGTGTGTGTGAAAGGTGAGTATCGTCCGCTGCATCGCTGTGAGATCTTCCTGTGTGAAAGCTCACTAGTGATCATTTAGCAATGCACCAACGATCCTGACCGGGTCGTATCGCTGGTGCATCGCTAAATGTAAAAGGACCTTTAGAATGAAAGGAGATGATGAATTTCAGACCCCTGTAAACAATCTGATCAGCGGTCGGGCTATCGCTGAGCTGGTTGCTGCAGTGATTACCGTACATGGGCTGGTGATGGTTCACTCTTTTGGATGATTATCATCCCATAGAAAGGGCCTGAATGAATTTTTATTTTTTCTTTTTTCCTTAGTGATTTTTTTTTTTTTTAAATAGTTGATGTAGATTTCTGTATTGTGCATGGAGGCTTCTTTTTTTTTTCTTGAGACCTCCCGCTTGGTCTGAAGCTGTGGGCACACTCTGCGGATTCTGCTGCGGATTTTGCAAAATCCGCAGTGGTTTATCTGCGGATTAGCTTGCGGTTTTCCCCTACGGTTTGACACCTCTACAATGGAGCAGGTGTAAAATCGCTGCAGACTCTGCACAAAGAAGTGACATCCTGCGGTTTTGAATCCGCGTGGAAAAATCCGCACCGTGTGCACTGCGGTTTTTGTTTTCCATTGAAAATAATGGTACTGTACAATCTGCTGCGGATCCGCAGGGCCAAAACAGCAGCAGAATCCGCAGCGTGAGCACAGACCCTGAGGATCGCTTACAATTCAGCTTTGTGTTTGGACAAATCTGAGACTAAATCCGTCTCCCGGAACGTAAGCAGAGCGCCAGGATCGGCCTGCGTGGTGGGCAGATGTGCACCGCGTCTTCTACTCGCAGCATTTACTGAGGCGTCTTCTGAGCTTTCAGCATTTTTTTTTTTTTTTTTTGCTGAGCTTTGTAGTTCCTTAAGCGCTGGCCATTCTTGTGGGTCTGCATTGGGTGGCGCTGATCGTGTACAGTGCTCCATTGATGGATTGAGTGTTGTGGATCCCGCCGGCCTCCGCTCCGTTTCTTAGATTTGCTTGTGTCATCAGGGAAGGTGCTGCGCCAGCACAATAGATGCTGCGGTGACTTTGCCTCGTGTGAAGGGAGGCTCCTTTTTATTTTCCTTGAACGGAAAAAGGTTTTATTTTGCGAAATCAATAATGGTTATGAAATAATAACCTCCTTTTGTCTCCTCTAACGTCTCCACCACCAGATGGACGCTGTAGTAGTAGTAAAAAAAAAATGGAAGTTTTCATTTTGACTGTCCATAAATCTTCCTCGTCAGTTTGTACCCTACATACTAGTTTTACAGACCTTTTTTAAAGAGGGATTGTCAGTTGCAATAAGTATTATTTGGTTTAAATTCTGCTGTTCTCCCGAATCCGGCGTTTTTCTTCTGTCCATGTTCCTCTCTGTTCCTGAGATATGGCCCCTTCTTCCTAGTCGTGTGTGTTTTTTTTTTTTTTTGTTTTTTTTTTTATTTGCCAACTGGGCGTGGACCTAAACTTTTCTCTCTGGGTGTATTTTTGGGTACCCCGCCCTCTTTGTAAAAATAAAATTACTACAGGGAAAGGGGTTAGGGTGGAGATGAGGCCATATCTCCGGAACAGAGAGGTGCAGGAAGCAAAGGAGAACGGCAGCATTTACATCAGGTAAGAAAATTATTTATTTATGGCGAGACATGGTCCAGACTGATGAAAGTATGAATCCCGGCTTGTAGAAAAGTGATTGGGTCAGGACCTAAATCTGAAAGACTATGTGCAATAATAGTGTGGATATAGTAGATAAGGAGCAGAAGACAGCAATGATCACAGATGTGGCAGCGCCAAGTGACAGCAACGTGAGAAAGAAGGAATATGAGAAGCTGGAGAGATACCAGGGCCTCAGAGGAGACGTGGAAGGTGAAGGCAGCAGTGATTCCAGCGGTGATAGGAGCACTGACCCCTAAGTGTGTGTGCACACGTTGCGGTTTTTGCGGATCCGCAGCAGTTTCTATGCGGCTTACAGCACCATGTAAACCTATGGAAAGCCAAATCCGCTGTACACATGCTACGGAAATTTGCGCGCAGATTTGCTGCGGTTTATTTACCGCAGCATGTCACTACTTTTTTGAGGAACCGCAACTGCAGTTTTCGTTCCGGGAACAACGAACATAAAATAATCAATCTCTCCTTCCACAAACCGCAATAGAATCTCCATCAATTCCGCTGGACAAAGTATACTAATCCGCAGGGAAAACTGCAGGCGTTTTACCCTGAGGTTTCTGCCAAGCGATGCGGATTTTTCTGCAGAAAAAATCCGCAGCGTATGCACGCACCCTAAGATGGAAGAATGGCTACAACAGATCCCACATCTGATCTCCGTCCAGAAAAGCGCAATGCTGGGATCAACTAAGATCCTGCACAGAACCCTCCAACTCCCAGGAGGACCCGAGAATGAGAGGACAGCAAAGACCACCCCCAGTGGGGCGAGAGGGAAATAATTTATTACCGTATATACTCGAGTATAGGTTGACACCCCCCTAATTTTGCCACAAAAACTGGGAAAACTTATTGACTTGGCTATAAGCCGAGGGTGGAAAATGCAGCAACTACTGGTAAATTTCAAAATTAAAAAGATACCAAAAAAAGTAAAATTAGTTGAGAGATCAGTAGGTTAAATGTTTTTTAATATCTATTGAATCAGAGGCCAATATGTATATTATATAGAATATCATATACTTACCAAAAACTGTCCGTCATTCACTTCCGTCCGGATGTCCTCAAATCCCACAATCCGCCGCACCGGAAGCATGCCGACCGCCATATTGGAATACTCAAGTGATGGGTATTCCAATATGGCACCCACTGGTGGTACCAGGCCCTTCTGCAGTCCCACCAGCGGGACACCAGCACAGGCCGCAAACCACAGTCTTTCCTGCCGGCTGTGACTGCGCGGAGGCTGGTGGGCAGGCAGTGGCGGGACACACACCCCCCACACACGCACTGCCCTCCCAATGGGATGGCATCGGGCCCACCTCTAGTATATAAGATTTCTTTACTCCAGTCACATACAGAGCTGCAGTAATGTTGTAACTGAAGGCTAATTTTCACTTTCTGCCCCTATTTCCACATGTAGCTGTTTGGGTCTGTACAGGAGTTCTGTAGGGGTTATTGAATTCTGCTCTGGAGAATTCTTATTTTTAATTCTTTTTAGTGTTCGTGTTGCTGAAATGTCGATTTTTGATCATGCTGCTCGGGTATTTAAATGTCAGGAAATCATTCAGAATAAAATGTAAAGGTCATTCACTTGGTATGAAGTCGTATTAGAGAGCAGAAAGTCCTCCAGAAAATGAATATTCCCTGGCGGCTGAGTAATGGACTTCTCCAGCCGGTAATAAGCGTCAAGCACCTGCTGCTAGTATGATGGGGGGGGGTCCTAGACACATTAAAAGTTCTACATTTGGGGACTACCATTACCTTCCATAAACTGCAAAAGGAGGAGCGTGCGGGATTGACAGGGGCTTACTCCCCTACAAGAAAACCTGACATTAGGTCAGAGACTTACGGATAGAAGATAGTGCATGCCACGGAGCCGGAGGCTAGTGCTGATGGATGCTTTATGCTTGTATTTTGGGACCCCTGAGTTTTCACATGCACATGATGATGAATAGGGGGTCCCATAGCTGATCCTTGAGGACCACCACAGAGAAGAGGTCAGAAAGCGTTGCTATATCATAAGGGGTTGCCTTACAGTGTATGTGCTGGATATGGATCTTGTAAGGTCAATGTCAGGAGTCTGTTCTAAAGGACAGATGTAGAACAGGATGCGCTTGCTCTCTTCCTCTGTTCCTGTCGGCGGTACCAGGCCTTGAGCCCTGCAGTTTATTTGCACACACTGTCTGTTATCAGCGCGTTTCTCGCAGACATACAGGTGCTTGTCACAAAATTAGAATATCATCAAAAAGTGAATTTATTTCAGTTCTTCAATACAAAAAGTGAATCTCCTCTATTCTATAGAACCATTACACACAGAGTGATCTATTTCACGTATTTATTTCTGTTAATGTTGACTATTATGGCTTACAGCCAATGAAAACCCAAAAGACATTATCTCAGTAAATTAGAATACAGTAATGAACAAAAACACCTGCAAAGCCTTCCTAAGGGTTTATAAAGTCTGTTTCAGTCGCTCCACAATCATGGGGAAGACTGCTGACCTGACAGATGTCCAGAAGGCAGTCACAGACACACTCCACAAGGAGGGGAAGCCACGAAAGGTCATTGCTGTGAAGGACCCATCAATTAAAGGGGGATGTGCTGGGGCTCTCCTGTCTTGTGTCGGGACTCCCTTTTATAACCTGCTGGATTGTTGGTGTGAGCTTGGTTCATCAATGGGTTATGGCAGTTTGGCTGGGCTGAAGGCCCTCATGGCTGCCATGTTGGTCTTCCTATTGAGCCCCGCTTCCTATCAGAACGTCTGTTAATCTTTTTTTATTGCATTATATATCATAAGTGATCAAAGTCCCCAAAGGGGACTTCTAAGAAAGTGGGGGAAAAAAAGATTAAACAAGAGAAAATCTGTAACTAGATCCCTTTTTCTCAGTTAACATGTTTGGTATCGTCACATACGTAAAAGTCCCATCTATCAAAATATACATTTATTTAAATCGTCACCAGCGGTTTTAACTTCATTTATTTTTACAAAGTAATCGATGGATCACACACAGGATTCGATCCGCTGACGAGTGACTGACGCGTTTGCGTACATGTTTATACTGCCCAGTTTTTGGGGACACGGGTTTTCAAAAAAAAAAAAAAAGCTTGTGATGCCATTAATCCTCCTGTTTCCTCGGGTTCCTTAGAATATGAACTTGCCAGCAAGAACAACAAAGCCGTCAGTAAGGCTGTGTACCCACGTAAGCGTCTTTTTAAAGTGTTTTTCCCGGTAAAAACGCTTCAAAAACGCATACAAGAAGCATCCCATTCTTTTAGGCTCTGAGCCCACGTAGCGTTTTAAAACGCACAGTGAAACCCGGACTCCTTCCCAGAAATCGCGCGGTTTTTCTGCGCGATTTTGCCGCGATTTTCTCAAGCACTTTACAAGCGATTTGACGCATCGCTTGGAAAGTGATTGACAGGTTGGTCACACTCGTCAAACATAGTGCTTGACAAGTGTGAGCAGCTTTTTACTATTGAGGCCGCCTATGCACCATCAATAGTAAAAGATAAACGTTAAAAATGCTAAAAAAAATAAAAAATCGGGGTATATTTACCTTCCGACATCCCGCGCTGCCATCCCGGGCCTCAGCGTTCCCAGCGATGCCTTGCGAGACCTGTGATGACGTTGGTCTCGCGTTGCTATAGCGATCTCATGAGACCGCTAGAGTCACGCGAGACTACATCATTACAGGACCGTGCCGCAAGGCATTACTGGGAACGCTTAGGACGGGAATGCAGCGCGGGACGTCGAAAGGTATATACCCCAATTTTTTTTTTACATGGGTATGGTACCCAGGGCCTGGAGGACAGTCTCCTCTCCTCCACACCGTGGGTACCAAGCGCACATGAGACGCTTAACTTCCCGCATGGTGGGCATAGCCACATGCGGGAGGTAAGCGATTCTCATGCATTCCTATGGGTGCGGAATCGCGGCAATTCTTTGCGATTCCGCACAAAAGAATGAGCATGCTGCATTTTTTTTTTTTTTTTTTCCGCCGCGGAAAAAAGCGCAGCATTAGCACAGCATGTGCGGAATGCCATAGGAATGCATGGGGGGGCGTCATGTACACGATTTTAAACGTTTTCGCCCCGAAAATCGCTGCAAAAAAACGCTAAAAAATTGCATTGTGGGCACACAGCCTTAAATGAATTATGCAATTTCTGTGCACATGACGCATTTTTTTTTTTCCGCGAATAAAAACACGGCATGTTCATTAATTTTGCGGATTAAAACGCATTTCCAAGTATATTCTATTAGCAGGAGGATGCTCCTGTAAAAAAATGCGAACAAAATTTTTTTTTTTTTTTCTGCATACGTGTGTACATAGTCTCTATCTCTGAAAGCAAAGTAGAAGGCATCTGCTGAGAATGATGAGGGCACAGGTGGATGCGTCTCTGCCTATACGACAGGACCAATATTGGCGTTTTGGATATCCATTTGTCACCATGTTTTACCTCTGTACATAGCAATAATGTGTTTCTAGTCATCCATGCAGCACGTCCTAATCTGCTCTGTAGAATGTCAGCCGGTCAGTGTGCAGAAGTCTGACCATCATTATACCTTTCTGGCTAGAACGCAGAGCTCTTACATCTGATTAAGAACCTCTGTCACACCTGAAACACTTAGAAATGTGCTGTATCCTGACTTATCACACCGTGCTTTCATGATGAAACAATCAACGGCTGTTTTATCTCCATATTGAATTCTGTGATTTGTTTGCAGTATTATAGTAGTTATATTCTTGTACATAGGATGCAGTATTATAGTAGTTATATTCTTGTACATAGAGGGCAGTATTATAGTAGTTATATTCTTGTACATAGGGGGCAGTATTATAGTAGTTATATTCTTGTACATAGGGGGCAGTATTATAGTAGTTATATTCTTGTACATAGGATGCAGTATTATAGCAGTTATATTCTTGTACATAGGGGGCAGTATTGTAGTTATATTCTTGTACATAGGAGCAGTATTATAGTAGTTATATTCTTGTACATAGGGCAGTATTATAGTAGTTATATTCATGTACATAGGAGCAGTATTATAGCAGTTATATTCCTGTACATAGGGGGCAGTATTATAGTAGTTATATTCTTGTACATAGGGGGCAGTATTATAGTAGTTATATTCTTGTACATAGGAGCAGTATTATAGTAGTTCTATTCTTGTACATAGGAGCAGTATTATAGTAGTTCTATCCTTGTATATAGGGGCAGTATTATAGTAGTTATATTCTTGTACATAGGGGGCAGTATTATAGTAGTTATATTCTTGTACATAGCAGTATTTTAGTAGTTATATTCTTGTACATAGGAGCAGTATTATAGTAGTTATATTCTTGTACATAGAGGGCAGTATTATAGTAGTTATATTCTTGTGCAAAGGGGCCAGTATTATAGTAGTTATATTCTTGTACATAGAGGGCCAGTATTATAGTAGTTATATTCTTGTACATAGAGGGCAGTATTATAGTAGTTATATTCTTGTACATAGAGGGCAGTATTATAGTAGTTATATTCTTGTACATAGAGGGCAGTATTATAGTAGTTATATTCTTGTACATAGGAGCAGTATTATAGTAGTTCTATTCTTGTACATAGGAGCAGTATTATAGTAGTTCTATTCTTGTATATAGGGGCAGTATTATAGTAGTTATATTCTTGTACATAGGGGGCAGTATTATAGTAGTTATATTCTTGTACATAGGAGCAGTATTATAGTAGTTATATTCTTGTACATAGAGGGCAGTATTATAGTAGTTATATTCTTGTGCAAAGGGGCCAGTATTATAGTAGTTATATTCTTGTACATAGAGGGCCAGTATTATAGTAGTTATATTCTTGTACATAGAGGGCCAGTATTATAGTAGTTATATTCTTGTACATAGAGGGCAGTATTATAGTAGTTATATTCTTGTACATAGGAGCAGTATTATAGTAGTTATATTCTTGTACATAGGGGCAGTATTATAGTAGTTATATTCTTGTACATAGGAGCAGTATTATAGTAGTTATATTCTTGTACATAGGAGCAGTATTATAGTAGTTATATTCTTGTACATAGGGAGCAGTATTATAGTAGTTATATTCTTGTACATAGGAGCAGTATTATAGTAGTTATATTCTTGTACATAGGAGCAGTATTATAGTAGTTATATTCTTGTACATAGGAGCAGTATTATAGTAGTTATATTCTTGTACATAGGAGCAGTATTATAGTAGTTATATTCTTGTACATAGGAGCAGTATTATAGTAGTTATATTCTTGTACATAGGGAGCAGTATTATAGTAGTTATATTCTTGTACATAGGGAGCAGTATTATAGTAGTTATATTCTTGTACATAGGGAGCAGTATTATAGTAGTTATATTCTTGTACATAGGGAGCAGTATTATAGTAGTTATATTCTTGTATATAGGGGCAGTATTATAGTAGTTATATTCTTGTACATAGGGGGCAGTATTATAGTAGTTATATTCTTGTACATAGGGGGCAGTATTATAGTAGTTATATTCTTGTACATAGGAGCAGTAGTAATAATAATTTTTATATAGCGCTAACATATTCCGCAGCGCTTTACAGTTTGCACACATTATCATCACTGTCCCCGATGGGGCTCACAATCTAAATATTATAGTAGTTATATTCTTGTACATAGGGAGCAGTATTATAGTAGTTATATTCTTGTACATAGGGGGGCAGTATTATAGTAGTTATATTCTTGTACATAGGGAGCAGTATTATAGTAGTTATATTCTTGTACATAGGGGGGCAGTATTATAGTAGTTATATTCTTGTACATAGGGGGGCAGTATTATAGTAGTTATATTCTTGTACATAGGGGGGCAGTATTATAGTAGTTATATTCTTGTACATAGGGGGGCAGTATTATAGTAGTTATATTCTTGTACATAGGGGGGCAGTATTATAGTAGTTATATTCTTGTACATAGGGGGCAGTATTATAGTAGTTATATTCTTGTACATAGGGGGGGAAGTATTATAGTAGTTATATTCTTGTACATAGGGGGGGAAGTATTATAGTAGTTATATTCTTGTACATGGGGGGAAGTATTATAGTAGTTATATTCTTGTACATAGAGGGCAGTATTATAGTAGTTATATTCTTGTACATAGAGGGCAGTATTATAGTAGTTATATTCTTGTACATAGGGGGGCAGTATTATAGTAGTTATATTCTTGTACATAGGGGGGCAGTATTATAGTAGTTATATTCTTGTACATAGGGGGGCAGTATTATAGTAGTTATATTCTTGTACATAGGGGGGCAGTATTATAGTAGTTATATTCTTGTACATAGGGGGGGAAGTATTATAGTAGTTATATTCTTGTACATAGGGGGGGAAGTATTATAGTAGTTATATTCTTGTACATAGGGGGGGAAGTATTATAGTAGTTATATTCTTGTACATAGGGGGGGAAGTATTATAGTAGTTATATTCTTGTACATAGGGGGGGAAGTATTATAGTAGTTATATTCTTGTACATAGGGGGGGAAGTATTATAGTAGTTATATTCTTGTACATAGGGGGGGAAGTATTATAGTAGTTATATTCTTGTACATAGGGGGGGAAGTATTATAGTAGTTATATTCTTGTACATAGGGGGGGAAGTATTATAGTAGTTATATTCTTGTACATAGGGGGGCAGTATTATAGTAGTTATATTCTTGTACATAGGGGGGCAGTATTATAGTAGTTATATTCTTGTACATAGGGGGGGAAGTATTATAGTAGTTATATTCTTGTACATAGAGGGCAGTATTATAGTAGTTATATTCTTGTACATAGGGGGCAGTATTATAGTAGTTATATTCTTGTACATAGAGGGCGGTGTTATAGTAGCTGTTCATGCGGTGTTATAGTAGTTTGTATTCCTGTATGTAGTGTTACGTATTTTGTTATTTATGCAAATTGTCTCTTCAGAGAGGAAGAGGACTAGAACTCTAGTGCCACCTATTGAAGGTAGCAATCCTAAAAGTCAATGTTGACCCTTTAACGAGCCTAGTTACATGACTTAGGATAAAAGCCAAGCCAGAATCTCCATTTGCAGACACTGTTTCGGGGTACTGCCCCTCATCAGTGCAAAGTGGGAGATCTGGTTTTGCTGTGAGAGAGGCGTCTGACCGATATCCAAGAAGTATCATTTCTCCTTGCGGAGAATGACATGCTAAGCATGTCGAGGTGAGGAGACTTAAAGCCGCAATGCTCCTCTGGGAAATATGCTAATTATGCAAATTGTCTCTTCATTGTATTTTGTTATGTACTGTATACTACCTGTTGGACTTATTAGATATTTTGGTTCTTTTCTAGGATCGCAGTATTGGATCACTTCTTGTTGAACTACCTGAAATGACAGCAATCTGATATTTTTTATTTTTTTTAATCGGCCTCTTATTTTGGTTTACTCTGAATCTGCTGCTTTGACGTCTGAGCAGGATCCAGGATCGTTAATCTTTGCTTAAGAGGTAAGTTGTCATTTATACTTTTCCTGTATTGGACCATTGGGTTCTGTACATTGTTTTATTGGGTTGTGAATAAGAATATGTTCAGTAGTGCTCTGTGTAGCTAAAAGAAGTAGACTGGGTTTCATCCCTGTGTGGTTGGACACCTAGAATGCCTCCCACGTGGCATTTGTGGTGTGGACCTCCCAGAGTAGTAACTCTGCTGTGAGATCCGCTGCTGATAGAGTTGCTAAGATCAATTGAACTTCTGCATTTGCATCATGTGATTATCAATAGATCGATTTATACCGGGTCCATATAACATTTTGGCTTCATATGGGGGGGGGGAACTAATAAATTCCTAATATTCCCTAAAGACCTTACCCGTCCTTACCGTGAAGGTTGGCACACTCATAATTGTGATATGGTGCCTCCGCTCAACGTCTGTACCCTTAAACACGCCTGGTTCACATCTAAACTATAACTGAAGTTCAGCACAGGTAGTGAAAAAAAAAAAATATAGAAGCATATCAAATGTAGACATGTGTCTGGATAGTACCCAGTTTGAGAAGAAATGGTCTGTGGTCAAATAATACCCTACCATATGTCCTATACATATATTAAATTCCCCAAATCTTCAGGAATAAGGACTAGGTACAATATCCTTTCCCATGAGCCACACCTAGGATTTTGGTATACAGTAGATAAGTTTTTATCGGACATTGTTTCAAAGCCCTGTTCCTCGTCGAATCCATGTGCCGACGCGTTTCTCCCCGGTATTAGCAGGGCTCATCAGTGTCCCAGCTGAAGACTGTCGATGCATGGCCTCCAAGATGCTGCACGTGGTGTCTGGCATCAGGCACCACCATCTTAAGGAGGTGACGGAGGTCATTTTGGAGAACATCATGTGCTCCATGATTAACGTGTGTCGGAAGTAACATACTCTGTGCGTATGGAGGGTGAATGCGTTCCACATAGGGAAACAATGTCCTTCTGCACCGACTGCATTCACACCAAGACCGGTGTCTGCATACACTATGGTCCAAGTCAAATCCATAAGTCCCACCCCACAATCAGATGATGGTTATTGTAAGGAGGGAGGATGTGTCTAAAGCTGGAAAAAGGAGGATACTGTATTACTCTGGGCAGAAATTAACTCCAAGAAAACCATAGTAGCATACATGGACTAAAAGCATAGGTAAGGAACAGTAAACAATTATATACAAAAGCACTCTCCTAATTATATGATGAAGCTAGAGTAAGAAAACTGTTCACTATTTCTTTTTAGGGCTCATGGACTCGACTCAATATATCAATCTCGTTTTTTGCTGTATTTTTTATTTTTATTTTTTTTTTTACAAAATCCTTGCCTGATGGTTAATTGGACAGCCACAATGACGCAGAAGGAAATCGACTCAAACGCCCACATATTTTAATATTTACATGTCTTGCTAATGTTAGGCACAACAGACACTACTTTGGCACGGCATGTAATTATTAAACATGTGGGCGTTTGTTGGTCCATTTCATTTTGCGTCATTGAGGCTGTCCGACCATTTGTGTTTCTTGGCCTTCCCTTCCTTCTGTCAAGCAGTCTAGGCTGACACCTCTCTGGGTGGTGGTTCCTCAGCTGTCAGTCACTGTACGGGCCCAGGGGGATTGGGGTGTCTCGGCCTTCACTTCCCTCTGTAAAGCAGTCCGGGCCGACACCTCTTTGTGGAGGTCCCTCATCAGTCGCTGTACGGGCCCAGAGGATCGGGGGTCTCTGCCTTCCCTTCCCTCTGCCAAGCAGTCTGTGGCCAACACCTGTCTGGGTAGATGTCCCTTCTCCATCAGTCGCTGAACCAATATGGGCCCAGGAAAATCGGGGATCTCTGCCTTCCCTTCCCCCTGTAAAGCAGTCCGTGTCTGAGACTTATCTGGGTAGAGGTCCATCAGTTGTTGTACCAGTACGGGGTGGGGGGGTCTCGGCCTTCCCTTACCCCTGTCATGCAGTCCGTGGCTGAGACCTTTCTGGTTAGAGGTCCCACAGCCAACAGCGGTCTGAGCATCATCTGCAATAACTAGCATTCTTGATGTGACGCAGCTTCCCTCCATGGTGGGCTATCGTCATTACCAGCTCCCCCTGTTCTATTGGGTGTGGAGCCAGCACAGGTAAGTGCACGGTGTAATGTTGTCTCGAAGGGCTATGCCGCTGGGCTGATACTAGCCTCCTGCCTTTATGCTGAAGCTGGGCCTAGGGCCTTGTGCTGAAGTTTGGCTTCAGTTAGTAGCATGTTAGGGCTACACAGGACCTTGTGCTTGGGCATGTTTGTCTCATTTTGTGGTGGAACTAACAGATGCTTCACTATTGTCTGCAGACCAGTATCTTCCCAACTACTCCATCCACAGGACACGTTGTCTCCGTGAAGACTGACTGACTGCCCTCCACCTTTGCCATTAAATTGTCTCCTTCATTTGGGGCTAGTCTGACAATTGAGTACTACTCAAGGTTGAGGTGTATCCTGACTTCAGATGGATTACTCTAGGTTGTAACGGAGTCTGGTCTCTTGTCTAGTGCCTTCACACACTGCCCTAGTCAGTGTCTTGTTGTGCCTCATTGCGCCTCTGGCTTCGAGCCTTGTGTCACCGGCCTACTACTTCACGCTCTACTGGCCTCGACTCCGGTTATAGAGTCCTCGTGTTTCTGGACACAGATCCATCTTCCTTTGCCGCATTCTTTGCATCTGGTCTTAGCCAAGGAACAGCTATGCTCGAACTGGCCGAGTATTGTAGTATTTCTTCTGTTTTGGAAGTGCTAAAGTCTGGATTGTTTCGTCATGGTTGAAGAGAGACACGGATGTCTATCGAATTCATCCTATAACACCGGGAGTAGAAAATGCCATGAGGTAATTGCTAATCATGTTTGGGGGAGGGGGAATCGGACTAGTTTCCTTGATTTAAAAGATTCTAGTCCCATAATCTGGCAATTATTTTTTTTCACTTGAGAAAGACGCTAGTCCAGCGTGGTGGAAATAAAAACCGTTCAGTTCATCTTGGTCCTAAGTAGCGATGGGCGAACTCATGGATGTCCTGAGATCGGAATCTGCGGATGCACCGCCTCCAGCATCCATGTTCCTGGTGTCCACCACATTGAAACTATGGAAGTGGCAGGGTCTCTTGACTTTCACAAAATGTAGACGGAGCCCCCCACACTGCGGAACGCCCTTTCCTTCGAGCCTGGCACTCGCAGCGTCACACCGCCAAACACCCCCTTCTACCAGCCTGGGATGGGACTCTCCGCATCACCTCGCAGTGTCTCTCCAAACACCTGTGATGCCCTTCCCCCCCCCCCCCCCCTTGCCGGTAAGCTGAATTTGGACTGTAAGACGGAACCCCATTTGACTCATTCATTTTGTTAACCCTATTTTCCTTCTGAAAAAATTTGGGGTGCGTCTTATGGTACGAAAACTATAGTAAATGTTGCCCTGGAATGTCGGCACTAATTACTTGTAGAGAGGCAGTTTCAAAAGAAGTCTCTTGTGAGCAGGGGGTCTTGCCAGCCCCTGATTTTAACAAGGTCCTGTGTTAATCCCAGACTCCCTGTGTTTACACAGGAGTGATGATCCACAATACCATATCAGAGGATCTGAAGAGGAACCCAGCGTTGGTAAGAGAAGGGGATGATACCTGCCAGAAGGCATATTCCTTTGTTTCAGTAATATCCGGCCCCTTGAGGCCTGGAGATTTAAGGATTCATGATGGACGTCTGGAAGCTTCTGGTTGAGTGTAGGCATCCCAACGCTTTGCCCATTATCCTTATAATCCATTGTCTCTGTCCTGCAGGACTCATGAGATGGTAGGCCGGTCTCTAACCAGGGTTTAGTCTGAGCCCAGGAGGACCGGTGAAGGAATCGTCCGGTGTTAAGCACATGTGAGGTTGTTGTTGGTCTGCAGCGGTCCTCATTGTTGTGGCAGAGGCTATCGCCATACTTCTGCTGTACAATAACAGGTGTTTAAGGTCTGTTCTATGGCTGCTGGTGTTGGGGTACAACAGGGGAGGGTCTCGCGAGGTTTCTGCTGCATAGTTTATCACACTTATACTGAATATTGGCATTATAGAGAGAGATCACACTCATTATGGTGATTTATCTTTGCAGATTTCATTATTTGTTTAGATTTTCTTCTGATCTTCCAGATTTTTTTCTATATCTAGCCTGCTCCATGCCAGGGACTTTGGTCCTTTTGGGGCTTCTGTACCCACCCTGGTGCCATTTCTTTGGTATTACTCCTGCTGTGCTGTCAAGAGCGATGTACTGGAAAAAGGGAATTGA
This sequence comes from Dendrobates tinctorius, assembly GCF_039654945.1. Taxonomy (NCBI): domain Eukaryota; kingdom Metazoa; phylum Chordata; class Amphibia; order Anura; family Dendrobatidae; genus Dendrobates; species Dendrobates tinctorius. Next base: position 11,315,872 of record NW_027361824.1, read on the forward strand.
ACCTACCGGTAATTTGGTTTCTAGGGGTTCCTCAGGACAGCACCCTTATTTTCTCTCCTTTTTATGTTTTTATTTTTGAGATTTCGCAGAATCGATCTTCCTGTGGGTCGTTTGTACGTCGGGTCGCCATGGCTCGGGATCGAGCTAGAGCTGTTAAAGTGGTTCTTGTATACGAGTTTCTTGTGGCTCATGTAGACCATTTGCATCCATCCTTCATTGGTACTTGGGAGGATGAAGGTGGGCGACGGTCTTTCAACCTCTCTGTGAACCTGTCCCATTCTATGTCAGGAAGGAGTACCTCCTGGTGTGTCGTCCTGCGAGACGGACTGGAAACCGAATTACCTGTAGGTCCATTTTTCTTTTGGAGCTCATTATGGATTTGATTGGACCATAGTGTATACAGACAGGTGTCCCCTGTCTTGGTGTGAATGCGGTCAGTCCAGAAGGGCATGGTTACGCTCCATACGTACTAAGAGTACATAACGTCTGGTGCGCGGCTCGTTAATTTTGGAGCACATGATGTTCTTCACCTCTGGAACCGGAACTGACCTCAGGCACGTCCTTATCATAGTGACGCCAGACTCCACATACAGCATCTTGGAGGCCATGCATCAACAGGCTACACCTGGTCCTCTGATGAACCCTGCTAATATCAGGGGAGAACGCATTGGGGCATGAATCTACAAGGATCAGGGCGTTGAAGCAATTTGAGATAAACCTGGTACTTTATACCGAAATCCTAGGTGTGCTCCATGGGAACTGATATTGTACCTAAAGTTTTATTCCTGAACATTTGGGGAACTTAATATATGTATTGAACATATGGTAGCTATGGTAGGGTGTTATTTGATCACTGACCATTTTTCCTCAAATTGGGTACTATCCAGTAGGGATTTGTTAAGTCCCCTACCCCCGTATGCTGCGAAAACTTTATATGAACACAGTAAACTTGATCTATTGATTGTCATACCTCTATAATTTTCTTTAGAGCTTTGTCAGTCTTTATTTATTTTTTTTGTGATGGTTATATGCTTGGGAAGTGGGCTTTTATTTTTATTTTTTCTTCTCCTTTTTCTTCTCTCAATGAGCCTTTCAGTGACCCACCCCCTATTCCTACGTATCTACTTCAGTCCCTTTCCCCGGCTGTCACCTAACTGAAACACTTTTTTTTTTTTTTTTTTTTTCTTCTGGTATCTTTCCCTTCAATTTCAAATACGCCAGCATGCACCCATTACTTAAAAACCATCACTCGACCAGAACTGCGCTTCCATCTATATAGACCTGTTCCTACTCTCCTCTTCACCTCACCTCCCAATTTCTGGAACATTTTGTCTGCTGTCTAATCCGCCATCTCTCAGATAACGCTTCTTGACCCTCTACAATCCAGATTCCGCTCTTTTATCTATTCATCTTCCGATCTCCAATATTGCAATTTCTGTGTGTGGTTCTACCATTACTCCCCAGCAGCACACTCTGTTTGGGTCATATTTGACTCACTTTTAATTCACCATCTACATCTAGTCACTCATCATGTCACCTGCATCTCAAAAACATCTCTAGAACCCGTCCTTTTCTTACCTTTGACACTGCAAAACCTGTCGCTCTTATTCATTCTCATCTGGACTATTGCGACTCTCTACTGATCTGTCTCCCTCTTGGTAAACTCTTCCCTCTCCATTCCATCCTGAATGTAGCAGCCAGGATCATATTACTGTCCAGCCACTACACCGATGCCTCCATCCTGTGCCAGTCATTACACTGGTTATCCATCCACTACACCAGGGTTCCCCAACTCCAGTCCTCAAGGCCCACCAATAGATCATGTTTTCAGGATTTCCCTTGTATTGTACAGGTGATGCAATTATCACCTGGGCAATACTAAGGAAATCCTGAAAACATGACCTGTTGGTGGGCCTTGAGGACTGGAGTTGGGGAACCCTGCGCTACACAGTCCAGTGTAAAATTCTCTTTTGCCCACAAAGTTCTCCACAGTTCAGCACCACCCTACATCTCTTCTAATGACCGAAGACTAACGTCCTTAATTATCCGAACCTCCCATCTCCAAGACTTCTCTTGTGCTGCGCTACTTCTTTAATGTATTATTAATGAGAACACGTGCACGCTCATCTGAGGCCAGATTTCATGTGAATGGCGGAGTCCAGTGTAAAGATTAGACATCAATTTGAGGTGGTTTCTTCTTACAAAGTGACTTTATCTCATTTCATGAACTAAAACTGTATTTTTAGAAAAGGTATCTCGTTCATTCAGGTCTGAAGCATCGGGGACCTTTTTGTCCATTTTGTATTCGCTGAGAGTTTTTTCGTTGTTCTATAACTTCTGTTCTCGGGTCAACGGAGTTTAGCGTGACCTGTGCTTTCATATCCGACCTCCAAGTGCCGGTTTCCTCGTATCGCCCATCATTTCTGCTCGCTGCGAACTTTCTCTACTCACAATGTCTTCTACTTCCCGTAACTCGCCGCTCAGTAATCTTGTACTGGGGACACGATTTAGGTGCAGTAATGGCAGTAAACCACCCACTTGCATTATAGCGGTCAGCTTGTGCTCATTATGGTGCGGGAACATTCTACTACAAGGACAATAAGATAATTCTCCGGTGCCTTTCTTAGCTCTTTCTCTGAAAGGCCCTGTAGGACACAAGTTCTCCATGTGGAGAGCACAATAAAAGGAAAACTCTTCCATAAGGAAGAAAATGGACATCGTCTTAACTCTTATTGCCTCCTTGTAAGTTTGTATCTTGATTCCTGTCTGAATTGGGCAATGTTCGCAGTGTTTTTCTCTCCCACCCCAAGCGGAGCCTGCCCCTGGAGACTTATTTTTGGGACAGTTTTTGAAGGGTCCCCCCCCCTCCACCTTAAATGTCTTTTTAAGGCTTCTAATTAAAGTTTTAGAAATTTTTATTTTACATGTAATATTTCTTCAGAAGACCGAAAACCTTTTCATGTGAGCAGCAAAGTGGATTGTAATTGTTCCTCTGCATGAATGCCTGAGTAGATTTGGAGCGGTGTTTTGGATCATTGTCTTGCTGAAATATCCATCCCCTGAGTAACTTCAACTTCGTCACTGATTCTTGCACATTATTGTCAAGAACCTGCTGATACTGAGTTGAATCCATGCGACCCTCAACTTTAACAAGATTCCTGGTGCCGGCATTGGCCACACAGCCCCAAAGCATGATGGAACCTCCACCAAATTTTACTGTGGGTAGCAAGTGTTTTTCTTGGAATGCTGTGTTTTTTGTTTTTTTTTTTTTTTTGTTTTTTTTTTGTTTTCAAATATTTTTATTAGGTATTTTAACAAAATTTACAAACATGCTCTTTGTTTATGTAATAATTCACCTTGATAAGTAGGGAAAGGGGGGGAAGGAAAGGGATAGGAGTAGGGAAGGGAGAGAAAGGAGTTTTGATAGTAACATAGACAGAGCTGAACATATTTGTATATCTACTACAAAAAATGCTGTGTTTTTTAACCTCCATGCATAACGCCTTTTTGTATGACCAAACAACTCAATCTTTGTTTCATCAGTCCACAGGACCTTCTTCCAAAATGTAACTGGCTTGTCCTAATGTGCTTTTGCATACCTCAGGCGACTCTGTTTGTGGCGTGCTTGCAGAAACTGCTTCTTTCGCATCAGTCTCCCATACAGCTTCTCCTTGTGCAAAGTGCGCTGTATTGTTGACCGATGCTCAGTGACACCATCTGCAGCAAGATGATGCTGCAGGTCTTTGGAGGTGGTCTGTGGATTGTCCTTGACTGTTCTCACCATTCTTCTTCTCTGCCTTTCTGATATTTTTCTTGGCCTGCCACTTCTGGGATTAACAAGAACTGTACCTGTGTTCTTCCATTTCCTTACTATGTTCCTCACAGTGGAAACTGACAGGTTAAATCTCTGAGACAACTTTTTGTATCCTTCCCCTGAAAAGCTATGTTGAATAATCTTGGTTTTCAGATCATTTGAGAGTTGTTTTGAGGAGCCCATGATGCCACTCTTCATAGGAGAATCAAATAGGAGAACTACTTGCAAGTGGCCACCTTTAAATACCTTTTCTCATGATTTGATACACCTGGCTATGAAGTTCAAAGCTCAATGAGGTTACAAAACCAATTTAGAGCTTCAGCAAGTCAGTAAAAAGTAGTTAGGAGTGTTCAAATCAAGAAAATGATAAGGGTGCCCATACTTTTGCACCGGTCAAATTTTGTTTAAATGCAGATTGCACATTTTCTGTTAGTACAATAAACCTCATTTGAGTCCATCAGTTATTAGATATATGAAACTGAAATAGCTGTTGCAAAAACCAAAATTGTTATAAAGAAAAAAGGTTAACATTAATAGGGGTGCCCAAACTTTAACATATGACTGTATAGTCTTGTACATAGGGGCATTATTACAGTTGTTATACTCTTGTACATAGGGGGCAGTATTATAGCAGTTATATTCTTGTATATAGGGGCAGTATTATAGTAGTTATAGTTTTGTACATAGGAGCAGTATTATAGCAGTTATATTCTTGTACATAGTGGCAGTATTATAGTAGTTATATTCTTGTACATAGCAGTATTATAGTAGTTATATTCTTGTACATAGCAGTATTATAGTAGTTATAGTCTTGTACATAGCAGTATTATAGTAGTTATAGTCTTGTACATAGGGAGCAGTATTATAGTAGTTATAGTCTTGTACATAGGGAGCAGTATTATAGTAGTTATAGTCTTGTACATAGGGGCAGTATTATAGTAGTTATATTCTTGTACATAGGGGGCAGTATTATAGTAGTTATATTCTTGTACAGAGGGGCAGTATTATAGTAGTTATATTCTTGTACATAAGGGCAGTATTATAGTAGTTATATTCTTGTACATAAGGGCAGTATTATAGTATTTACATTCTTGTACATAGGGGCAGTATTATAGTAGTTATAGTCTTGTACATAGGGGCAGTATTATAGCAGTTATATTCTTGTACATAGAGGCAGTATTATAGTAGTTATAGTCTTGTACATAGGAGCAGTATTATAGTAGTTCTATTGTAAATAGGGGCAGTATTTTAGTAGTTATAGTCTTGTACATAGGGGGCAGTATTATAGTAGTTATATTCTTGTATCTAGGGGCAGTATTATAGTAGTTATATTCTTGTACATAGGAGCAGTATTATAGTACCGTAGTTATATTCTTGTACATGGGGCAGTATTATAGTAGTTATATTCTTGTACATAGGGGCAGTATTATAGTAGTTATATTCTTGGACATAGGGGGCAGTATTATAGTAGTTATATTCTTGGACATAGGGGGCAGTATTATAGTAGTTATATTCTTGGACATAGGGGGCAGTATTATAGTAGTTATATTCTTGGACATAGGGGGCAGTATTATAGTAGTTATATTCTTGGACATAGGGGGCAGTATTATAGTAGTTATATTCTTGGACATAGGGGGCAGTATTGTAGCAGCAATTATTGCTTTTTTATGATCTGTGCATCTTTTGTTACTTGTAAATGAGACAATTTATAGTTAAAAGTTGTTGATTAAAATTAGTTTCCTTGAAAGCAAGTAGAGTTGTATAAAATGGAAAAGTGAAAACTTGGTGAAACCTAGATGGTAATGATTCGGGTTCTGCTCAGCTTGTGTCGGACATTGGTTCTTTATCGTGCGGTAATGCATACATGTCTCATCACTTTGAGATTTATACCTTCTCTCACGCCCTCCGTCTTTACATTCTATCATACTAATTGCAGGAGGATGCCCATCATCCACACGTGCCCTATGTAGCTGATTACCCTGACCTCTCTAATTGAAACTGAATTAATGCTATTTCTTGAGAAGCGTTGTCTGTGGCCCGGAGCAGACGTCACTTGCAGCCGTGTTCAGGTGTCCTGTATTGGTCTCCTGCTGGTTCCTCCTTCTCGTTCTGTGATCCTCTCCCTGGAGCGATGCAGCAGATGTTCTGTGATGCCGCGCTGCTCCCCAGCTGTGCTGTCACCATCTCCGGCAATGTCCCCTCACCTTCATCCATCAGGATGCACTATATTACGTCCGCATCATCCATCTCTTGTGTCAGGAGGATTCGTGTGCTCCCAGGTGTCGGCATCTCTAAGCCAGTGTATACCATCCCCCCCCTTATCAGTAAGCATCTGTCATGTGCATAATGGGGCACATGCCCACCCTCTATTGCATTCATGTTCAGAGGACACTTTTTTTTTTTTTTTTTTTTTTTTTTTTTTTTTTTTGGGGGGGTGGGGGGGTGTTCTCGTTTTGCATGTTCATATAATGGAAACTAAACTATTTGTGTCTAACTATCTGGATGAGACCTTATTTGTCTTTTACACGATTTATCCACTTCAAATTGCTCTCCTGCAGTTGCTGACGTGTAGTAGTATGAGGCGGCTCTGCTGACACGTGTGGTGGTATTAGGCAGCTCTGCTGACGCGTGTGGTGGTATGAGGCATCTCTGCCGGGGCATGTGGTATGAGGCGGCTCTGCTGACGCGTGTGGTGGTATGAGGCAGCTCTGCCGGGGCATGTGGTATGAGGCGGCTCTGCTGACGCGTGTGGTGGTATGGGGCATCTCTGGGGCGTGTGGTATGAGGCAGTGGTGGTGGTATGAGGTGGCTCTGCTGAGGTGTGTGGCAGTATGAGGCGGCTCTGCTGACGCGTGTGGTGGTATGGGGCATCTCTGCTGGGGTGTGTGGTATGAGGCAGTGGTGGTGGTATGAGGTGGCTCTGCTGACGCGTGTGGTGGTATGGGGCATCTCTGCTGGGGTGTGTGGTATGAGGCAGTGGTGGTGGTATGAGGCGGCTCTGCTGACGCGTGTGGTGGTATGAGGCGGCTCTGCTGACGCGTGTGGTGGTATGGGGCATCTCTGGGGCGTGTGTTATGAGGCAGTGGTGGTGGTATGAGGTATCTCTGCCGGGGCATGTGGTATGAGGCGGCTCTGCCGACGCGTGTGGTGGTATGAGGCATCTCTGCTGGGGTGTGGTATGAGGCAGTGGTGGTGGTATGAGGTGGCTCTGCTGACGCGTGTGGTGGTATGAGGCGGCTCTGCTGACGCGTGTGGTAGTATGGGGCATCTCTGGGGCGTGTGGTATGAGGCAGTGGTGGTGGTATGAGGTATCTGCCGGGGCATGTGGTATGAGGCGGCTCTGCCGACGCGTGTGGTGGTATGAGGCATCTCTGCTGGGGTGTGTGGTATGAGGCAGTGGTTGGTGGTATGAGGTATCTCTGCCGGGGCATGTGGTATGAGGTGGCTCTGCTGACGCGTGTGGTGGTATGAGGCGGCTCTGCTGACGCGTGTGGTGGTATGGGGCATCTCTGGGGCGTGTGGTATGAGGCAGTGGTGGTGGTATGAGGTATCTCTGCCGGGGCATGTGGTATGAGGCGGCTCTGCTGACGCGTGTGGTGGTATGAGGCATCTCTGCCTGGGTGTGTGGTATGAGGCAGTGGTGGTGGTATGAGGTGGCTCTGCTGAGGTGTGTGGCAGTATGAGGCGGCTCGGTAGCAGCTGACACATTTCTTATGTTGTGGACAGTTGAATGAGACTATTGTGAAAATTCTTTCAATGAGGACTATTTACCAAATTTTGCATGTTGTTGATTTGGACCCAAGATTTTTAAAAAGCGTCCATTGCGGAGATATATATTATAGTTCCACTTATTTTATTCCATGGTGCTCTAAATGTGAAATATTAACTCCATTAGATGTCGAATAGTTTGATTGTGAAGTCCAAGTGGGTGTTATCAGAAATTGTGCATCGGGGTGTGTCCTTCTCCCTTTTATAATACTGACCAATCGTAAACAAACAGCAACACGCAGTAGGAAAGAACACGCCACCACCACAGCTCAGAGCAAGTTTCTGTTTGTATCAGATGTATGACACACGGCCCTGATCTCCTTAGTTTAACCTCCAGCATAATTAGAAAGCACAGATGACTAAATCTTTTTCAGGTAAGGTCGCTGCAGTCATTGTGAGGGCAGGACAACAGAGTTTACCGGTGTCACATTACAAACCCTTCTATCAGCTCTCCTCTTTCTGACACGGTCAGCTCTACTGTACTTCCTTCTCCTCCACACTGCCTGTCCAGAGATGTCACTAATGACACGGTCTATTGTGCTCAGGGGCCAGGGCAACCTGTCTTCTTACAGCGTATACAGGAGTAGTCCAGAACAGGCTACTCCTGTGTGATCTGTAACGACTTGAACTAAATTGAGAACCACCATACTTTACACTACACTAAGATTTGAGCTGGAAAATTATATGTTTGGCTAGTAGGACAATTACAGCCTTATTTACCGGTACCAGGTGCTTGATGTTTAACACTGTTGTAATTTCATAGACTACAGCTATTTGGGTTTTTGGGCCTTTAAATCGTGCCGATCCTCATCCTCCCATCCATCTTATGTTACTGAGCGCAGCATGTCTATTCCTAGACTGCATGAAGAGACCAGCTGTGCCCGGCACACAAGCTGCTCTGCTCCTGCCAGATGATGAATCGTCATTCTGTCGCATTACTAAATCATTAATGTTTTCCAGATCAACTTTATGGAGTCTGTAAAGTTCGTATATGCCAGCAAAAACGCATTTTTATACCGCACTGATCTGTCATTACAGCATGTTAATTGTACATGAATATGACTACTGTAATACTGCCCCCCATGTACAAGAATGTAGCTACTATAATACTGCCCCTATGTACAAGAATATAACTGCTATAATACTGCCCCTATGTACAAGAATATAACTACTATAATACTGCCCCCTATGTACAAGAATATAACTTCTATAAAACTGCCCCTATGTACAAGAATATATCTACTATAATACTGCCCCTATGTACAAGAATATAACTACTATAATACTGCTCCTATGTACAAGAATATAATTACTATAATACTGCTCCTATGTACAAGAATATAATTACTATAATACTGCCCCTATGTACAAGAATATAACTTCTATAAAACTGCCCCTATGTACAAGAATATATCTACTATAATACTGCCCCTATGTACAAGAATATAACTACTATAATACTGCTCCTATGTACAAGAATATAACTACTATAATACTGCCCCTATATCTAATATATAAAGCTCAAGTGTGTGTGTATGTATGTATGTGTGTGTGTGTGTGTGTGTGTGTGTGTGTGTATGTATGTCCGGGATTGGCATCCGCACCGTCGCAGCTACAGCCACAAAATTTGGCACAGTCACTCGTCTGGACCCAGAGAGTGTCCTAGGCTATGTTGTGAGGCGAAATTTTAACCCCGCACGTTCCAATTCACCAAACAATTTTGCCCCTATCTGCATAATGGAGAAAAAGTGTGTGTGTATCAAGCCCCGCCCCTCGTTATGATGTCATAATGGTTGCCGTGGCGACGCTGATGTCGTCATAGGTTGCAAGCCCCGCCGCTCATGATGTCATAATGGTTGACTATGGGATGGAGGATGTGTGGGTATATGAGCACTGGACTATGGGATGGAGGATATGTATGATGGTATATGGGCACGGGCCTATGGGATCGTGGATAGGTATGATGGGTATTTGGGCACGGGACTATGGGATGGAGGATAATTATAATTTTCTATAACTAACCACAGTTAGTTACTATGCCCGGGCTCTTCAGCTAGTAAAGAATATAACTACTATAATACTGCCCCCTACGTACAAGAATATAACTACTATAATACTGCTCCTATAGTAGTTATATTCTTGTACAAAGGGGGCAGTATTATAGTAGTTATATTCTTGTACATTGGCGGCAGTATTATAGTAGTTATATCCTTGTACATAGGGGGCAGTATTATAGTAGTTATATTCTTGGACATAGGGGGCAGTATTATAGTAGTTATATTCTTGTACATAATACTGCCCCTATGTACAAGAATATAACTACTATAATACTGCTCCTTTGTACAAGAATATAACTACTATAATGCTGCCCCTTTGTACAAGAATATAGCTACTATAATACTGCCCCCTATGTACAAGAATATAACTACTATAATACTGCTCCTATGTACAAGAATATAACTACTATAATACTGCCCCCTATGTACAAGAATATAACTACTATAATCCTGCTCCTATGTACAAGAATATAACTACTATAATACTGCTCCTATGTACAAGAATATAACTACTATAATACTGCCTCCTTTGTACAAGAATATAACTGAGTGCTGCTCAAAACTATTTGTTTGCTTCTAGTATGATACTTGCACATTACAATCTGGAAAAAGTGTGCAGAATTATAAAGACTTCAGGTGTATTGCGCTGTGTTCATACATTAAATACCAACAAAGATTCCCCTGATCAAATAGGACAAATAACTAGTCCAATAACTCAAAACCTCACATCAAACTAGAAAACCCTTCTAAATCTTATTCTGCGAACCGGAAGAAACAAGGGCCAAAGGGTATTCTTGGACCAATAAATAGATTTTATTAATAGACAGAGCAACACTCACTAAACAGGCGAAAAATAGTAAGGGGTTACATTTTGCTCAGTAGTACATTTCAAGGTCTCTATAAACGAAAATGATATGCCAGCTGCTAGTTCATGAATTCTAAATACATTTTATAGAAACACTTATTAATCCAACCAACACATAGTATATATGTTTGTGATCCTCCAAAGAGATTCAATAGAACTATAGCTGCTGGGCTGAAAATATGGGCAAGTGTCAGACAAAAAAAATACCAGAAAGTGCAATTAGTGATTTCCAAATGTGCAGTTTGTGCCTTCTAAATGTCTAAAAGTGAGTCCCCATGCCTGGCGCCCCTATGTGCGTTTCGTTATAACTTCAGGGGACTCCTGAAGTAGTTATAGCGAAACGCGCGTAGGGGCGCAAGGTATGGGGACTTGCTTATTTGATTGGCCTGAATAATTGCTGAATCATAGGCCCATTGATGCCTGGAGCCTCCCGGCCACATCCCCCATTCTTCCTCTTTGTACCTGTACTGGTGCGTGTCCTCCGCTGGAGAGTTACACTGCGCTCTGCTGGTAGCTACTTGTATAATTTATACTGTCTCATGTATTCTTGTATCATTTTCTAAAGGTTCTGATCCTTCAGGACATTTGTGATACTTAGGATTTATGAAAAGCGAGATGGAGTCTCTGTGATATTTTAATGATCTTCTATGCCTGATGATCCCTTAGCCCTGTCTTTTTGTCTTGGCACTCTCCACACAATATTCGTCTTTGGCCCCCTTCCTTCTACCCCCTCTCCTCTGTCTGTGTTTGGGGGGGGTCCTCTCCTCTGCTCGTCTTTGGGAGTACCCTCTTGGGCCCCCTCTCTGACCTGTCCCCCCTCCATCAGTATTTGGGGGGGCCCTCTTCCCCTCACTCTTTACTCCTTTTTGAAGAGGTGGTCTCCTCACCTTAACCCCTCTAGTGTGTTTGTCTTTGGGGGGCCCCCTCTCTTTGACCCCTCTTTTCTCTGTCATTGGGGGGCCCCCTCTCTTTAACCCCTCTACTCTCTTTGGGGGCTCCCTGTTATGAATGGTGAATGGGTCACCGAGGAGGAGAGCGCAGTAGGCTATGCCACCAGAACACCAGAGAGGTTGGTCGCTCAACGGATTGCAGACCCCTGATCTTAACAAAACTAGCCGTAGCCGTGGAGCGTTCCTACGTTGTCCTAGACACCTCGTCACAGCCGGAGGACTAACTAAGCCTAAAGACAGAAAGGTGAAATCTAAACTCCCCGGAGCAGATCCCCAAAGGAATAGACAGCCCCCAAACATATTGTCGGTGAGACAAGATGAAGCACAAACAGACAGAAAATAGACTGAGCAAATGATGGTGCCTACACTGACTAGACAGGACAGAAAAGGCACTGTCTGCAATCGCGGAAAAACCCTAACAATTCCCAAACGACTGATGTACAAAAATACTGAGGTTTGCACAAACCTCGTCCCACTATATCAGCACTCAGGTGTGAACTGGCGGCTAGCAACAGGCTAATACTGCAGGGGACTAGGCAAACAAACACAAGATACAAAAATACAGGGCAGGAGCCAGCAGCCCCAGGGGGAGCAAGCTGACCCATGGCAGCAAGGCAAAATCAGATGCAAAGGGTTTAGCAAATGACACAGCTGAAAAATGCAGGATCAGGCAGGAGACAGAAATCCTCAAAAGCAAAGAAAGGAGTATCACCGGCAGCCACTGAGAAGTCTGCTCGCTTATGTATTCCCAGTCACTACCCCCACTCCTCCAATTATCCTCTGCAGCTGTTGGGTTATCATGTTGACCAGCTCCACTACCAGCAGTATCCATCAGAGGGAGCCTTGCCTCAAATGTTGGATCAAGAGAGTTCACAACAGCTCCCTCTTTGACCCCTCTTTTCTGTCCGTCTTTGGGGGCCCCCTCTTTGATTTTCTCCCTCCCCCCTCCTCTTTACAGTAAGTCAGCTGGCAGTATCCCCTTCTTTGAGGTGGGCTTTGTCTGTGAGCACACCTCAAAGCTGCGACATGTCAGCTGTTTTTAACAGCTGACACGTGCCCGCAATAGTTACAAGCGGAATCGCGATCCACCCATGCCTAATAGGTAGTTAAATGCTGCTGTCAAACTCTGACAGCGGGCATTTAAGTGCACTTCCAGACGCCCGTCCGGAAATACGCGCAGCGGCGATCCCCGTCACGTGATCGGGGGTCATTGCTGCGTTGCCGCCACAACCTGAGGATTCTGCTGCATAGAGGCGATCTGAGCTTCACCTCTATGTAGCAGAGCCGATCGCTCTACGGCAGTGTGTCGCCTCCTATTGAAGCATGCCAAAAGTAAAAAAAAAAACAAAAAAACATAAGTTCAAATCACCCCCGTTTCGCCCCAATCAAAATAAAACAATAGAAAAAAATCAAACCCACACATATTTACATATACAAAGGGGTGTCTATACTCCGAAGAGGACAGATCAAGTGGATTTCAGAATCCTGAGAAAAGTTCCCACTTCTGCTCTGACAGTAATAATCTCCATCTGTGCGTGAGAACCAGATTAAACGGTGGTTTACGGCCGCTTCTTACTGGTAACTCGCGGACCGCAGCCTCGGGATCCTTGTATCCTGGGGTCACCGCACAGCGGAGGATGGGCGATATCTGGGATGATGGATACTGTGAGCCTTCTCGCTCCTGCTACGTCCTGCTCTCAGCATTAAGACGTCTTCTGAAGTCACTTAAGATATTCCCTTATCTACAGACAGCAGAGCTGTGGAAATGTTTCAGTGGATCAGCGATGGCCCTTCAGGATTACCTGCAAATCTTGGAGAGGAAGCGCCTCCAGGGTGGCTTCCAACACTGATGAGACGGCCGTATCTGTCACCTTTTGGGTTTAATGAAGAAATTTGTAACGTGCTACAAAAGAGACAAAATAAAATCTAGACACTAGGAACACTCGGAGTGGACTCGCCTCTGAAATATTTGCTGTAAGAGTAATAAAAGGAACTTGACAGGAGCTGTGGTAGAGGTCACCCCTGGACCCCATTGGGGTCCCAAAATATTTTTTTCAAAGTGGTAAAACATCTGGATTTCGTTAGACTGCAGGATATGGGATGTTTTGGGGGAAGGTTTATTGGATGTGACACCGGTCACCATTGACCTGTACACCATGTATTGGTCAGTTCAGATGTGTGCTGTCTGTGGTCCTGACTTGGGCTACTTTCACACTTGTGTTTTTTTTGCGCTCCCATAGACTTTAATGGTTTTTGGTGAATTGCATGCGTTTTTTTGAGACAGGTCGGGCGCGCACTACAAAAAAACGCATGCGCGTGCAAACGCATGACTATGCACACCCATGTTAAGTATAGGGGAAAAAAAACTCATGCGCGCGCAAAAAAAAATGCAAGTGTGAAACCAGCCTTATTAATGTGGATAGTGGGAGAGGTTATAATCACTCTCATTTTATTGCATTTCTTGTTTTCTTGCAGAGATTCCAGTCTTCCACCATGAATCCGGTTTACAGCCCTGTCCAGCCAGGGGCTCCCTATGGAAATCAAAAAAACATGACCTACACAGGTATGAAGGAACAAGGCGTTGGTCAGACTCCTGTATTGTATGTGCATCTGATTGTCATGTACAAGGTGTGTGAGTGAACCTCATATTCAATTAGTGTGATGGAGGTTGGGTTGCAAGAACCACTGAACACGATGTACCATGTAATGGCACCATAATGGCCGCCATGGTCACCACCCATCTTGAACAGTTTCCCCCTTCCCATATAGTAATGTGCCACAAACAAGAAGTTGATATCCCCAACCATTTCCATTTTATTTAGGTGTATCCATATAAATGGCCCACCCTGTAGTAAGCAGAAACAGCACATGGACATAATGCAGGAGTCCTGAACAGTAGCTCCAAATCCAGCACACAAGTGATAACTCGATAGTAAACGGCAGCATGGAGGACATTACAGAACAGGAATGATCTATGCTTGTGGGAAACCGGTACTGTGATGAAAGAATTGCTAGATGCAGCAGCATGAAGCTCATAATGCAGCATTAGTGTAGCTGTGAATCCAGCTCTAGGATGGCATTAGAAAACTTTCTAGAAAGCAGAAAGTACTTACTGTGCTACTGTTTTTTTTTTTTTTTTTAAAGAAATATGTAGTGATTAAAAAAACAAATTAAATCTCTTGCATGACAAAATAGTGGATGCTTTTAAAAGGCTGAGCTGACGGGTGCGTCCTGTTATAGTTCTCATCTGTTACTGCTGGGCTCGGGACGTGCAGAGAACGCAGTGTTCTTGTGTAAGGTCGGCTGCACAATGTGCTGATCTCTCACTAAATGCCACCTCTCCCTGATACAGAAAGGACAGTGTACCAGAGCGTGGGCACCGGACCCAGTGGTCTCCGATAAGGCTGGCATTCCTAAAGGATGAGTACTAATGTCGTGTATGGGTAAATGCGGGGTGTTCCCGACGTACAGCGGGGGCCTTGCATCAGAACGAAGAAAGCGGCCCGGTCTCATCGATCTATGGGTTTTGCTGGAAACAAAGCCTGATTAGTCTGCGGCCCATCGGCGCTCTCGTGGGTTGGCCGTCTCTGCGGCCCACCGGCGCTCTCGTGGGGAGGCCGTCTCTGCGGCCCACGCCCACCTCCTTTCTCCAGCTGCCTGGTGTATTATAACATTACGATGTTTCATCAGTGATTATATATCTATACATCTGTATTGCCAGGATTTTCTAATTTAACCCATGACTCATTTCTGACAACTTCGTGCCATATACTTCTCTAGTGTCAGATTCTGACTTCTTCGGGGTTTCCCTACACCGGGACTCGTGAAATCCTCCTCCCGCTCCATCGCCGCTGCTTCTAATATTAGTCCGTGCCAATATATCACTGGCAGGGATGGATACAGGCGCTGACGTCACCGTGGAGTTAGCGTGGGGTTACACGGCCTGGAGGGGAACGTGACACTCAGGAAATGGGATACTCTCTATTCTGTTGCCGTGGAAACAGTTTCCAGATAATCTCGCATTGTAGTTATGTAACACATGAGTGAATCTGTCTCTGGGGCGACTCTCCCTCCAGTAACTCGTTATTTAGCGCCCCCTGTTGTCTGATAACCTACTGTAGTTGTGAGCCATGAAATTCATGATCTGGGTCCCTTACTTTGAACAATCAGCGGTGTCCATGTATGCTGAACGCTTTTCTCCTTTTCGTTAAGCCAGAAATACATATTCGGAATTACGATTATATTTGGGATCCAAAAGGTCGAAGGATTGTAAAAATGAAGATCCAGTGAGCAGTGTAAAGGGCAAATCCATAACACCTGCCGTCTACAACTGCTACCTGCCCCGGCGATCAAGTCAATAAATAATGCAGATCTCTGCATTTTTATGCCTTTTTTTTTTTCCTTTAATTTATTTCCCCTGATTCAAGGCTGGCCCCATGTCGAGGTTCTCTGACGTGGAGGCTGGACTGATATGCGGTATTCCCTGTCCGTAGTATGGCGGCACAGAGCACCTACAGTTTCATAATGCGCCTCTGTATAGGCTGCTTGTGTATAAGGCCTTTTCTGTTATTTTTGCACCATCTTTCACTTTTTTTTTGCCTCTGTCATCACTTTCCTTTTACATTTAGTCTTTTTGTGCTTCTATATTTATCAGGTTTTGTTTTTAAATAATTATATGATATTTTAATTTTTTTAAATCTTCTCTCCCTCTGTGATTGCACAACATATTCACGTCACCTTGTTTTGGAGGGATGCTATATTCCGTGTCAGCCCCCGGGGGAGTAGGCAGCGATTACAGAACTCAGTATGAGATGCCTGCGGGTGTTCGGAGCGATACCTGCATCCGTGCCAACGCTGCCATGGTACAGCGAGCGCCCGTAGACAGAGGGAGAATCGGTAAATAATGCTATACCGCCATATGGTGAAGAGCTACCTACATCTCTGATGCACGTGCTGTGCTGGAATTCAGGATCTGTGTGTATGGACCCCTATAGGAAATCCTGGCTTAACCTTATAGATGTGAGAGTTTGCTACAGTTGCATGCAGTCAAGACCAGGGGTGCGCAATCCATTTTCTCGAGGTGCCATATAAGAAACCATGACTGTTGTGGAAGGCCAAACGAATAGGCAGAAATTAATTCTGCTTAATCTTAACAGAAAATTACATTTTTATAAATATAAATTGCATCACTTAATGTTTAGCAGAATAAAGTATGCTGACAGCCCCTATGTACAGTATGAATCCCTACCTGCAATAGGAGTGTCCACACAGCCCCCTATGTACAGTGTGTGCCCACACATCGCTATATACAGGCACACATCCCATACCCTTGGGCTATGTGCAAATGTTGCAGATTTTGATGCGGATCCCTGACGAAGGAGATCAACTCCGAAACGCGCGTCGGGGCGCGTTATCAGGCACCATTTACTGGCTCACTAGGTAATTGTTTTACTCTTGGCTCCCCATTTTTTCTCCCATTGTGTGGTTTTTGTTTATTCAGTGGCGGTTTTTTCTTAGCACGCACTGGTATTTATTGTCCATGTGATCTGTGCACTTTATTTCTCTTGTTGGCCTTTGCCAACATCACATTGCACTATATATAAAAAATTCTCTTTGGGGGCTTTAACAAGTATATAATTACAACTTTTTTACCTGCCCGTTATTGAGCCTGATTTACATGGTTATTTAAAAAGCTCTATGTCAAAGCTTATTATATTATAATACCATGTATATATTTGGGATGCCTTCTTATTTGTTTAATGTGTACACCCATTAATATTTTAATAAAGGTTATTTTATTTATTTTGTGTGTTGCGTATATTACATCTATATGATGCCTTGCCGGTTTCATCTTCCACCATACCCAGTGTGTACAGTGGTTCTTTCACCGGATGGTCTGCCATCCATTGTTTCAGAGGGGTTGTTTTAATATTTAGTTTTTATATTATATATATTTTATTAATTATCAAATTAATATAGGACACTACCCTCACTGTTTTAACAGATATACTTTATTAGCATGACTTCCAGCCTCACTGAGCATAATGCTATGTGCACACGTTTTAGTTTTTGGTGCAATAAAATCTGTGTACGATGTGTGCTTTTTATGCATTTTCACGTGTTTGGTTCTCCTCCCCCATTCACTTGAATGGGTGAAAAACGCTGAAAGCATTTACTCGCTGCAGATTTTGGGTGAGAAAACAACACTTTGCAGATTTGAATAAATCTCTTGGAGTTTTTTTTTTTTTTTTTTTATTTTTTTTTTGCTCATTGTTCAGTTAAACACAGTGGAAAAAGCTCTTTACGTTTGTTTTTGCAAAAGTCATCACCCTTAGGATGCATTTGTCCAATGGGTGCCACAGTCCTCTTACTCCTCTGCCCTCTTCTTGATGAAGCTCAGTGGAAGAGGAAATGGAACACTCAGTGATTTGTTTCTGTTACCATGGAGACACTGATACATTGTGTTGTTACTGCCAGGTCCCTGCTCAGTTTACAGGTCTCCAAATCGTTCCGATAGAGGGACTTGTGACCTTTCGCTGATGTGCTCCAAGAGTAAAGCGCCCCCTACATAACTTTACAGCACAGATAATTTTCTCCTTCGCCTCATTGGGGGACACAGATACTGTGGGGTGTATGCTTCTGCCGCTAGGAGGCTGACACTAAGTGAAAAAAAGAGGTTAGCTCCTCCTCCGCAGTATACACCCTCGCCCCTATTGCGGGCAGAAATCAGTTTTTTGCTTAGTGTCCTATGGAGGCACACAGTCTGGATCTCTCCAGACTATTCTTTTCTATTTTTTTTCTAGTTTACTATGAAGATGAGACAGGGGCGATGGATCCTATTGAAAGGGTCCGATCTCCCCAAACCATCAACGGGTGAGCACGCGTTGAGTATCGTCTCCGCGTATACTTTCCCGCACCGAGGGACATATCTGGGACTTTTCCCCAGACTTCTATTTTTGTTTGTTTTATGAAGATGAGACAGGGGCAACACATCCTATTGAAAGGATCCGATTTCCCCAAACCATCAACGGGCGAGCATGTGCGAGTATCCCTCCACGTGTCCTTTCCCGCGACGTGGGACATTATGCCAGACTTAGCCCTGTCCACCCCTAGGCATTGAAACCATGGGCTTGCACAGAGGCACACGACTAGTCTGTGCGGCCCCCACTGCTCCACCAACGCTAGACGGCGGTGCTGCAAGGTGGCAGACGGTCCCTCTCCTCACCCCCTGAAGGGGTTAGATGGAGTTGGGGTGCCTGCACTGTCCTATTTTTTTTTTAATCAAAGACGCCCTCACATACCTGCGCTCAGGCTGAAGAGGATCATCGGTGAGGAGACGATCGGGGAGGGCTCCTGCGAAGATTTCGGGCTGGAGCCCACAGCCGCAGCACGCCTCGCGGCGTCCACTAGCCATGCAAGAGAAGGGCTGGATCCGTCAGGGACAGGAACGCTGTGCCGGTCAGTAGCGCCACTTTTTGGTACTGCGCCCCCCCCCCCCCCACAGTCGGGTAGGGGAAAAATTGAGGCCGCGGCTTCGGCCGGAGCTAGGCCGCGGCCGGAAGTTCCGTCCTCGGGGCCGCGTGTAACTTCCGTCAGTCCGCCCCGCACTTGGAGGCGGTAAAAATTGAGGCCCCGGCTTCGGAGCACGGGCTAGGCCGCAAAGTGGGAGTACCGCCCCTAGAGCGATTTTACAGGCTGGTGCGCGCCAGAGATGTTGGCGCGCGATTTAAAGGAAGCATCCAGGTCGGGGGGGGTGCAGGACTGGGGTAAGTGCTGCCCGAGAGGCCACGCTATAGGGAAAAACGAGGGGCTACCTCTTCCCCATATCCCCAGCAGCGGACAGATACAGCATGTCCGAAAAAAGCAAAGACGCACACGTTCTTTTACGCGACATGCATCTCTTGTCGGGCTGTGTTTCCGCGGGCGCAGAGCAAGCATTTATGCGAAACCTGCGAATCCAAACGTGCCCAGGAGCCCTCCCCTGCAACCGCGACCAATGTGTCATCCCCTGGAGTGGGCCCGATCACTGTCACAGTACATGGCGTCGCTTACGAGAGCAATAGAATCCCTTCAAGCCCCAGATGCCCCAGATAGGGGCAGGGACAGTGTTTCACCGCCTTTAGAGGGAATCTCCACCTCACAGGAGCCTCCGGCCTGCAGGGGCCGCCCTCACTCCAGGCAGACCCGGGGGAAACGAATCCACACGATGTCGCCCAGTCCATCCGGTGCCTTCGGCATCTGTAAGATCTGCTTCTCGCTCCCCGTCACCAGTGGTTGATAGCGAGCAGACCTCAGATTGCGACTCAGACGAGCCCATTGACCTGGACACTCCAGAGTCACGTGAAACAGTGGACAGCCTCATAGAAGCCATCAATCATCCCCTGGGGATTGAGGATGATACCGCAGCGGCTACGGGGCATAAAGTGGCATGTAAACGAGTGAAGCGGCCGCACAGAATTTTCTCCTCTCACCCTGAGTTTGAGGACATAGTGCAGCGGCACAGAGAATGTCCAAATCGGCGTTTTTCTCGGGTTAAAGGGCACTCGAAATGCGTTCTGTTTGCTCCGGACCTCCGTAAACAATGGATGGAATCCCCGATAGTGGATCCTCCAGTTTCACGCCTGGCCACTAAGACCTTGTTATCTGTCCCTAGGGTTTCCTCGATTAAAGATCCCACGGACTGCCTTATTGAGAGCCTAGCTCATTCAGTATATGAGGCGTCAGGGTCTGCACTCGCTCCCTCGTTCGCAGCAACTTGGGTAGCCAAGGCTATGATATCATAGTCAGAAACATTAAACAAGGTCGCGCAGGAGCAGGATCTACCTGCAGAGATCTCGGAGGTCAAAGGTCAGATGACGATAGCCGGAGATTATGTAATGAATGCGTCTTTGGATGCGGCCAATTGTTCAGCACTTGCTGCCGCTAATGCAATCTCTATCTGGAGAGCCCTATGGTTGAGGACATGGCAGGCCGATTCTACTTCCAAGAAGTCCTTGACTTCCCTGCCTTATCAGTGCGGCCGCCTATTTGGGGAAAAGTTGGACCATCTTATCTTCGACTCCACAGGAGGAAAGAGCGGGTTTCTCCCTCAACAGAAGGTTAAACCGTTTTTTCGTCACCCGGTTCAGGCACGTTTTCGGGCCTTTCACAGTGCCACCGGCCATTCTAGGCCGGGCATGACTGCATTGGTCAGGTAGCGGCCGCTAAGCAGCCTGAGCCTGGTCCGGGACCCGAATAGGAGACCGGTCCGGGGTCATGCGTTAAAAGACTCCGGGTGGACTACGGGGCCCAATTCCGCCACCTCAGGCCGCCCCAACCAGGATAGGGAGCGGCAGGTCATATAGAGCCAACCCATTGGGGAGAATGCGTGCTCAACAGACCAGATCGAGGGGACCCAGATCCTAAGGATCATCTGCTAAATGACTCGAGGTCTTTACCAGACGACACCAGCAAAGTGGGCGGCCGCCTACTCTGTTTTCACCACGTCTGGGCCAACATCGCTCACGACGCATGGGTAAAAGAATTGGTGTCCCCAGGTTACAAAATAGAATTTGTCAGATACCCTCCAAGATGTTTTTTTTCTTTCCTGGCTTCCCAGGGTGGATACCCAGGTAAGGGCTCTATTGGGAGCCATCAAGTCGCTTCTGCACAACGGAGTCATTGTTCCAGTGCCGGAACACGGAAGAGCTCAGGGGTTCTATTCCAACCTTTTTGCGGTTCCCAAAAAGGACGGGTCTGTCAGGCCTGTTTTGGACCTAAAGCTTCTGAACAAATTCATCAGGATCAGACATTTCCGGATGGAGTCTCCGTTCAGTCATAGCGGTCGTGGAGCAGTGAGAATACTTGGCTTCAATTGACAGCCAGGATGCATTTCTGCATATTCCCATTTTTTCCTCCTCATCAGAGGCGTCTACGCTTTGCCATCAGCGTTCAGCATTTTCAGTTCGTAGCGCTACCCTTCGGGCTAGCCACGGCTCCCAGAGTGTTCACAAAG
The DNA here is from genome assembly GCF_039654945.1 of Dendrobates tinctorius. Classification (NCBI taxonomy): domain Eukaryota; kingdom Metazoa; phylum Chordata; class Amphibia; order Anura; family Dendrobatidae; genus Dendrobates; species Dendrobates tinctorius. Next base: position 11,337,320 of record NW_027361824.1, read on the forward strand.
GTTATGGCAATTGTCAGGGCCACACTGCATTCTCGAGGCATAGTCGTCTAGCCTTATCTGGACGACCTCTTGGTCAAGGGCCCGTCAATACGGGCATGTGAGGAAGGTGTCAACATCACGCTAGATATTCTTGCCGCTTAGATGGTTGGTCAATGCAAAGAAATCATCCCTTGTGCCAGCTCAGAGGATCTCTTTCCTAGGAATGATCTTCGACACTTGCTGAGGGTTGATAATTCTCCCTCAGGAAAGGGCGCGCCAACCAGTCCCTCATACCATCCGATCCGCGATAAGGATCCTAGGGAAAATGGCAGCAATCGAAGCGATACCTTTTGTCCAGTTCCATCCTTCACCCCCTGCAGCACGCCTCATGTCAGCCTGGGACAAGAATCCTTTCATGCTCGATCGCTGGTGCAAACTGTCCTCTCAAGTCAGGCAGTCGTTCGGATGGTGGATAACCAGTTCCTCTCTGGCCTAGGGGAAGCCTTTCCCCCCCATGTCATGGGCTGATAATGACAATCGACGCCAGTCTCCTCGGTTGGGGAGCGGTGTTTCGCCACCACACAACCCAGAAACGGTGGTCGCCACAGGAGAAACGCCTCCCGATCAACGTATTGGGGATACGTGCAATTCAGCTGGCTCTGCAGAAGTTTCATCACTTTCTAGCAGGCCGCCCCGTCCGGATTCCATAGGACATCGCCACGGTGGTGGTTTACATAATTCGTCAGGGGGCAACCGTAGCAGAACAACTATGCGCGTGGTGGAGCACGTTCTTCAGTGGGCCGAAGCAAACCACTCGGTGATTTCGGCTGTCCACATCCCGGGTATGGAAAATTGGGCGGCAGACTTCCTCAGCCGGCAGGGTCTTGCATCCGGAGAGTGGTCTCTACATCCCGAAGTTCTTCAACAGATATGTCAACTGTGGGAGCTCCGGATGTGGACCTGATGGCTTCCAGAGTGAATGCCAAGGTGCCCACATATGTCGCTCAGGCCAGGGACCCGCAGGCATTCGCGGTGGACGCGTTGGTTCTGCCATGGAACCAGTTTCGCCTCCCATATCTATTTCCCCACTGCCACTACTCCCGAGAGTCAGCAAAGGGATCAAGACGGAAGGGGGGCCGGCGATTCTGCTGGCCCAAGACTGGCCCTGTCGAGCGTGGTACGCAGATCTAAGGCAGCTGCTCGCTGACGTTCCTGGGTGCCTGCTAGAGCGCCCAGATCTACCGTCTCAAGGGCCAATTTGCCACCCGAACTCGGGGACCCTGTGTTTGATGGCAGGGCCCTTGAATCTTGGATTCTAACCCAGGCAAGGTTCTGGAGCAAGGTGGTCGCTGCAACGATTAGCGCCCGGAGGCCTGCTTCAGCATGAATTTAACACCACACCTGGAAGGTGTTCTTTGCTTGATGTCGAGGCCGCGGTGTTTCTCCGCTAAGATTCTCGATCTCCAACATCTTGGTTTTTCTCCAGTCGGGCTCAGAGAGCCCGGATAGCTCAGTCGGTAGAGCATTAGACTCGGGCTTTGCCCCAGGTTTCCGCAGGAGACAAATGTCGACCTTATCCGTCCTGTTCCAGTGCAGGGTTGCTACCAATTTGCAGGTGAAAACTTTTCATCCGGGGAGTGTCCCACTTGATACATCCCTATAAGGTGCCGATGGACGCCTGGGTTCTTAACATGGTCCTAAGTGTTCTACAGGAAGCTCCATTGGAACCGCTTCAGGATATCGCTTTGAGGTACCTTTACTGGAAAGTTGTTCCCCTAGTGGCCATCACTTCCATCAGGTGGGTTTCAGAGCTGGCTCTATCCTGCCGAGCTCCGTTCCTCATTTTCCATAGGTATAAGGTGGTCCTCAGACCAGCCCCTCCTTTTCTGCCGAAGGTCGTGTCCTCCTTTTCACATCAATGAAGATGTTGTTTTGCCTTCATTTTGTCCAGCACCGGTGCACCGTGTGGAAAAAGGCTCTTCACACGTTAGACCTGGTAAGAGCCCTCCGGAGGTACATGTCGCAGACGGCACCCTTTCCTCAGACGGACACACTGTTCGTGCTCCCTGAAGAACGCAGGAAGGGACTCGCCTCAAAGTCGTCCATAGCCAGATGGATTCGTTTGACTATTCAGGAGTCCTACTGCATTAGAGGCACGCCGATTCCAGCAGGGATCAGAGCGCACTCTACCCGGGCGGTGGGCGCCTCTTGGGCGCTTCGACGGAACAGGTTTGCAAGGCAGCAACCTGGTCCAGCCTGCACACATTTGCCAAACATAATATCCATACTCAAGCCTCGGCGGATGCAAGCCTGGGTAGAAGGATTCTCCAAGCAATGGTGGCGCACCTTTAAACAGGAGGTGCATGTAGCTTGGATCGGTGAGTCAATCTCCCACCCAGGGACTGCTTTAGGACGTCCCACAGTATCTGTGTCCCCCAATGAGACGAAGAAGAAACATGGATTTTTGTGAGTACTCACCGTAAAATCCTTTTTCTCCGAGACGCTCATTGGGGGACACAGCACCCACCCTATTAGCCAGTTGGCTCTTGTTTAAATGAATGTGTTTCCTTATGTGATATAAGGGTGGTCCTTTTCTGGACATGTTGTACCTGTATTAAGGCTGATTTGTTGTCGTCCTATTGCTTTGGCACCAAACTGATTTCCGCCCGCAATAGGGGTGAGGGTGTATACTGCGGAGGAGGAGCTAACCTCTTTTTTTCACTTAGTGTCAGCCTCCTAGCGGCAGAAGCATACACCCACAGTATCTGTGTCCCCCAATGAGCGTCTCGGAGGAAAGGATTTTACGGTGAGTACTCAAAAAAAAATCCATGTTTCAGTTGCAGTAATATCCGCCATGGCTGCCTTTGTTCTCTTTTACTTTTACTTTCCATTGATTGCACATCACACTGCCATGAAATCAATGGCCGTAAGGCACATACGTTAAACTTTGACCTGTTGGCCAATTCTGGACCACAGGGTGAGTATATTTGGCTCACGACGCCAGGCGGGTTCACCGCACAGCATTTCATTTTCATAATGTGCATCCCAGGTGCTTATAAAGCTGATGGCAATGATGGAGGAGGGAGCGTCGGCTGACCATCTCCTATATCTCTCCCCCCCCCCCCCCTCTGCACCTGACATCTCAGCGCAGTGGGAACAATGACGTCATTACAATGTAACCACTGTATCGAGATGTGCAGTAGATGTGAAGAGAAATGGCAGAGGAGATATATATATATATATATAATTAGTGTTTTTTATTAAACGTGGGGCCCATTGTGCTGCATGGAGGGCTGTGTGGGGCCCATTGTGCTGCATGGAGGGCTGTGTGGGGCCCATTGTGCTGCATGGAGGGCTGTGTGGGGCCCATTGTGCTGCATGGAGGGCTGTGTGGGGCCCATTGTGCTGCATGGAGGGCTGTGTGGGGCCCATTGTGCTGCATGGAGGGCTGTGTGGGGCCCATTGTGCTGCGGGGATTACAGTTGGGAAATCATACTGGGGCTATTGAGTGTGGGGGGTGCAGGAGGATCATACGGTGCTTGTAGAAGAACTCACTTTGGGGGTATCGTACTGTTTGGGGGCACTTTTGTTGGCATCATACATTTATTATTTGTACTATTCAATTTCTTTTATCTTTTGTTGTTGTATGTAAATGCTTTTTATTGTTTTACATAACTTTATTTATACCGTAATTTACATTTTTTGGGACAACCCCCATGAAGTTTGTTTCTGTATGTAAAAGTTCATTGCTATACTTGACGAGGAAGAACTCTCAATTGTGGACATTTTTGATAAATATCAAGGTTGGCCCGCGATTTTGTTCCCCTGTGTATTTTAGTTGGACAGCCCTGAGACATATGTGTGTGCGTCCTGTGCGATTAACCCTTTTACTGTCTGGACGTGTTCTAGCAGTAGAGGGGGCTGCTGCAGGTCTATACGGCTGGGTTACCGATAGTGGATATTTTGGACTTCTTGTAAAACACTGCAGACCGGCCATAAGCTGTAAATATCCTATGAATGAATGGCGTGCATGTAATACATGGTTATGGGAATAGGAGCGCGGCCCCCTGTTCGGAGTGCCCCCTTATCGATGCCAGTCGTGTGCAGGCTATAATAGGCTAAGACAGTCTCTTAGGAGAAGTTCGCCATATAATATCTGCATCTATGAAATCTGTGGCCTATCCAACATGGTGGCTCTGATTTATGGAAGCGAAGGCCAATAGGAAAGCGGAAAGACTCAAACTATGAGGGGTCAGACAAGTTGTCTCCCAGCTTTTCCAGAAGTAGGTAATGAAGGAACAGTGCACAGAATAGGTAAAAAAATCTACAGAAGATGACGACTTATGGAGGGAAATGGGAGACACGGAGGATCAGAGTATTTCAGGAGATTAGTGCACGGATAGTGACAGTGTATATCAGGAACGAACGCTCCGGATCTTGTGGGAAGTTGCAGAATGAGTGTTTCACAGCCGCTCGGTGTATCAGGAGAGGAGTGTGCTCTGCAATCAAAAGTCAAGAATTGTGTAATGGAGAAGTGGCCCTCAGCTGCGCTGAGTGTCAGATTAGTGGACTGATATTATAGGGTGACAAGGGTGCAAGCAGCAATGTTGTGAGAATCAGCTGGAGCCCAGCAGCACAGAGTATTTCAGGAGCATGTTGGATAATCCCTGTAAGCTGAGACGTCTCGGTGGGGCCACACACTGAGCTCCACATTAAGTGGACTTCCTCTGGATACTACTCTTTACATTCATTGATTTCACCACTGCTTGCGGTGACCTGCGGGTCCTCGGAAATGCCGCAGCCGTAAACTGAAAATCGTATGGTGGGCCACAGGCGGCGACCGTTATTGCAGCAGAGTAACATGTGTCCCTGGGGACATCATGACGGTAAGAAGTGCAGGAACGGGACACTGGCTGGAGAGGTCGTTTGTGTGAATGATACCCTAGAACTGGGGACCTCTGTGCGAGTAGTGGGGGGCGCTCAGAAATTCGATAAATCCCTTAATAAGGCTTTTTATATTTTATAACTGTGACGCCCCTCCATACTCCAAACAAAAACAAGTTCCTCTGCAGAACTGCGGTCTGTGAATGTTTGGGACATAATGTCAAACTAATCACATCAGCTTGTAGGGGGCTTGGTCCTAATAAAAAAAAAAAATCATACATTTTAGTGCCTAAATGTGTCCTCGCACCCTCCTAACTTGCTTTAGTTACCAAAAAAAAAAAAAAAAAAAAAATATTCCCCTATGAATCCTGGGGCTGATCATGGCCCCTCCATCGCTGTGAATACTAATGGTCAGCGCTGCTTTGTATTCTGGGCACCTTTTTGATACCGATCAATGATTCCTGTGACTGAAGCCGGACATTGCCCTCCCCTTATTGTCCGTCATGGTTGTCTGGTTCTCTCTTATTCTGGTAATTGATTTAACCCTTTCAGAAATCTTCTCTATTATCACACAAGTCACTAAATGTTTGTCTTTTGCCTCTAGGTTACCCCGCTGGATACCCCACAACCGCTCCTGCCTATAATCCCAACATGTACGCCGCCAGCAGCCCCGGCTATGCCCCAGGTAAGAGCGTCCTCCCGCAGCGAGCCGTGGCACGCTGGGCTCCTCTATGTATATTTAATGCCTCTCGTCTGTCTGAGGGCAGGCGCAGGCTGTTAGATCTACGCCGTACAAAGAGCGAGGGGGGGGGGGGGGATGGAGCTGCAGATGGAGAATATAGATCCAGGCAGAAATAAGAGCGGCGTCTTCTCTGTTGTCTGCACCTTCCGCATGATAAAAGACAGCTTTCCCGGGAGCAGATCTGTAACCTTGGTGTATGTGGATATAAGGTGGGAGTTGCCCTTTAAATCTTGTTTGAGACGCCATTGGATGTTCTCTACGAGGCAAAAATTAGAATTCTCCTAAAACCGTGTGCCAGAACTTTACATTATACCAATAAATATTTCATGATGGCTGTTTCCACTTGAAGAAACGGTACAGATATCAGAGGCTGCCGTGCCGTTACACGGGGTCTATACCGAGGCGCAGGCCAGCTCCCCTCCCCCCTCACGGCTACAGCAAGAATCTTAAATGTAGGCATTGTGGGCTAATCTGCAGCCATGTGACGCCCCTCACACTGCGGCCGCCCCAGATCTCAGCATTTTAAATGGTACAGACGCATGAAGCGGAAAATCTAACCAGCTCACTGTCTGCTGGAAGGTTTATATCCTCACATCTGTCACTGTTCTCTCCTGTAGAAACTTACAGAAATCCATAAATTGCTAGATGCTTGGTTATCCAGTCTTGGTATTTTATCCAGTGATGCAGCGCCTCTTCTGATGGTAAACTGAAATGTGCTCACTATTCTGGGTAGTCACTGTGTGCACATTACTAATCCTGAGTTACCTCCTGTATTATACTCCAGAGCTGCACTCACTATTCTGCTGGTGTAGTCACTGTGTACATACATTACATTACTGATCCTGAGTTACATCCTGTATTATACTCCAGAGCTGCACTCACTATTCTGCTGGTGCAGTCACTGTGTACATACATTACATTACTGATCCTGAGTTACATCCTCTATTATACCCCGGAGCTGCACTCACTATTCTGCTGGTGCAGTCACTGTGTACATACATTACATTACTGATCCTGAGTTACATCCTGTATTATACTCCAGAGCTGCACTCACTATTCTGCTGGTGCAGTCACTGTGTACATACATTACATTACTGATCCTGAGTTACATCCTCTATTATACCCCGGAGCTGCACTCACTATTCTGCTGGTGCAGTCACTGTGTACATACATTACATTACTGATCCTGAGTTACATCCTGTATTATACTCCAGAGCTGCACTCACTATTCTGCTGGTGCAGTCACTGTGTACATACATTACATTACTGATCCTGAGTTACATCCTCTATTATACCCCGGAGCTGCACTCACTATTCTGCTGGTGCAGTCACTGTGTACATACATTACATTACTGATCCTGAGTTACATCCTGTATTATACTCCAGAGCTGCACTCACTATTCTGCTGGTGCAGTCACTGTGTACATACATTACATTACTGATCCTGAGTTACATCCTGTATTATACCCCGGAGCTGCACTCACTATTCTGCTGGTGCAGTCGCTGTGTACATACATTACATTACTGATCCTGAGTTACATCCTGTATTATACCCCGGAGCTGCACTCACTATTCTGCTGGTGCAGTCACTGTGTACATACATTACATTACTGATCCTGAGTTACATCCTGTATTATACCCCAGAGCTGCACTCACTATTCTGCTGGTGCAGTCACTGTGTACATACATTACATTACTGGTCCTGAGTTACATCCTGTATTATACCCCAGAGCTGCACTCACTATTCTGCTGGTGCAGTCACTGTGTACATACATTACATTACTGATCCTGAGTTACATCCTGTATTATACTCCAGAGCTGCGCTCACTATTCTGCTGGTGCAGTCACTGTGTACATACATTACATTACTGATCCTGAGTTACATCCTGTATTATATTCCAGAGCTGCACTCACTATTCTGCTGGTGCAGTCACTGTGTACATACATTACTGATCCTGAGTTACATCCTGTATTATACTCCAGAGCTGCACTCACTGTTCTGCTGGTGTAGTCACTGTGTACATACATTACATTACTGATCCTGAGTTACATCCTGTATTATACTCCAGAGCTGCACTCACTATTCTGCTGGTGCAGTCACTGTGTACATACATTACATTACTGATCCTGAGTTACATCCTGTATTATACTCCAGAGCTGCACTCACTATTCTGCTGGTGCAGTCACTGTGTACATACATTACATTACTGATCCTGAGTTACATCCTGTATTCTACTCCAGAGCTGCGCTCACTATTCTGCTGGTGCAGTCACTGTGTACATACATTACATTACTGATCCTGAGTTAAATCCTGTATTATACCCCGGAGCTGCACTCACTATTCTGCTGGTGCAGTCAGTGTGTACATACATTACATTACTGATCCTGAGTTACATCCTGTATTATACTCCAGAGCTGCACTCACTCTTCTGCTGGTGCAGTCACTGTGTACTTACATTACTGATCCTGAGTTACATCCTGTATTATACTCCAGAGCTGCGCTCACTATTTTGCTGGTGCAGTCACTGTGTAGATACATTACATTACTGATCCTGAGTTACCTCCTGTATTATACTCCAGAGCTGCACTCACTATTCTGCTGGTACCGTCACTGTGTAGATACATTACATTACTGATCCTGAGTTACCTCCTGTATTATACTCCAGAGCTGCACCCACTATTCTGCTGGTGCAGTCACTGTGTACATACATTACTGATCCTGAGTTACCTCCTGTATTATACTCCAGAGCTGCACCCACTATTCTGCTGGTGCAGTCACTGTGTACATACATTACATTACTGATCCTGAGTTACATCCTGTATTATACCCCAGAGCTGCACTCACTATTCTGCTGGTACAGTCACTGTGTACATACATTACATTACTGATCCTTAGTTACATCCTGTATTATACCCCAGAGCTGCACTCACTATTCTGCTGGTACAGTCACTGTGTAGATACATTACATTACTGATCCTGAGTTACATCCTGTATTATACTCCAGAGCTGCACTCACTATTCTGCTGGTGCAGTCACTGTGTACATACATTACATTACTGATCCTGAGTTACATCCTGTATTATACTCCAGAGCTGCACTCACTATTCTGCTGGTGCAGTCACTGTGTACATACATTACTGATCCTGAGTTACCTCCTGTATTATACTCCAGTGCTGCACTCACTATTCTGCTGGTGCAGTCAGTGTAGATACATTACATTACTGATCCTGAGTTACATCCTGTATTATACTCCAGAGCTGCACTCACTATTCTGCTGGTGCAGTCACTGTGTACATACATTACTGATCCTGAGTTACCTCCTGTATTATACTCCAGAGCTGCACCCACTATTCTGCTGGTGCAGTCACTGTGTACATACATTACATTACTGATCCTGAGTTACCTCCTGTATTATACTCCAGAGCTGCACTCACTATTCTGCTGGTGCAGTCAGTGTAGATACATTACATTACTGATCCTGAGTTACATCCTGTATTATACTCCAGAGCTGCACTCACTATTCTGCTGGTGCAGTCACTGTGTACATACATTACATTACTGATCCTGAGTTACCTCCTGTATTATACTCCAGAGCTGCACTCACTATTCTGCTGGTGCAGTCAGTGTAGATACATTACATTACTGATCCTGAGTTACATCCTGTATTCTACCCCAGAGCTGCACTCACTATTCTGCTGGTGCAGTCACTGTGTACATACATTACATTACTGATCCTGAGTTACATCCTGTATTCTACCCCAGAGCTGCACTCACTATTCTGCTGGTGCAGTCACTGTGTACATACATTACTGATCCTGAGTTACATCCTGTATTATACCCCAGAGCTGCACTCACTATTCTGCTGGTGCAGTCACTGTGTACATACATTACATTACTGATCCTGAGTTACCTCCTGTATTATACCCCAGAGCTGCACTCACTATTCTGCTGGTGCAGTCACTGTGTACATACATTACTGATCCTGAGTTGCACCCTGTATTATACCCCAGAGCTGCACTCACTATTTTGCTGGTGGTTGTTACATTCTGGCTTTGTCCTCTGGGGTCTACATATGTGGAAGTGTTTCGGGAGGTGATCGTGCTTCATGTGCAGTAGATGCCGGCTTCTTTCTCTAAGTTGAGCTTCTATTTCTGCTATTGACCATTTAGATGCTGCTTTCAGTTTGACAGCAGAATTTAAATGAAGCGGTCGCCGGAGCGTGCATACACGGACTCCCATCAGTTTCCCCGATAAACAGCAGGGTACCAATGGGTAATCATGGCAGCCGGCTCTGATGACTTCCCTCAGTGCTGCCCTCTGTATGCAATAAAGTGAAGGAAAAAAAAAATCAATGTTCGAAATGTTTTGTCACAACACATTCCTAAAGGAATACAATAAAGTGGTAGAACCCATGTAGGTACTCCAGATGTCTAAGAATAAGACTGAAAAACTTGTTATTAGTCATAAAAAGGTAAAACAAAGAAAAAATAACTTAATGTTTGACTTTTCCAGAAAGTCCATGTTAGCTTTGTATCGTACTCGTTCTGCCCCTGAATCTGGCCTCCAGGTCACTTTTACAGCACAGCGAGCGTCTTGGCGTGATGCGTCGGAATTTTGACAGATCAAAAAGTTGGGAAAGATTGATATAAAGTCGAGTTTACTTCTCAGATGAGCAGATTATCTCCCTCTTCCTCTACGCTACAGTGGATGGTAGCCAGGAAGCTCTGGATGAGCAGCGGAGCGTAAGTTGCGATCGTAGATCTGTAGACTGACGCTGGCCGTTTCGTTGGAAGGAATATTCTGTGTTGCCTGCCCGTAGAATGAGCCGCGGTGCCATCAATGGTTGTGTGGCCAGAAGGACCTAGAATTGGATGAAAATGGGACCCAAAGTGGTGCCAGTAAGAAGAGCAGTAGGACCATCGATGGGACCGGCCAATTAAATGATGGCCTAGTGCCCGCTGACAGCGTCCGATCAGACATACTTCCATTTGAATAGCAGCAGACACTGTGCGTGGGCTATCGCCGGACACGGTGACCGTACGGCAGGACCAGGCTTGGTGCTCCATAGTGTAGAACATTTGCTTTTTTTTTTTTGCCTGGACTTTTCCTAATCCTGTGGTCATAAGTGGAGTAGAATTGAGGCATCCTCAGGGGATGGCGGGTGATTGACAGCTGCGATATAATGGATGGGGTCGCATTGATCGCCGTCAGTCAGGGATGGCGGGCCTCTGCGTATCTGACAGCAGCAGCAATGTCAGGCTCCACCAAGCTGTCGCCGCTTGTGTGATGCCAGTCCTGGCTCACGCCGAGCTCCCTGGTACAGCCAGTCAGGTTCAGCGCTCATCTAAAACCGGCAGAATTGTATTTTGTGCTTGCATGGTGACTAGGCGAGCGCCCAGTTTACTGCCCTTCACCCTTGTAACGCAGCAGCACGGGCATCAGGGATAGTCCGTCACTCCCCTCCGTATGAGGGGAAACCTGTTCTGTTGAAATACCTTCTTTATTTTGTCTTTAAGCGACTCTCCTGATGAAGCAAGCGTGGCCACAGACCCCTTCTTCATCCTGCACCACCGAGGGCACGTTCCACCTTCCTGTCGATTCTGGGACGGAGAACAGGACTTACCAAGCTTCTTCTGCCGCGTTTAGTAAGTTCACAATTTTTCTCTCCGCTTTTCTCTTTATTGCAGAACGAACTGCTGACGGCCGAGGCCTCGATGTTCCGTCATCATCCAGCTGCTTTCTCTATAGTCACTATTTTTCAGACCTTTCTTTTTTTTTAGTTGTGTTCATTCTCTTTCATATCAAACCCCTTAGATGCCGAGGTCGCTATTGACTGCAGCATCTAAGGGGTTAAGCAATCGAAGACCAACTTTTGCTGGTCTCTGATTTGATGAATGATGGGGAAGCCTGTGGGTGGATGACATATAGAGGTAATATCGGGCAATTTGCTGTTCAGGGCACATGCCTTACCCCTCCTCTAGAGGGAGCTCATTACATATAACTTTATACAACTTATTTTTTTACTTGTTCTCTGTTTTCTCCCCTTCCTCCCCCCACCTTATAGGGTACACTGCCGGCACCCCATACAAAGTCCCACCTGCTCAGAGTAACAGCGCCCCACCGCCATACTCTGCTTCACCAAACCCCTATCAGACCGCGATGTACCCCATCAGAAGTGCCTACCCACAGCAGAACCTATATGCCCAGGTAAGAGCTCTGACTTTGTGTAGAGATCTGATGATTGCCGCTGGCACTTTGAGCTCCGCCGCCGGCTGGAAGTGAACTCTATTCCTCCTGGCAGCATTCATCGTTCAGTCACAGCTCCATGTTTTAGAGAGGGGCAGCTGTAATCGCAACCACTTGACTTTACACAGACGCTCTTGTTGAGCAAGCTGTCAGTCAGAACCAGGGGCACGGTTATAGTGGCCACTCTCCATACACTGAGCGATTACTCAACCCGCATCAGCCGCTATTAACCTGCAGATTAACCCCATGTCTGCAGGTTGATGGGTTTTTTTATTCACGTGACAGGTTCCCTTTAAACCTTTCTCTGCTGAAAAGTATTCAGCGCCACCTACAGGCTGTCGGAAGAACCGCCAAAAGTTTTTACATATGATTTCTTGTTTCAAATGTTTACCTATTTATTTATAGCAAAGTCTGGCCTACGGATACATTTTCTTTTCTTTTTTTTTTTTTTTAATTGAGGATAGGACAAAAATTGTGATTTGGACTTTTGTTTTCATTTGTTTGTTTCATCCCTTGTGTAATTCTGTAATTAGATAATTACGACAGCGTTTGCTGACGCACAACCTTTCCTTCCGCATGGGAGTCCGGACCTGCATACGGGGCACTGTTCTTTTGTGTTAACACATCTTTTCCATTTTCCTAGGGTGCATACTACACTCAGCCTGTGTATGCAGCACAGCCCCACGTCATCCACCATACCACCGTGGTCCAACCAAACAGCATTCCTTCTGCAATCTACCCGGCCCCTGTAACTGCACCACGAAGCAATGGCGTCACGATGGGAATGGTGGCTGGGACTACCATGGCCATGTCAGCAGGTAAGACTTCTAATCCCCAAATAGCTGTTTTGGAACTACAACTCCCATCAGGTTTCATTTAATTATATGGACTCCCAATATGGTATATTACATAAATAACGAGTGTTACTTTCTCCCATCAGGTACTTTGTTGACCACACCTCAACACACTGCCATAGGAGCACACCCCGTCTCTGTGCCAACGTACAGAGCCCAAGGGACCCCAGCGTACAGCTATGTACCCCCTCACTGGTAAACTCGCTGGCCTGTCCATGTAAGTACTGCAGCCTCGGCACTGATCATAAATTGTTAGGGCGACTTCTGACACATGATAGAACTTCAATTAAAACTCTCTATCACTTTGCTGCTGTAGATTCTGTGCATCTCCTGTGCATAGCCGGCTGTGCTGCTGCTTTGGACATAAACCCGAAACTCCTCAGGTCCTGATTGCTCTCTGCTCAGGACTGACCACCTTTCATATCTCTGCTCCACCTCTCCTTTCTCACAGTGACAGTCATATGGCAGGTAGAAGGGGAGGATGTTATACACAGCAGAGCAATCTGTATTCGTGAGGAGCCACGGATTTTGCAAGATGGCTCTGTATAGTCTACTATGCTTCTATGTACCACACATAAATGACACATCCTGGCCAACGAAGACTAAGAAGGACACTGTGTCGGTCTGTGAGAGTGGACCTCTATGGATTTCTTTTGTGTAGATGTCTCGAGCTTTTCCTAACCTATATGCCAAGCAAAGAGCCATTAAGCAATGTAAACCCTCTGTCGTACATTAAAAAAATCCTTTAAATTAATTTAAAAAATTTGAATTAAAAAATATATATTGCTGTTTTTTGGGGGGTGGTTTAATTTTTCTTCCACTCACACAATATGTAGATCACAAATCAGAAGTTGAATGTTTTCAAATTTTTTCCATTTTTTTTTTTTTTTTAAAAAAAACAAACCCTCAGCAACAAATCTAAAAAACAAAAAGTGGTTTCCGAGCCATGTCCTCCTCATTGTGCAGCGTCCCCTTTTCTCTTTACACCAGTCTGTAGATGTTGGGCAGTGAGACAGTTGTTGACGTTTTGGGGAGAGAGACATTGCCCTGTTGGACTTTCACTGCTCCACAGCTGGGGTGTTTTTTTTTTTTTTTTTTTTTTTTTTTTGTGGGGGGGGGGGGGGGGGGGGTTCTATTGGTGCAGGGTCCAGACTGCAGGCGGCCATTATTCCCCGGACTCCTCTACTGCGTAGCAGAGGGCTGTGATGGAGGCAGGATGAGGTTTACCATTGTCCTGCTGAAATATCCAAGGTCTCCCATAAAATAGACGTCGTCTGGATGGAGCAGATGATGTTCTATCACCTCTATAGAATGCCCAGCATTGATGGCGCCTCTGATGTGTGCGCTGCCCCTGCCTCAGGCTCTAATGCCCCCCATACATCAGCGATCCACTGAAGACTCTCAAATATTTTTTTTTTTTAAATTCGTTCATTCTTTCAAATGAAATGTGAAAAATGTCCAACATTCAACTTCAATAAGAGATTACCAAACGATTACATGCTTGGGGATGTGTGGTGTTGTTTTTTTTTTTTGTTTTTTTTTTTTGTTATACATTTTACACGTTCGGGTTGCTCATTGCGTAGGCTTTTACTATTTCTGCCCCGTGGCAGTGACGGAGTAGATTACGTCTTATGTTGGGTCTTGACTGTAGTAGATTGTGTCTTACGTTGGGTCTTGACTATTTCTGCCCCGTGGCAGTGACGGAGTAGATTACGTCTTACGTTGGGTCTTGACTATTTCTGCCCCGTGGCAGTGACGGAGTAGATTGCGTCTTACGTTGGGTCTTGACTATTTCTGTCCCGTGGTAGTGACGGAGTAGATTACGTCTTATGTTGGGTCTTGACTGTAGTAGATTGTGTCTTACGTTGGGTCTTGACTATTTCTGCCCCGTGGCAGTGACGGAGTAGATTACGTCTTACGTTGGGTCTTGACTATTTCTGCCCCGTGGCAGTGACGGAGTAGATTACGTCTTACGTTGGGTCTTGACTATTTCTGTCCCGTGGTAGTGACGGAGTACATTACGTCTTACGTTGGGTCTTGACTATTTCTGTCCCGTGGCAGTGACGGAGTAGATTACGTCTTATGTTGGGTCTTGACTGTAGTAGATTGTGTCTTACGTTGGGTCTTGACTATTTCTGCCCCGTGGCAGTGACGGAGTAGATTACGTCTTACGTTGGGTCTTGACTATTTCTGCCCCGTGGCAGTGACGGAGTAGATTACGTCTTATGTTGGGTCTTGACTATTTCTGCCCTGTGGTAGTGACGGAGTAGATTACGTCTTACGTTGGGTCTTGACTATTTCTGCCCCGTGGCAGTGACGGAGTAGATTACGTCTTACGTTGGGTCTTGACTATTTCTGCCCCGTGGCAGTGACGGAGTAGATTGCGTCTTACGTTGGGTCTTGACTATTTCTGTCCTGTGGTAGTGACGGAGTACATTACGTCTTACGTTGGGTCTTGACTATTTCTGCCCCGTGGCAGTGACGGAGTAGATTGCGTCTTACGTTGGGTCTTGACTATTTCTGCCCCGTGGCAGTGACGGAGTAGATTACGTCTTACGTTGGGTCTTGACTATTTCTGCCCCGTGGCAGTGACGGAGTAGATTACGTCTTACGTTGGGTCTTGACTATTTCTGCCCCGTGGCAGTGACGGAGTAGATTGCGTCTTACGTTGGGTCTTGACTATTTCTGTCCTGTGGTAGTGACGGAGTACATTACGTCTTACGTTGGGTCTTGACTATTTCTGCCCCGTGGCAGTGACGGAGTAGATTGCGTCTTACGTTGGGTCTTGACTATTTCTGTCCTGTGGTAGTGACGGAGTACATTACGTCTTACGTTGGGTCTTGACTATTTCTGCCCCGTGGCAGTGACGGAGTAGATTGCGTCTTACGTTGGGTCTTGACTATTTCTGCCCCGTGGCAGTGACGGAGTAGATTACGTCTTACGTTGGGTCTTGACTATTTCTGCCCCGTGGCAGTGACGGAGTAGATTGCGTCTTACGTTGGGTCTTGACTATTTCTGTCCTGTGGTAGTGACGGAGTACATTACGTCTTACGTTGGGTCTTGACTATTTCTGCCCCGTGGCAGTGACGGAGTAGATTGCGTCTTACGTTGGGTCTTGACTATTTCTGCCCCGTGGCAGTGACGGAGTAGATTACGTCTTACGTTGGGTCTTGACTATTTCTGCCCCGTGGCAGTGACGGAGTAGATTGCGTCTTACGTTGGGTCTTGACTATTTCTGTCCTGTGGTAGTGACGGAGTACATTACGTCTTACGTTGGGTCTTGACTATTTCTGCCCCGTGGCAGTGACGGAGTAGATTACGTCTTACGTTGGGTCTTGACTATTTCTGCCCCGTGGCAGTGACGGAGTAGATTATGTCTTACGTTGGGTCTTGACTATTTCTGCCCCGTGGCAGTGACGGAGTAGATTACGTCTTACGTTGGGTCTTGACTATTTCTGTCCCGTGGTAGTGACGGAGTAGATTGCGTCTTACGTTGGGTCTTGACTATTTCTGCCCCGTGGTAGTGACGGAGTAGATTACGTCTTACGTTGGGTCTTGACTATTTCTGCCCCGTGGCAGTGACGGAGTAGATTACGTCTTACGTTGGGTCTTGACTATTTCTGTCCCGTGGTAGTGACGGAGTAGATTACGTCTTACGTTGGGTCTTGACTATTTCTGCCCCGTGGTAGTGACGGAGTAGATTACGTCTTACGTTGGGTCTTGACTATTTCTGCCCCGTGGTAGTGACGGAGTACATTACGTCTTACGTTGGGTCTTGACTATTTCTGCCCCGTGGCAGTGACGGAGTAGATTACGTCTTACGTTGGGTCTTGACTATTTCTGTCCCGTGGTAGTGACGGAGTAGATTACGTCTTACGTTGGGTCTTGACTATTTCTGCCCTGTGGTAGTGACGGAGTAGATTACGTCTTACGTTGGGTCTTGACTATTTCTGCCCCGTGGTAGTGACGGAGTAGATTACGTCTTACGTTGGGTCTTGACTATTTCTGTCCCGTGGTAGTGACGGAGTAGATTACGTCTTACGTTGGGTCTTGACTATTTCTGTCCCGTGGTAGTGACGGAGTAGATTACGTCTTACGTTGGGTCTTGACTATTTCTGCCCCGTGGTAGTGACGGAGTAGATTACGTCTTACGTTGGGTCTTGACTATTTCTGTCCCGTGGTAGTGACGGAGTAGATTACGTCTTACGTTGGGTCTTGACTATTTCTGTCCCGTGGTAGTGACGGAGTAGATTACGTCTTACGTTGGGTCTTGACTATTTCTGTCCCGTGGTAGTGACGGAGTAGATTACGTCTTACGTTGGGTCTTGACTATTTCTGCCCCGTGGTAGTGACGGAGTAGATTACGTCTTACGTTGGGTCTTGACTATTTCTGCCCCGTGGTAGTGACGGAGTACATTACGTCTTACGTTGGGTCTTGACTATTTCTGTCCCGTGGTAGTGACGGAGTAGATTACGTCTTACGTTGGGTCTTGACTATTTCTGTCCCGTGGTAGTGACGGAGTAGATTACGTCTTACGTTGGGTCTTGACTATTTCTGTCCCGTGGTAGTGACGGAGTAGATTACGTCTTACGTTGGGTCTTGACTATTTCTGTCCCGTGGTAGTGACGGAGTAGATTACGTCTTACGTTGGGTCTTGACTATTTCTGTCCCGTGGTAGTGACGGAGTAGATTACGTCTTACGTTGGGTCTTGACTATTTCTGTCCCGTGGTAGTGACGGAGTAGATTACGTCTTACGTTGGGTCTTGACTATTTCTGTCCCGTGGTAGTGACGGAGTAGATTACGTCTTGCGTTGGGTCTTGACTATTTCTGTCCCGTGGCAGTGACGGAGTAGATTACGTCTTACGTTGGGTCTTGACTATTTCTGTCCCGTGGTAGTGACGGAGTAGATTGCGTCTTACGTTGGGTCTTGACTATTTCTGCCCCGTGGTAGTGACGGAGTAGATTACGTCTTACGTTGGGTCTTGACTATTTCTGCCCCGTGGCAGTGACGGAGTAGATTACGTCTTACGTTGGGTCTTGACTATTTCTGTCCCGTGGTAGTGACGGAGTAGATTACGTCTTACGTTGGGTCTTGACTATTTCTGCCCCGTGGTAGTGACGGAGTAGATTACGTCTTACGTTGGGTCTTGACTATTTCTGCCCCGTGGTAGTGACGGAGTACATTACGTCTTACGTTGGGTCTTGACTATTTCTGCCCCGTGGCAGTGACGGAGTAGATTACGTCTTACGTTGGGTCTTGACTATTTCTGTCCCGTGGTAGTGACGGAGTAGATTACGTCTTACGTTGGGTCTTGACTATTTCTGCCCTGTGGTAGTGACGGAGTAGATTACGTCTTACGTTGGGTCTTGACTATTTCTGTCCCGTGGTAGTGACGGAGTAGATTACGTCTTACGTTGGGTCTTGACTATTTCTGTCCCGTGGTAGTGACGGAGTAGATTACGTCTTACGTTGGGTCTTGACTATTTCTGTCCCGTGGTAGTGACGGAGTAGATTACGTCTTACGTTGGGTCTTGACTATTTCTGTCCCGTGGTAGTGACGGAGTAGATTACGTCTTACGTTGGGTCTTGACTATTTCTGTCCCGTGGTAGTGACGGAGTAGATTACGTCTTGCGTTGGGTCTTGACTATTTCTGTCCCGTGGCAGTGACGGAGTAGATTACGTCTTACGTTGGGTCTTGACTATTTCTGTCCCGTGGTAGTGACGGAGTAGATTGCGTCTTACGTTGGGTCTTGACTATTTCTGCCCCGTGGTAGTGACGGAGTAGATTACGTCTTACGTTGGGTCTTGACTATTTCTGCCCCGTGGCAGTGACGGAGTAGATTACGTCTTACGTTGGGTCTTGACTATTTCTGTCCCGTGGTAGTGACGGAGTAGATTACGTCTTACGTTGGGTCTTGACTATTTCTGCCCCGTGGTAGTGACGGAGTAGATTACGTCTTACGTTGGGTCTTGACTATTTCTGCCCCGTGGCAGTGACGGAGTAGATTACGTCTTACGTTGGGTCTTGACTATTTCTGTCCCGTGGTAGTGACGGAGTAGATTACGTCTTACGTTGGGTCTTGACTATTTCTGCCCTGTGGTAGTGACGGAGTAGATTACGTCTTACGTTGGGTCTTGACTATTTCTGTCCCGTGGTAGTGACGGAGTAGATTACGTCTTACGTTGGGTCTTGACTATTTCTGTCCCGTGGTAGTGATGGAGTAGATTACGTCTTACGTTGGGTCTTGTCTTATTGCAGGTCTGGAGTAAAACGTTGTATGCAAACTGCTCGAGTCTTACATCGGTGCTGGAACGACCGGCCGACGGCACCAAGTTTGTCTACAAGAACAAAACAACGAAACCCGAAAAGTGCAACGGTCACTTTAAATATTCTTTTTAATGTTTTATGTTTTTTTTTTTTTTGTTTTTTTGTTTTTTTTTGTTTTTTTATTTTGTCAAACGGTTTTGTTTTTTTTTTTTTTTCCTTCTTTCCCCTGTAACCTCTTCTGCTTCTCTTATGTCACCACCGAGCTTGGAGCCCGCGCCGCCTCCACAGCCACCACATATCTGACGCTCAGATTCCTCTGCTTTCACTATTCTGATACCATCATTATTTTTTAAGAAGTTGCAACACTAGATGTTTTGTGTTTTTTAATTTATTTTTTTTTGTCCCTGAATCCTTTTCATAAAGTAAGGGTTTTTTTTTTTATAAAAAAACTGTCTTCCAAGAGTTATAATTATGTAAAAAAAAAAAGAAAACAGCATTTAGAGCAATTTTCACTTTTTTATTTTTGTGGTGTGATATAGGGAAACTGCAATTTTTTTTTAACTTCAGTATGTGGTTTGTTTGTTTTTTAACTTTCAAGGCTGCTATACTAGTTTTTCATGTGAGGGAAAACTATCAATATTATAAGTTGTATAATAGCCACCGGTTTCTGTAAAAGCACAAAACACCTTCGTGTTGGTTATTTCACCATTTTGTTTTTTTTTGTTTTTTTAAAAAGGCGTAAAATATACATGTATGTATTTTATATGTATATTATCTCTGTAGAGAGACCTCTACACTACCACAAATGAGCTGGGCAACCAGACAATCACAAATACACCACCACCATCTGGCGATTTGCAGTCGGTGCCAGGGGCCGCCCGCGGTCACGGTTTTACTCTAGTTATGACATGTTGTATTTGTGAGACAGTGTTACAGTAGAAAGCCTGAGTGTTCTGTAGATAGAACAATACCAAGTTTGCATGTGTGTTTAAGCATCGAAGATTATTTAGTCATCAACAGTTGGCGCTCGGCCAGCCATCAGCGGCGCTCCAGGGAAGACTTTTCCCCCCCCCCCCCTCCGATAACGACTCTTCTCGTGTGGTCGCGCTCGACGTGTCCATTTAGGACCTGGTCGTTCCATCACGTATTTTGATATTTGCCTCCGCAAGCAGATATGCAAAATATACAAAGCCTTAGTATTTGCCGTATCTTTTAGACCAATTAACACCGTTATTTAGCTCTGTGCCTGTTGTGACTCCGCCTCTTGCTCCTCCCCCTGCGCACAGTCAGTGTTACCTCAGCTTTGCACTGGATTTTGGGAAAAAAAAAATATATAGACATTGAAATCGCAGAACTTCAGTCACATCCAAATGGACAACACTTTTCATTGAAAAAAATGTTTTTTTTATTAGAGGGGAAAGTATTGGGTCAATTACCGTAAGTAAAATCATTATGGCTACATCCTGTTACTACTCGTTTAAAATAATTTATACCTGGTCTGTATGATGATTTTAAAAGGGAAGTATCACTTGTAATTCGAGACCCCCGTCTCCTGTCTCCGCTGTATTTAAGGCTAAGTGCACACGTACCGGAACTCTCGCGGAAATTACCGCGAGAATTCCGGAATTCCAGTCCGCGGGAAAATCGCATTTTAAATTCCCGCGATTTTCCCGCGGAAAAACTAGCATTTTGCAAGCGTATTTAGCTTGCAAAATGCTAGCGTTTTCCAAGCGATCTGGAGCATCGCTTGGAGAACTGATTGACAGGTTGGTCACACTCATCAAACATAGTGTTTGACAAGTGTGACCAACTTTTTAATACTGAGGCTGCCTATGCAAAAAAAAAAAAATGGTGTTATTCTTACCTTCCGACGTCCGGCACAGCCGTTCCCAGTAATCCTTTGCGAAAATGCCCGCGATGACGTCCGGGCATTTTCGCAAAGGACTACTGGGAACGGGAGCGTGAAGAGAAGCGGGAAGGCTGCGCAGGAAGTCGGAGGGTGAGAATAACAATATTTTTTTTATTTTTAAATTCTATTTTTTACAGGGATATGGTACCCAAAGCCCGGAGGACAGTCTCCTCTCCTCCGGACCGTGGGTACCATCCGCAAATGTTCTGCTTACTTTTCGCATGGTGTGCACAGCCACATGCGGGAAGTAAGCGGAACAATGCATTCCTATGGGTGCGGGATCGCCGCGATTCCGCAAATTAATGAGCATGCTGCGGTTTTTACCGCGAAGCGATTCCGCCGCGGTAAAAACCACAGCATTAGCACAGCATTGCGGAATCCCATAGGAATGCATGGGATGCTTATTTTTCTCGTTTTCGCGGCAAAATCGCGCTGTTAAGACCACCGCGGAAACGCAAAAAAAACGCCATGTGTGAACTCAGCCTAAGACTTTTGGCATGACCTTTGTTTGTTTACAAAATTGTGCAATATTGGGAGAAAAAAAAACAGCAAAAGTGATAAATGTATGACAGCCGGGACCCTCACTGATCAGGAGTACAAAGGGTCCCAAATTCCCATGAGAAGCGATATTGAGCATGTGCGACCACTGCTGTATTCACGGTCTATAGGAATGGTGGTCGCACATGCTCGCTATCACTCCATTGACAAAGGGATACTTCGGACTATGGTCAGCATTTCTGAGGGTCTCCGGAGCCGGACCCCCGGCCCTAGCGATCATACATCAGAAACACTGAATAAGCAGTTGCTTTGCTTTAGTTATATACTGTCTTATACTCCAGACCCAAGTGTGCAGCTCTTGATGTGACTGGAGCATACGCTTTACTAGAACTCTTAAACCGTGCATAATTAATAATTAGTTGCAATTAATAAAAAAAAGAAAAATGTTAAAGACCTTTTTTTATCAAAAATCTTTTAAGTATTGTGAGAACGCGTTGACGTCTAGGTCCCCGAAGCAGATAACTTCCCTTAGCGCTGGCGTCCATAAACGCGCCCGTTGTGGCTCACGATGGAGGGTGACTGTTGCTTTAATTGTAAGACCTGGGGGAGGGGCTGGTGGAATGTGGGCGGAGTTTGTAATAATGAAATATGGAATTGGCGCGGATGGAATAGCAATAACTTCTTGCAATTCACCTTATTCAAGTTCTCGTTACTGTAAAGGTACTTTGTACGGACGCACAAACCTTTGCTAAAGGTACGTTGACTTTATAAAACTCAATGCAATATCTTATGTGGACGTGGATTTTTTTTTTCTCCCCAAATTAGTTCTAAAATAGCTGAAACCCCAATAAGTTACAACAGATGTATATAATATGAATATATAAGCCCCCTTGCTGGGAGCTCAGACAGTCTTTACATAACCTCAAGGTATATAGTTACGACTTCCCATCCACTATGTATCTCCTTGGGTGTCAGTCTTCACTGTAATTATGGTATTCTATTCATGGACCAGAATGAAAAAAAAACATTATAGGATGGAGATTTGAGAACAAAAAAAGTGGTAGAAACTAATAAAATTATGAAAGGACGGATGATAATAAACCGTGAATGTCAAATCGGGGATAGTGGAAGTGGTTTCATAATAGGTAGCAAAAAAGCAAAATTGCTGTAGGCTCTATATGGGAACTTAAAGGGGCCCCACATAGGCATCTCTAGACCGTTGACAGATTGAGGGACATTTTTTCCAATTGTGTAAGGCTCCTTAAGAACTAGAATAGATGGGATCTTGTGAGTGAAATGTTGGTTTCTGAAAGTTATAACCCGAACAGAATGGTGTTTTTTGATTTTGTTTACTTTTGTTTTTCCCTACTAGGAGATTTGTGATCTGATTTAGGTCGAATCTCAATCATCCCACCCTCACAAAGTCTCAGTCAAGTAAGCCCCGCCTCTCAGACTACTTAGGACTGAGACTCCTGAGTCATGTGACTCCCTCTAGCTCTGCTGATTGGCTTGGACAGATCACAAAAGGGAGGGGGTGTTTGAGACAAGCTCTCACCCCATGCCCTCTTAAAGGGGCCATAGGTTGACTTCAGAAATTGATTGAAATCCCCCCCCCCTCCCCCGTAATCATGTGACCCTGATGAACGGATTATACTGTACTTTAGATGTTATTTGTCATTGGAAAGTGTTATCTTCTAGGATGTCCGTATTTTAGGGCAGCGATCACAGAGCAGGGTATTTTTACTACACAAATCAGCGTGGCCTAGAAATTTTTCAATGTCGGTATTGACCCATACATTGATTTACTTAAAACCCAGCACTAATCTGTAAGGTCCCTTAATGTCTTATGACCAAATATATCCACTAGACTAAACCTTTTAAAAAAGAAAAAAAAACTTTAAAATGCAAATTTCTACCAACACATCGTACATGCACACCTCAATGTTCACGCCCATCATGGGGCGACAGTTCCTTTTTTTTTTTTTTCTTTTTCCCATAGTTTCCAATCTTCTGCTCCCCTAGAGGCTTGATAGAAATCCAATCTACCTGTAGTCACCACCAGAGGGAGCTCACTGCCTACAGATCCTTGATGTAGACATCCATATGCAGTGAGCTCCCCCTAGTGGTGACTATAGTGAAGGGAAGTGTGGAAGTCACATGATGGACTTTTTTTAAATCATGAATTTTCTGCATATCTGTCACCACTGCTGACAGTAGAGCAGACCCACCCTTATTTGGGGGCCAATAACCTATCTGTTGGCAGATTTTTTTTTTTATTTTTTTTTTATTTTCCCATTTATTGGCTGTTTTGGACCAGTTCTCGTCCCTTTTGTTGAAGTCGAGACAAAAAAACATGGATCTGTGTGCGTATGCCACAGGTATTGCAGGGAAATAAATAAATATATATATATATATATATATATATATATATATATATATATATATATATATAATATTTTATTTTTTTTTAAACTTTCAATTCTGATGCCACAGAAATTGTAATTTTGCAAGAAGTGGGAGACTTTTTCCCTAAATATATCTTTCTTTTTTTTTTTTTAATATTTCCCCAGTAAATTGTCAATCACGCATAGGGTTCGATCAGATCCTATGTAATCATTTCCCAAATGAAGAATTTTTTTTTCCCCTTTTTTTTTTTTTTTTTTTTTTTTTTTATTTTGTACAGGTAAATAATGAAGGCAAAAACAGATTCTTTCCACTGACGTTACACACATCACCTCTAATATGACGGGAATTACAAGAGTAGTTTTATAGCTGTGCAGTGCGACGTATATCCCATAACTGTGCCGGCCCTTATCTATATATAATAACAATATAAAATATATCTTTTGCTTTAAACATGCTGTAATAGCAGGACTTGAACAAAATACGCATATTCATGGTTTTCTTGGTCCCGAATGTCAGCATCTCGGAGAACACAGGAGCACGTCATCAGCTTGTATGATGAGTATTTTTCTCTTGTATTTTAATGAGCAGTTAGTAAATTTTTTTTTTTTTTTCGGTTAAGTAATTTATGACACTTTAATTTTTTTTACCGATAAGTGTTATTTAAGTTTTTGTTTTGAACAGTTGATGTTTTATTATACTTATGTAGAGGAATTTTGTGGTTACAGATCATTTCGGAACACAAGACTTGGGGGCTTTTTTGTTTCCGGGCAGGAGCAAAGAAATCACTTTTTGTTTTTTTTTGTTTTTTTATTTTTTTTAATTGGTCAAAAGCTTAATTTCACCCCCAAAAATTAAAATAACAGCAAATTGCACCCAGACATCTGCCAGTTCTCCAAGTGAAGGGTTCAGGTTTAAAAAAAAAATAAACAAAACATGGCTGCTAGTTTCCATAAAAAAGGGCCACATATATATGTATTTTGCATGTTGTGTGCAGTATTAAAACTCCACTGCATTCACTTCAAAGAGCTGCGTGACGGTACAAAAGACAACTATAGATAGATGGATTTGGTACTTTTTTTTTCTTGTTTTGATTCTTTTACACTTGTGGTGTTTTTTGTTTTTTTTTGTTTTTTTTTGTTGCTTGTTTTGTCTTTAGATTTAGCAGGTTTTTGTTTTTTTTTGTTTTTTATTGGAAAGCAGCCATGTTTCAACCAAACCCCTTTTACTTTCACATATTAGAAATGGCCACGATTACAAAAAAAAAACAAAAACGGGCAGAATTCTCATGTAGAAAGGGCGTTCACCATCTATAGATTGCGTCCGGTTTTGTTGCTCGGCTCCACTGAAGTCCGTGTAACTGAGCTGCGGTGCCGCATAAACGCCTTTGTGTTTTTCTAATCTTGGGTCACGCCGTTAATATTGCCCTTTTTTTTTTTTTTTCTTTGTTACAAAAATTACATTACTGCTTGGATTTCTTTTGCAGATTTTTTGGGTGGGATGAAATAAATCAAGAAAAAAAATAAAAAATTTTTAGGACTGTCTGCTCACTGCGAGGAATTTTACGAAAGCCCATCAGATCTTGTTTGTGAATGAGGTGTAAATCTGTTTTTTTTTTTTTTTTTTTTTTTAAGGATCATTTCTAGATCTCCCTGAAACATTTAAGCCAAGAGTTTGTAACTGTATGATATTTACTGTAAGATGTAGAACATTCAATAACTATTAAAATGTTTCCATAAAAATCAAATCTGGAGTTGTCTGTAGTCTGTGTGTGTGTTCCATAAGGGGTCCCATGGTAAGGAGGGCTTACTGGGCTATGGGGCTTCCACCAAATGTAGACCTGATACACGCAGGAGTACGGTGGGCGCTCGGAACATCCTGTTTACAGTTGTGTTTGGGCCGCAACTCCCGTCCCGACCTGTGGTATCCTTACCAGGATTGACAGCCTTATATGAGGGCATTCGTCCGTCTGATCAGACCATTAAACGACTGTCCGAGGAATGATGTCACACACGTGTGATCAAACCCTGCCCACATTTACTGCAGTCGTAAGGCGATCTAGCACTACACAAGATTTTCAGCAGCTGCTGGAAAATATCAAATTGTTTTTTCAAAAAAATGTTCATATTTACCATTAAAACTGTAGTTTGAATTTTTTTTTTTTTATTGTACTTCTTTTTTTTTTTTTTTTTTTTTTTTTATCCTTTGCTACATAGCTCAGTGAGCAGATGTGCCAGGATTCCTGGGATTTATTAGCGTCGGTACTTCCATGCTGGTGATGTGCGGGAAGGTCATTCGCTCTCTGTAGTGCACATGCTAATAAATCTTAGTACACAGAGTACTGTGACTGGGATGATCGGGGAGGGAGGAAGCTGCAGGTACTAGAGAAGCAGCAGTGCGGGGAACAGACTTGCTGCGCACTGAATTATTGCCCACACTCCTGGGCTCTAGAAGAGGAGACTGAGCATCTGCCTTGTTCTCTCCTCCGAGAGTTTAGAGCCAGCAAGAAAAGAACTGTCAGCAGAAGAAGCGCCTGCATTATGTTTGGCTGTAGATGCTGCTTATTCCGATCTCTGGCTGCATTGCCGTCTACCCCCAGCCCAATAGAGGATGCAATGGTTGTTATAAATCGGTGAAGGTCGTTTACAAACTGGTACAGGTAGGGGTGAAAATACCCCCAAAATGAGCGGTTGTCAAGGATAACATCCTGGGGGGAGGTCACACAGATCCCACCAATGTCACCAGTTTATCAGGGGACGCAATTCTGCTGTCTCCAATCGTCAGGACAGTTGCACAATTGACTGACGAGAGACAGACTATTGGGAAACTAGCAGTGAAGCGTATGGTATATACACCTCCAATTTCAACATATGGAATTCATATATACAGTGAGCACGGAAAGTATTCAGATCCCTTTAAATTTTTCACTCTTTGTTTCATTGCAGCCATTTGGTAAATTCAAAAAAGTTCATTTTTTTCTCATTAATGTAAAGTCTGCACCCCATCTTGACTGAAAAAAACAAATGTTGAAATTTTTGCAAATTTATTAAAAAATAACTGAAATCTCACATGGTCCTAAGACCCTTTGCTCAGTGTTGAGTAGAAGCACCTTTTGAGCTAGTACAGACATGAGTCTTTTTGGGAATGATGCAACAAGTTTTTCACCCCTGGATTTGGGGATCCTCTGCCATTCTTCCTGGCAGAAACTCTCCAGTTCCGTCAGGTTGGATGGTGATCGTTGGTGGACAGCCATTTTCAGGTCTCTCCAGAGATGCTCAGTTGGGTTTAGGTCTGGGCTCTGGCTGGGCGAGTCAAGAATGGTCACAGAGTTATTCTGAAGCCACTCCTTTGTTATTTTAGCTGTGTGCGTAGGGTGAACCTTTGGCCAAGTCTGAGGTCCAGAACACTCTGGAAGAGATTTTCAATTGCAACCAGTCGTCCTGTCCCTTCAGCTGAAAAACGCCCCCATAGCATGATGCTGCCACCACCATGTTTCACAGTTGGGATTGTATTGGGCAGGTGATGAGCAGTGCCTGTTTTTCTCCACACATACCGCTTAGAATTATCACCAATAAGTTCTACCTTTGTCTCATCAGAGCAGAGAATCTTATTTCTCATAGTCTGGGAGTCCTTCATGTGTTTTTTAGCAAACTCTATGCGGGCTTTCATATGTCTGGCACTGAGGAGAGGCTTCCGTCGTAAAGGCCCGACTAGTGGAGGGCTGCAGTGATAGATGACTTTGTAGAACTTTCTCCCATCTCCCTACTGCATCTGTGGAGCTCAGCCACAGTGATCTTGGTTCTTTACCTCTCACCAAGGATCTTCTCCCATGAATGCTCAGTTTGGCTGGACGACCAGGTCTAGGAAGACTTCTGGTGGTCCCAAACTTCTTCCGTTTAAGGGTTATGGAGGCCACTGTGCTCTTAGGAACCTTGAGTCCTGCAGAAATTCTGTTGTAACCTTGGCCAGATCTGTGCCTTGCCACAATTGTCTCAGCTCCTTGGCCAGTTCCTTTGACCTCATGATTCTCATTTGGTCTGACATGCACTGTGAGCTGTGAGGTCTTATATAGACAGGTGTGCGCCTTTACAAATCAAGTCCTAACAGTTTAATGAAACACAGCCGGACTCCAATGAAGGAGTAGAACCATCTCAAGGAGGATCACAATTAAATGGACAGCATGTGACATAAATGAGGGTCTGAGCAAAGAGTCTGAATACTTTTGACCATGTGATATTTCAGTTTTTTTTGTTTTTTTTTTATTTATAAACTTGCCAAAATTTCTACATTTGTTTTTTCAGTCAAGATGGGGTGCAGAGTGTACATTGATGAGAAAAAAATGAACTTTCTTGAATTTACCAAATGGCTGCAATGAAACAGAGTGCTGTGTTGTGCTTAATTATGTGATTCTTCAGATTTTGTATTAGTCAATGCCTGATGAAGAGACCTGAGTAGTCTCGAAAGCTTGCAATGTGTTACCTTTTAATGGCTAGCTGAAAAGATGGTATCAACCACTGAGGACTCTCAATTCTGAATGTTTTTCATTAAACAGTGGACATTTTAAAGGGGTCTGAATACTTTCCGTACCCACTGTATGTGCCGATATGACACCTGTTAGTTAGCCTTTGGCTTCAGGGGTGAAGTTTGCAGAGCAAGAGGAACAGAGCGATTACATTTAATCCAGAAAGGTAGCCAGTGTTCCAAAAAAAAAAAAATATACAAAGGTGATACACAATGGGAACAAAACAATACGATGTATACAATTACATAAAATGAAAAGGGAAAACCAAAGAAAATTACTGAACCTGATAGCACGGAAATGGCTCAGAGCTTAGCAGAGGGAGGTACACCTTAGGAAAATGGCTAGAACCCTACAGCATGCTGTACTTTCCAGGACTGACAAATGCAAAAACCCAATTTCTACTTTTTTTTTAGATTAAGGTTACACCCACATACCTCCAGTTGGTGAGGTCATATGGGAGATGTGCTAGGTCTATGAGATCTCCATCTTTCAGGATTTTTTTTTTACATTATAGGTCCCAGGCTGTAGATATTGTCGTCATGTTTCTTATCGCGATTTTAACTGTCTGTAGAGATGAAATATGGCATGGATAGCATCATCCATTGAAATGAGAAGATGTGTTGCACTCCGTGTAGTTGGTGCTCAGGTAGGATTCCAAGCCAAAATAATGTTCTAAGAACCCGACACTGAAATGTTCTATGCAAATAGAGGTTCAATTTATGTAAATATCATACAATCCACCACATCAATGACATTTTGGTCATGCAATAGACCTTCATCAGACACTGTAGCATAAAAAAAATTCCATCATAAACATGAAATGCAAAAACTCAATGTGGATGCTTGGGGAAAAAATTACACTATCAAGTGTTAAATTAGTCATAGAGAAAAAAGTCAGTAAGAGTCTGCATTATACATAAAGGTAAAATACTTTATCTTGGAAAGGGTTTTATCCAGCATTAGAACGATGGAGGAACGTAATCGGTAATGATGGGGGTAATAGTAGGCACACCATCCTGGGAGCAGAGGGGCAAAAGACATAGAAAAAATTTACTTACATGCCACCAAGATTCTTCTGCTAGGCGACTACGCCGAAGCGATAGGTTGCTTCTGGTATTTGGACATGTCACACGCCCCACAATATGGCGTTGGGCATAATCGGGGCTCCATAAAATAGCGGGTAAGACAGTAAGGGTAAGTTCACAGAAGCCAGTTTTTCTGCGTGTTTTTTTTTCTATGGCAAAACCTGATCTCTTGGCAGGAAAGAAGCTGCAGGAGAAAAAAAAGGTTTTTGATGCGTACTTTGTGGTGGTTTTAGCATGCTAGATTTGTCTCTTGTGCATGCTGATTCCATAGTATCAGGTTTTGGCCCCAAAAAAAAAAACATGATACCTGCGTTTTTACACCACCCATTCACATTAATGGGTGAAAAACACTGAAAGTGACACGCTCTGCCCAAAAACCATGCAAAGCACAAAAAAACAATGTGTGCATGAGATTTTTTTAAATCCCTTTGCTGGTACTGTAAAAAGCAGCCGAAAATTAGCATAAAAAAAAAGCAAAAAATAGTGTGAACTAGGCCTTAAAGGGAGTCTGTCACCCCATTTTTGGCCTATGAGCTACGGCCACCACCATCAGGGGCTTATCTACAGCATTCTGTAATGCATTCTGTAATGCTGCAGATAAACCCCTGATGTAAACTGAAAGATAAGAGAAACAAGTTAGATTATACTCACAGGGTGCGGTGGGTGTCGCAGTCCGGTCTGGCGCCTCCCATCTTCTAGAGATGACATCCTCCTCCTTGCTTCTCCCTCTGCTCCTGCTCAGGCGTACTTTATCGGCCCTGTTGAGGGCAGAGTAAAGTGCTGCAGTGCGCAGGCGCCAGGAAAGGTCAGAGAGGTCCAGCATCTGCGCACTGCAATACTTTACTCTGCCCTCAACAGAGCAGAGAAAGTACGCCTGTGCAGGAGCCGCGGCAGAAGTAAAAAGGGGGACGTCATCTCTAGAAGATGGGAGGCGCCGGAGACTGGACTGTGTGGAATACAAGGTGGTGCTGGGAAACACTGGAAGCATTATCTGCTATCAAACTGACAACCTGTTCTCACGTCAAGTGTGGTATCCCGCACCCCCCTGCAAAGTGGGACAGATAACGAAGTCTTGTTTGTTCTGTCGGAGCAGGCAGTTTCAGCTGGCCCACAGCCTCGACCTCTGCGTGCACCATCAGCAGCACATCTATTTCTCTGCCCCTTACTGCACTCCCTGCACATTTTAAATTCGGTATATAATATATGCCTGCATACTTTCTGGTATTAATATGGAAAAGAAAATGGGTAGCCCTAAAAACGAATTGTGTGAGATACCTGTTTACCCTCTTAAAATTGAGAGCAAGGGCTGCCTGATGACCCAGTAAAAATTTTGAGCAAGGGACACCTGAAAACTCATAAAATTATGAATGAGAACCACCTGATGATCGTGTCTAAACTTGTAGAGAGGACCACTTTAAATACCCTAAGTCTTTGTCCATCTTTCCCTTCTTCAAAAGTTGGGAGGTATGATAGGGGCGGCTATGACCAGGGGGTCTGGTTGCCCAATGGATAGCAGTTCTACCAGGAATTCTTTCACCGTGCGTATAAAAGGGGACAGAGCTATGGGAAGGAGTTCTGCAACTAAAAGCAATAAATAGGACTGAGCTGAAATCCTGGACACAGCTGTGGCTACATGTTATATAGTCGTGTTAATCTCTCACTTCTTGTAACCTACAAGTGTACAAAGACATTCTATAGTCACCATGTGACTAGTGGGCCTGTGTAACGTCAAATGCCAGGGCTGAATTTTAGTCCCAGTCCGGCCCTGCTTACAACTGGAGCATCCCCTAGTACTATCAGGAGGTTTGTCAGGGAACACCAACTAGAGGGACTCAAGCCTGACTTGTGGAAATAAACTAAAGACCATCCATAATGTTATCAGAGCTAAGGACTCAAGGGAGTCTACTACAGGGCTCCCTGCGGCCACAGCCGAGACTGTGTGGAAAAACGCGGCTTCTAGCAGGTTAACAGGCATAAAGACCTGGCATATATGGCTATTCAGAGGGGCATTACTGTGGATTGTGTAGCACTAGGTACTGTCTAAGTTGCTGTTTCACTACGGAAACATTCTTGCATCTCTCCTGGTAGTGCTTGTTCATACAAGCCCTGTTGGATGCCTTGGAAAATGACCTTTGAGTCTCTGTCCCCAGGCAGGAGCAACCTAAAACACACTTCAGTGCTTTACCAACTATTTTCCAGGGAACATCCCAAAAGAGCTATTGAGAAGGCCTGGCACGTTATGAACTGTGTTAAGGACGCTCTGTGGCTAGCCAGAACTCATCTGGTCATGAACGGGGAGATGTCAATCCAGGACTGCCGCAGGCTGGTCCACAGCCTGCACAGGGACTACAATATCATGGACGGACCAGATGTCATTGAAGAAGAGGACTGATACCCCTCTGCCCTCAATGTGTACAATGTTTACTTTCTTCCTCCATCTACACCTGGTCCATATGTAAAGCTTCTTTAACCGCTTTACCCCCAAGGGTGGTTTCCATATTAATGACCAGGCCAAATTTTACAATTCTGACCACTGTCCCTTTGAGGTAATAACTTTGGAACACTTCCATGGATCCCGGTGATTCTGACATTGTTTTCTCGTGACATATTGTACTTCATGATAGTTTTAAAATTTCTTTGATATGATTTGTGTTTATTTGTGAAAAAAACAAATTTGTAGAAAATTTAGCAATTTTCCAACTTTGAATTTTCATGCCCTTAAATCACAGAGATATGGCACACAAAATACTTAAGTAACATTTTCCACATGTTTACATCAGCACAATTTTGGAACCAATTTTTTTTTTGTTAGGAAGTTATAAGGGTTAAAAGTTAAACAGCGATTTCTCATTTTTACAACACTTTTTTTTTTTTTTTTTAGAGACCACATCACATTTGAAGCCACTTTGAGGGGTCTATATGATAGAAAATACCCAAAAGTGACACCATTCTAAAAACTGCACCCCTGAAGGTGCTCAAAACCACATTCAAGAGGTTTATTAACCCTTCAGGTGCTTTGCAGGAATCTTTGGAATGTTTAAAAAAAAAAAATGAACATTTAACTTTTTTCACAAAAAATGTAATTCAAATCCAATTTGTTTCATTTTACCGAGGGTAACAGGAGAAATTGGACTGCAAAAGATGTGCAATTTGTCCTGAGTAGGCTGATACCCCATATGTGCAGGTAAACCACTGCTTGGGCGCATGGCAGAGCTTGGAAGGGAAGGAGCGCTGTTTGACTTTTCAATGCGAAATTGGCTGGAATTGAGATCAGACGCCATGTCGTGTTTGGAGAGCCCCTTATGGGCCTAAACAGTGGAACCCCCCCCCCCCCCCCAATTCTAACCCCAACTGTAATCCCAACTCTAACCATAACTCTAACCACAAACCTAACCCTAATCCCAACCTTATCCCTAATCCCAATCGTAACCGTAATCCTAATTTTAGCCCCAACCCTAATGGGAAAATGGAAATAAATACATTTTTTAATTTTATTTTTCCCTTACAAGGGGTGATAAATGGAGGTTTGATTTACTATTTATAGCCAAAAACGGCAAGTCTTTATTATTCAACCAGAGCAACAACTTTGTATACCAGACCAATGCCCAAACCCCATAACCACCTTATCCAACATCACTGAAGGGGAGCTTGCTCTTCTCTCCAAATCACACCTCACCACTTGTGCACTCGACCCCATCCGATCGCACCTCCTCCCCAACCTCGCCACCACTCTTATCCCATCCCTAACACACCTCTTCAACCTATCACTAACTTCTGGTACCTTCCCTTCTGCTTTCAAACATGCCACAATCACGCCTATCCTCAAAAAGCCAACTCTCGAC
Organism: Dendrobates tinctorius; assembly: GCF_039654945.1. NCBI lineage: Eukaryota > Metazoa > Chordata > Amphibia > Anura > Dendrobatidae > Dendrobates > Dendrobates tinctorius. The sequence continues at coordinate 11,370,558 of NW_027361824.1, forward strand.
CCAACCGTTATATTCAGCTATCGCCCAATATCACTGCTTCCATTGGCTTCCAAACTCCTGGAACAGCACGTCCATGCTGAACTTTCCTCCCATCTCTCATCTAACTTGCTCTTTGACAACCTACAATCTGGTTTCCGTTCCCATCACTCCACTGAGACAGCCCTGACCAAAATTACTAATGACCTACTTACAGCCAAAGCAAACGGACAATACTCCATACTCCTCCTTCTAGACCTGTCCTCTGCCTTTAACACAGTTGACCACTGCCTCCTACTACAGATCCTCTCTTCCTTTGGCATCAAAGACCTTGCCCTATCCTGGATCTCCTCACACCTTTCCAACCGCACATTCAGCGTCTCCCACTCCCACACTACCTCCTCATCCCACCCTCTCTCTGTTGGAGTCCCCCAAGGCTCTGTTCTAGGACCCCTACTCTAAATCTATACGCTTGGCCTGGGGCAACTCTATAAAGTCCCACGGATTCCAGTACCACCTTTATGCTGATGATACTCAGATCTACCTCTCTGGCCCAGACGTCACCTCTCTGCTCTCCAGAATCCCGCTGTGTCTATCAGCCATATCCTCCTTCTCCTCCCGCTTCCTCAAACTGAATGTGGACAAATCTGAACTGATCATCTTTCCACCATCTCACAGATCTTCCTTACCTGACCTATCTATCACAATTGATGACATCACTTTTCCCCCCGTAATCGGAGGTCCGCTACCTCGGAGTAACCTTTGACTCTGCCCTGTCCTTCAAACCGCACATCCAAGCTCTCTCCACCTCCTGACGCCTCCAGCTCAAAAATATTTCCAGAATCCGTCCCTTCCTCAACCCTCACTCTACTAAAATGCTTGTGCATGCCCTCATCTCCCGTCTCGACTACTGCAACATCCTTTTCTGTGGCCTCCCTGCTATCACCGTCGCACCTCCATCACATTTGAAGCCACTTTGAGGGGTCTATATGATAGAAAATACCCAAAAGTGACACCATTCTAAACACTGCACCCCTCAAGGTGCTCAAAACCACATTCAAGAAGTCTATTAACCCTTCAGGTGTTTCACAGGAATGTTTTGAATATTTAAAAAAAAATGAACATTTAACTTTTTTTCTCAAAAAAAATACTTCAGGTTCAATTTTTTTTTATTTTACCAAGGGTAACAGGAGATATTGGACTGCAAAATTTAATGTGCAATTTGTCCTGAGTACGCTGATACCTGATATGTGGGGGGGAACCACTGTTTCGGCGCATGGCAGAGCTCAGAAGGGAAGGAGCACCGTTTGACTTTTTCAATGCAAAATAGGCTGGAATTCAGATCGGACGCCATGTCGTGTTTGGAGAGCCCCTGATGTACCTAGACAGTGGAAACCCCCCACAAGTGACCCCATGTTGGAAACTAGACCCCCCAAGGAACTTATCTAGATATTTGGTGAGAACTTTGAACCCACAAGGGCTTCACAGAAGTTTATAACGTACAGCGGTACAATTAAAAAATCATATTTTTTCCACAAAAATGATCTTTTCACCCCCAATTTTTATTTTTCCAAGGGTAACAGGACCCTAAAAGTTATTGTGCAATTTGTCCTGAGTACCCCCACAAATGACACCACTTTGGAAACTAGACCCCCCAAGGAACTTATCTAGATGTGTGGTGAGCACTTTAAACCCCCCAGTGCTTCACAGAAGTTTATAACGCCCGGGTGTGTAAATAAAAAAATCGTATTTTTTCCACAAACATGATCTTTTAGTCACCAATTTTTTTATTTTCCCAAGGGTACAAGGAGAAATTGGACCCCAAAAGTTGTTGTCCAATTTGTCCTGAGTACACTGACACCCCATATGTGGGAGAAAACTACTGTATGGGCACACGTCGGGGCTTGGAAGGGAAGTAGTGACGTTTTGGAATGCAGATTTTGATGGAATGGTCTGCGGGTGTCATGTTGCCTTTGGAGAGCCCCTAATGTACCTAAACAGTGGAAACCCCCCACAAATGACCCCATTTTGGAAACTAGACCCCCTAAGGAACTTATCTAGATGTGTGGTGAGCACTTTGAACCCCCAAGGGCTTCACAGAAGTTTATAATGCCCAGGCATGAAAATAAAAAAATCGTATTTTTTCCACAAACATGATCAATTAGTCTCCAATTTTTTTATTTTCCCAAGGGTAACAGGAGAAATTGGACCGCAAAAGTTGTTGTCCAATTTGTCCTGAGTACGCTGATACCTCATATGTGGAAGAAAACTACTGTATGGGCACACGTCGGGGCTCGGAAGGGAAGTAGTGACGTTTTGATGGATTGGTCTTCCGGTGTCATGTGCGTTTGGAGAGCCCCTGATGTACCTAAACTATTGAAACTCCCCACAAGTGACCCCATTTTGGAAACTAGACCCCCCACGGAACTTATCTAGATGTGTGGTGAGCACTTTGAACCCCCAAGTGCTTCACAGAAGTTTAAAGTGAAGTGAAAATAAAAAAATCATTTTTTTCCACAAAAATGATATTTTCGCCCCCAATTTTTTATTTTCCTAAGGGTAACAGGAGAAATTGGACCCTAAAAGTTGTTTTGCAATTTGTCTCGAGTAGGCTGATACCCTACATGTGGGGGTAAAACACTGTTTGGGTGCATGGCAGAGCTTGGAAGGGAAGGAGCACCATTTGACTTTTTCAACGCAGAATTGGCTGCAATTGAGATCAGACACCATGTTGCATTTGGAGACCACCTGATGTGCCCAAACAGTGGAAACCCCCCCAATTCTAACTCCAACCCTAACCCCAACACACCGCTAACCCTAATATCAGCCCTAACCCTAATGGGAAAATGGAAATAAATACATTTTTTTATTTTATTATTTTCCCTAACTAAGGGGGTGATAACGGGGGGTTTGATTTACTATTTATGGCGGTTTTTATGTTTGGCGGCTGTCACACGCTAAAAGACACTTTATTGTAAAAATAGTTTTTGCATCACCACATATTGAGAGCTATAAATTTTCCATATTTTGACCCACAGAGTTATGTGAGGTCTTATTTTTTATGGGACGAGTTGACGTTTTTATTGGTGCCATTTTCGGGAACGTGACATTTTTTGATCGCTTTTTATTCCTATTTTTGGGACGCAGAATGAACTAGAACTAGCGTTTCATGAATTTCTTTTGGGGGGGTGTGTTTACACCGTTCCGCATGCGATAAAATTGATAAAGCGGTTTTATTCTTCGGGTCAGTACGGTTACAGCGATACTTCAATTAGGTCGTTTTTTATGTTTTGGTGCTTTTATGCAATGAAAACTATTTTATATAAAAAATAATTATTTTTGCATCGCTTTATTCTGCGAGCTATAACTTTTTTTATTTTTTTGCTGATGATGCTGTATGGCGGCTCGTTTTTTGCGGGACAAGCTGACGTTTTCAGCGGTACCATGGATATTGCTATGCGTCTTTTTGATCGCGCGTTATTGCACTTTTTGTTCGGTGGTATGATGATCATTATTTTTTGCTTCGTTTTTTATTTTTATTTTTTAAGGGGTTCGTTAAAGGGGTTAACTAATGGGACAGTTTTATAGGGCGGGTCGTTACGGACGCGGCGATACCAAATATGTGCACTTTTATTGTTTTTTTGTTTATTTTCAAAAAAAGAATTTATTGGGGAATATTTTTTTTTTTTTTTTTTTTTTTACTAATTTATTTAGTGATTTTTTTTTTTTTAAATTATTTTTACACTTTTTTTATTTTTTTAACTTTATTACATTGTCCCAGGTGGGACATCACAGATCACTGTGACAGATCAGCGATCTGTCAGGGGCACTGCTGCAGACTTCCTCGTGCCTGCGCTTTGCATGCAGTGAGGAAGTCAGCTCCCTACCGGCCCCCGTCGCCATCTTGGATCCGGGGGCCTGCAGGAAAAGAGCCCCCCGCAGCGGCGCTGCACATTGCGCTGCTGTGGGGGGCTCAGGGTAGCACGGAGGGAGCCCCCTCCCTGCCGATGCTTCCCTTTAACCCCCGGTACACCGCGATCGTGTTTGATCGCGGTGTACAAGGGGTTAACGTGTCAGCACATTGTGCCGGGTGTCAGCTGTGATAATCAGCTGACACCCGGCCGCGATCAGCGGCGCTCACCACATGGGCGCCGCTGATCGCTATGACGTACTATCCCGTCCCTGGGAATTAAGTTCCAGGGCACATAGACGGGATAGTACGTCTGATAGCAGAAAGGGGTCAAATATTTTTACAATTATTTAGAATTTTTTTTATTTCTTTCTTTTACATTTTGTCCCACTATGGGACACTCATTTTGTGCAGGCTGATCGCTTCTATAGCATGCAGATATGCATGCAATATAAGCTGTCAGCGCTGCACTCCGTGCACACTGACCTGAGAAACTTCCTGACATGCACTGTGCATGACGGGAAGTTTCTTAACTCTGGTAACTCGGATGTCGTTATGATATCGGGTTACCATGGGAGCGATCGAGACCCCCGCGTCATGCTGCGGGGTCTCCGATCCAAAGGCAGAGGGGCTGTCAGCTGGCTCCGGAACGCTACCATCATGTTTGATCGCAGTGTTCCAGGGGTTAAAGTGCCGGGAGCAGGCCATGATGACTCCTGGCAATTAGTGCCGGGTGTCAGCTGTGAGAATCAGCTGACACCCGGCTGTGATCGGTCGCGCTTCCCCTGTGAGTGCGGCCGATCACGACGTACTCTCCCATCCATGGTCAGACAGGACCAGGTTGCCTGGACGGGATAGTACGTCAAAGGTCAGAGAGGGGTTAGTCGTGAGCAGCAATCGTTTTAGTAGTCACAGAAGTGGGATGGTTACATTGTTTATGGCGTCTTCACCGCTCACTGTTAATTGATGCCTAATGGTATGTTCCCATGGTCAGTAAATGCTGCTGGTTGGACGCTGCGTACATCCACAGCGTCCAATCCGCAGCGGCCAGATGTTACAGCATAGTAGATGGGATTTCAAAAAATCCCATGTCCACACTGCGTGCACCGTCTGCAGATCACCCGTGGAGACGGGCATGCGGTGCGTCTATCCATACCGCAGCATGTCCATCTATCTTGCAGAGACGTGCTGGGATGACGGGTCATAAGTCTGCAGTCAAACGGAATTACTGCAGACTTATTGGTTTTGACTGCCCAAACTCTTTAAGTACAATAGTATTACAAATTATGAAAATTACACACAAAAAAACAAAGAAAAGTAAATTTCATTAAAAATATATTTTATTTTAGCAATCCTCTCTCTTTGAGTGTCATCGTCCGCCTTATACCTCTCGGCCTCTTCCACCATCTTCTCAATCTCCTCTCTGCTCAGCCTGCCCTTGTCATTGGTGATTGTGATTTTGTTCTGTCTGCCAGAGCTTTTGTCCATGGCAGACACATTGAGAATACCAATATAGACCAATGCTTCTGAAGGACCTACCTCATATCCTCCCAGCCATGATTAAAAGTTGAAATAAATCTAATAGGCCGGTCACTTTTAGTTTGGGGACGGGTCCTACCAGATCTAAGGAGACTGCCGCGTGGCTCTCTGATAGCCATTCTTAATGCATCTGAACCAAGATGTCAGGTCAGAGCCCTGTGTCTCAAACCTTGCATGTGATGAACAGATCCGCCTCATCTGCAAGAACTGACCAGCCGGGACGGCCCTGATGGCAGACGGATTGTGAGCGAAGACGCATGAATCAAAGCATTGACCGATGTGGGTTTACGGTAAACATCAATTTGGATACGACCAGAATTATCGACTGTTGGGGAAAATGCTGAAAAATTGACATTTTAGGGTATGTGCACACGCTGCGGATTCTACCATTAAACCTTTAAAGTCAATGAAAAATGAAAAACGCTGTGCACATGCTGCGGATTTTTCCGCGCGGATTAGCTGTGGATTGAAATCCGCAGCATGTCAATTCTTTGTGAGGAATCCGCAGCGGTTTGAGGGTAAGTGCACATGTAGTTTTTAGGTTGTGCGGATTTTGTTGAAAAATCCACAGGTAAATCCGCAGGACAAAAGCCTGCGGTTTTGCCCTACGGTTTCACACCTCATAATGATAAGGTCTGAAACCGCAGCGGAAACCACACAAAGAATTGACATCCTGCGGATTGTAACCCGCAGCAAATCCGCGCGGAAAAATCTGCAGCATGTGCACAGCGGTTTTTTTTCTATAGGAAATAAAGGTATTGTACAACGCAGCAGAATCTGCTGTGGATCCGCAGAGCCAAAACCGCTGCGGATCCGCAGTAGAATCCGCAGCGTGTGCACATACTCTCACACCTGCTTCAATATAGGAATTCACAGCCAAATCCGCAGGTAAAAGGCAGGTCATTGTGGATCTGTGGATTTACCTACAGATTAAGCCAAATCCGCATGGAAAAATCCACAGGCTAATCCGCACCGTGTGCACATACCCTTATTATCTCTTACACCACAGAACAGGCCTGCACAATATACGGCGCTCGCACTGTCCGGCAGACACCGCTCCTGTCTCATCTTCATCCTATATTCAAAGGTATTTGCATATTTTAGACCCAAATACAGTTAAACCCTGTGGTGCCGGGAAAAGGTGCGAGCAGCGCGTGTCAGCACCGACGTGCAGCAACGTGATGAGGTCAGCATATTGAAGAGGGGCAGTGTGGGGGACATTATAAAGAGGGACAGTATGGGGGATATTTTGTGCAGGAAGCACAAGGAGGGAAAATTATTTATTTAGGAGCGCAGCATAGGAGATATTTATATTTATGGGGCAGTATAATGACTCTTATTTTTGAAAGCACAGTGTTGGGATGTACTGCTGAAGATGGAGAAGAGGGAAGTCTGGAGAGACGAGCTCTTGGCATGAAATTGTAAGGCTAGATTCACATTTGCGGATGTCAGAGCTGCAGAGGGCTGCGTAGTTCCTCCGTGAAGCTCCGCCCACTGCCGCACCAGTAACAACCAGGGCCTTGTCAGATTCCCAGAGGGGAGAAGATCTGCTGCCCTGGACTCAAAAGGACTTAAGGACCGCAACGTGGGCCCAGGACCTCGAAAGGGAAGGGCCCCAGATGAAGGAACTATAAGTGTCCAGATCCCAGCGAGTGGACTACTGCGTAACTTCGGCTACTACGGTTGTTGTGGGTACGGCCGTGGATAGTGTCAGGGAGAGCGCAAGAAGCCAGTGTTGTATTCTTTTCTTTCTCATCAACGTTTATTAAAAGTTATTCACTGTTTGACCATAGCCGTGTTATTGGACTTCACTTGCCTGGAGTACCGTGGCCGGAGGAAGAAAAGGTAACCCATGGGAAGAAGCTGTGTCAGTCCTGTCTATTTATGTACAATGGGCCAGGGGTGCTCGCTGACCGATTGCTCAGTGGACTCTGTCTGTGGACTGTGCCTTTAAGTAAGTTGACCATATCTACCCCCCGTGCCACCTTGTGGTCCCAGTGGTCGGTGCTCTTAGCAAGTGAGTATGTCTACTACATAGAGGCGATCTGATAATAATTTCATTTCTATAGTGCCGACATATTCCGCAGCACTTTACATTTTAGAGGGGACTTGTACAGACGATAGCCATTATAGCATAACAATAAACACATAGATCATAACAGATACCAAAAGGAGTGAGGGCCCTGCTCGCAAGCTCACAGTCTATGAGGAAAGAGGGAGACACGAAAGGTGCATTCCCAAAAAATTTCACAGCATGTGAAAAGTCTTGGAGATGAGAGTGGGAGGTTCTGATTATTCATGATGTTATCCTCAGGTCATTAGCAGAACGAAGGGCACGGGTAGGGTTGTAGACTGAGATGAGGGAGGGGATGTAGGGTGGTGCTGAGCAGTGGAGTGCTTTTGGGAGAGGGCAATACATTTATAATGAATTCTGAAGTGAATGGGTAACTAGTGTAATGACTGGCAAAAGGTAGAGGCATCGGTGTAACGATTGGAGAGGAATATGATCCTGGCAGCAGCATTCAAGACAGATTGGAGAGGGGAGAGTTTGGTAAGAGGGAGACCGATTAGAAGAGAGTTACAATAGTCGAGACGAGAATGAATAAGAGAAACAGTAAGAGTTTTTGCAGAGTCGAAAGTAAGAAAGGGTCGAATTCTAGAAATGTTTTTGAGGTGCAGATGACAAGAGCGAGCCAGTGATCGAATGTGGAGGGTGAATGAAAGCTCTGAATCAAGTATGACCCCAAGACAACGGGAGTGTTGCTGGGGAGTAATAGTGGAACCACACACGGAAATGGCAATGTCGGGCATAGGTTAGTAGAGGGAGGAAACACCAGGAGTTCAGTTTTTCACAGGTTCAGTTTCAGATAGAGGGAGGACATGATATTGGAGACAGTGGTAAGACAATCACTGGTGTTTTGTAATAATGCAGGCGTGATGTCAGTGGAAGTGTATAATTGGGTGTCATCAACATAGAGATGGTACTGGAAACCAAATCTACTGATTAATTGTCCAATAGGGGCAGTGTACAAGGAGAAGAGGAGGGGGCCTAGAACCGATCCTTGGGGGACCCCAACAGTAAGGGGAAGATCAAAGGAGGAGGAGCCAGCAAAAGATACAGTGAAGGAGCAGTCAGAGATGTAGGAGGAGAACCAGGAGAGAACGGTGTCCTTGAGGCCAATAGAACGGAGCATAGTGAGGAGGAGCTGGTGATCCACAGTGTCGAATGCTGCAGAGAGATCTAGGAGATTTAGCATGGAAAAGTGACCGTTAGATTTAGCTGTTAGTAGATCATTAGAGACTTTAGTGAGGGCAGTTTCAGTAGAGTGTAAAGTGCGGAAACCGGATTGGAGAGGGTCGAGATTTAGCTGTTAGTAGATCATTAGAGACTTTAGTGAGGGCAGTTTCAGTAGAGTGTAAAGTGCGGAAACCGGATTGGAGAGGGTCGAGAAGAGTTATCAAAGAGATAGCGGATAAGACGGGAGTGGACCAGGCGTTCCAGGAGTTTAGAGATGAAGGGAAGATTAGAGACAGGTCTATAGTTAGTGGCACAGTTTTGGTCGAGGGATGGTTTTTTAAGTAATGGATGTATGATGGCATGCTTAAATGAGGAGGGAAAGATACCGGAAGAGAGAGAGGTTGAATATTTTTGTTAGGTGAGTGGTGACAGCAGGGGAAAGGGACTGGAGGAAATGTGAGGGAATAGAGTCACTGGCGCAAGTAGTAGGGAGAGAAGAAGCAAGGAGCCTGATCACTTCTTCTGTGACTGGTTCAAAATCAGAGAGTGAGCTAGATGCAGTGGGGGAGGGAGGACAGTGCATGGTATGAGGGGATTGGGAGAAAATTTCCTGTCGGATATGGTCAATTTTTTCTTTGAAGTAATTGGCCATATCATCAGCTCAGAGATCCGTGGTTGGGGCCTGTACTCTTGGGTTGAGTAGGCATTGAAAAGTGTCAAAGAGACGTTTCGGGTTATTGGATAGTGAGGTGTTGAAATAGGTTTGTTTGGAGAGGTGAAGGGCATAAACTTATAATGGATGAAATCTTCGGGTAGATTGGATTTTCTCCACAGATGTTCGGCGCACCTGGAGCACCGCTGTAGAAGACGTGTTTGCAGCATGTGCCAGGGTTGTCGCCGTCTGTGCAAAGTTGTTTTATATATAGGATGTGCAGCTTCATCCAGGGCACTTTGCAGTGTTTCATTAAAATGCTTCAGTGCAGAATCAGGACATGAGGGAGGAGATAGGGGCCAATGATGACTGCAAGTTCTTCATAAGTTTCTGGGTGTTAATGGTCTGTATATTTCTGTAAGTATGGAAAGTGGGGGTGACCTGAGCGGGATGGCAGTTCTTGATAGAGAATGAAAGAAGGTTGTGGTCAGAAAGCGGGAGAGAGGAGTTGATAAAATCATCCACTGAGCAAAGTCGGGAGAAGGGAGTTTCCATCTTCATGCGTGGGAGAGTGAGTAAGCTGCGAAAGGCTGAAGGAGAAGGTTAGAGATAAAAGGTGAGTGGCAGATGGGGAGAGGGGAAGAGCAATGGGGATGTTGAAGTCTCCCAGCATGAGGGTGGGGATTTCACAGCAGAGTAAATGTGGAAGCCAGGTGGCAAAGTGATCCAGGAACTGATGATAGGGACCCGGATGACAATACACCACCGCTACTCGCAAAAGAAGGGAAGACAAGTGAGGGTGCTCACTGATCGGTACTGATCTTCGCCTCTATGTAGCAGATCCGATCAGGTTATGGCAGCTTCTAGTATTCCAAGGAGACTATTGAAGCATGCCGAAAGTAAAAAATTTTTTTCAAAAATATAAAAAAATAAAAGTTCAAATCACCCCCCTTTCGTCCCATTCAAAATTAAACAATAGAAAAAAATCAAACATACACATATTTGGTATCACCACATTGAGAATCGCCCGATCTATCATTGAAAAAAGGATTCACCTAATTGCTAAACTGCATAGCGAGAAAAAAAATCAGAACGCCAGTATTATGTTTTTTGGTCGCTGTGACATTGAATTAAAATGCATTAACAGGCAATCAAAAGCTTGTATCTGCACCAAACTGGTAACATTAAAAACATCTGATCGGTGCGCAAAAAATAAGCCCTCACCTAGCCCGAGATGACGAAAAATCGAGATGATACGGGTATCGGAAAATGACGCAATTTTTTAATTTTTTTTTAACAAAGTTTGGATTTTTTTTGACTAGTTAAATAGCAAAGAACCTAGACATGTTTGGTATCTATGAACTCGTAATGACCTACAGAATAATAATGACAGGTCAGTTTTAGCATTTAATGAACCTAGTAAAAAAGCCAAACAAAAAACAAGTGTGGGATTGCACTTTTTTTTTTTAAATTTCACCACACTTGGGAATTTTTTTCCCATTTTCTAGTACACGACATGGTAAAATAATTGGTGTCATTCAAAAGAACAACTCGTCCTGCAAAAACAAGCCAAACATGGCCATATTGATGGAAAAATAAGAAAGTTATGGCTCTGAGAAGAAGTGGAGGAAAAAATGATAACGCAAAACCGAAAATACCTCCGGGAAGGGAATTAAGTTTCTTTCTTGCAAAAATGGCAGTTGTGCGCTTGGTTTTCTTTCTTCTGTTTGTTTCTAACCTCTGTATTAATCCGCACCTCCCACTCCCGACTCCAAGACTTCTCCCGCGCTGCGCCAATCCTCTGGAATGCTCTACCCCAAGAAATTAGGACTATCCACAATTTGTACAGTCTTAGGGGCTCCCTAAAAACGCATTTGTTCAGAGTGGCCAATCACGTTCAAAGTCATTCTATGTGTAAGTGTTCGTGTGTAGCCCGTTCACTATCTCCATCCACCCCTCACTCCCTCACGATGGCTGCACCACCATTGTAAATACACCATTGCAAATATACACCTGTACTTTGTATCTCCCCCTCCTCATTGTAGATTGTAAGCTCTCACCAGCAGGGGCGGCTTCTTTTGCTTTATTGTATTGTTAACGTTGTTACTTATGACTTGTGTTTTGAAACTGTTAAACTTTTAATGCGCTGCAGAATATGTTGGCGCTATATAAATAAAGATTATTATTATTATTATTAACTTGTTATTTCCAGGACTGTGGTGATCAGTGTGACAAGATGAGTTGTGGTTTGAAGATGTCAACCCGAGGTCTGACTATATGGAGAAGCAACAGAAAGTGACCGTAATCAAATAAATGTCAGCGGTAAATCACTGCATACACTGGTCTGTAGAACTAATTCCCTTAGGCTGCGTTCATACATTCATGTGAAATGTCCGTGTGCTGCCAGATTCTTTTACCAGACGGCAATTGGGAAATCAGGAAGGATGTAAACACTTTTTCACACCATCTCCCATTATAGCGACAAAGCTGCCAATTATATGAGTACAACTCGTACACGCACGGCTCCGCTCACCTCATACACACACGGCTCCACTCTCTGTACACTTCGTACACACACGGCTCCACGCTCCGTACACCTCGTACACACGGATCCGCTCAGTACACCTCGTACACACGCGGCTCCGCTCCGTACACCTCGTACACACGCGGCTTCGCTCCGTACACCTCGTACACACGCGGCTCCGCGCCATACACCTCGTACACACGCGGCTCCGCTCCGTACACCTCGTACACACACGCGGCTCCGCTCCGTACACCTCGTGCACACGCGGCTCCGCTCCGTACACCTCGTGCACACGCGGCTCTGCTCCGTGCACACGCGGCTCCGCTCTGTACACCTCGTACACACGCAGCTCCTCTCCGTGAGGGCTCCACTCCTGGTGGTGCCCTTCTGGACATTCCTTTAAGGTTCAGCTTTGCAACCATACTGCCCACGTAAAACAAACACTTTGCCTTCATGAACGCTGTTTGGAGGGTCATGACTCGTGGGAATAACGCCGCCCAATCAGTTAACCTGCTAGAGAGATCCTTCATTGCTCCCAAGCATGACATCACACTCCCTAGGCGGAAGATAATGCCACTGTGGCGACCGTACTCCTGGGGGCGACACAAGTGCACTGATGCCCAGCCACTGCTCGATGAATCTGCTGGTACATTGACCCAGACCACTACATTCCCCTCGCACGCTACACGGCCTGAATCTGACCCTGATGAAACTCAGGTTACCCTTCCCATATACTGTTCCATCTTACATGATGACAAAGAGGAAGCTGCAGATAAAAGTGTAGGTTCGGCCCACCCACCGTCAGACACACGACCGTACTATCAGGGGCCCTGTGCCAGTGCCGTCGCCAACGAGTGTGCCCCCCCTGCTTGATCAGGATCACAGCACTTGCAAGGTTGAAATACTGTGCAGTGAGATGGAAGATGGGGACGACGAGGAGTCCAGACTAGTACAGGGATTCCCTAGCGAGGAGACTTATTTCATTGTTTTCAATGTTGGGACAGCAATTTTTGGGGAGCACTATACTCTGGAGAATGATAGATGGGGCCCACCATACACTGGAACATTCCAAAGGTGGACATCAGACACTGGAGCAGCATTTACAGGGCCCATTATACACTAGAGCATTAGAAATGGGGCCCATTATGTATGGAGCATTATTTGGGCCCATAAGACAGTGGAGCTTCATCCATGGGGACCAACATATACTGTAGCATTATGTGGAGCCCATCATATACTGTTTCAAACATTATATGGGACCAATGATTCTGTATGGAGAAATAGATGGGCCTTGTCATGAGATGTAAAAAGTGAAGTATTTTTCATTGTACTATACCGCTATTTCTCTGCCATATCGGAGCAGCATGAGTTGTGGTATGTGTTAAAGGGGCGCTCTTTCACCCAGGGTACATGAAAACCTGGAGCCAGCCCTACCCCCCCACAACTTTATCCAAATAACCCCCATTTTTCAGTGCGTAACTTGTATTATGAAGTAAATAAAGGGTGACAAGCTTCAGTAATAAGAATTTTTGCTTTTGGCATTCAAATGGGCACTGTAGGTGTGTTTCCTGTCCTCCTCTCACTGCCGACTTTTCTTCCCCATTGACTTACATTGGGTTTCGTGTTTCAGTCGGACCCCCGACTTTTCCCTATAGTTGTCCGATTTCGTTCGACCCGACTTTTGCGAAAGTCGGGTTTCGCGAAACCCAACTCGACCCGAAGGCAAAGTCGCTCATCTCTAGTGGTGATGGAAAAACTATTTTTACAATAAAAAGTGTCTTTTAGCGTGTGACAGCTGCCAAACATAAAAACCCGCCATATATAGTAATTCAAACCCCCTGTTATCACCCCCTTAGTTAGGGAAAAATAATAAAATTTTAAAAAAGTATTTATTTCCATTTTCCCATTGGGGTTAGGGTCTGGGCTAGGTTTGGAGTTAGGGATAGGGTTAGGGTTATGGTTAGGGCTGAGATTAGGGTTAGAGATGTGTTGGGGTTAGGGTTGGAGTTAGAATTGGGGGGGTTTCCACTGTTTGGGCACATCAGGTGGTCTCAAAACGCAACATGGCGTCTGATCTCAATTGCAGCCAATTTTGCATTGAAAAAGTCAAATGGTACTCCTTCCCTTCCAAGCTCTGCCATGCGCCCAAACAGTGGTTTACCCCCACATATGGGGTATCAGCCTACTCAGGACAAATTGCACAGCAACTTTTGGGGTCCAATTTCTCCTGTTACCCTTGGGAAAATAAAAATATTGGGGACTAAAATATCATTTTTGTGGAAAAAAAATTTTTATTTTCACGCCCGGGCGTTTTAAACTTCTGTGAAGCACTTGTTGGTTCAAAGTGCTCACAACACATCAAGATAAGTTCCTTTGGGGGTCTAGTTTCCAAAATGGGGTCACTTGTGGGGGGTTTCAACAGTTTAGGCTTATCAGGGGCTCTCCAAACGCGACATGACAGCCGCAAGCCATTCAATCAAAGCCTGCATTCCAAACATCACTACTTCCCTTCCAAGCCTCTATGTTTGCCCATACATTAGTTTTCTCCCACATATTGGGTATAAGCGTGCTCAGGACAAATTGACCAACAATGTATGGGGTCCAATTTCTCCTGTTACCTTTGGGAAAATAAAAAAATTGGGGACTAAAAGATCATGTTTGTGGAAAAAATATGATTTTTTTTATTTTCACGCCAAGGCATCATAAACGTCTGTGAAGCCCTTGGGGGTTCAATGTGCTCACCACACATCTAGATAAGTTCCTTGGGGGGGTCTAGTTTCCAAAATGGTGTCATTTCTGTGGGGTTTCCACTGGTTAGGCACATCAGGGGCTTTCCAAACGCGACATGGCGTCCAATCTCAATTCCAGCCAAAAAAGTCAAATGGCGCTGCTTACCCTTGGTAAAATTAAATTTGGGAGTGAAAAGATCATTTTTGTGAAAAAAATATGATTTTTTAATTTTATGGCTGTATCATATAAACTTCTGTCAAGCCCTTGGGGGTTTAAAGTTCTCACCACACATCTAGATAAGTTCCTTGGGGGGGTCTAATTTCCAAAATGGGTCACTTGTGGGGGTTTCCACTGTTTATGCACACCAGGGGCTCTCCAATTGTGACATGGCGTCCGATCTGAATTCCAGCCAATTTTGCATTGAAATAGTCCTTCCCTTCTCTGAGCTCTATCATGCACCAAAACAGTGGTTTCCCCGCACATATCAGGTATTATCGTACTCAGAACAAATTGCACAATAACGTTTGCAGTTCAATTTCTCCTGTTACCCTTGGTAAAATAAAAAAAATTGGACCTGAAGTAATTTTCTTGTGAAAAAAAAGTTAAATGTTCAATTTTTTTTTAAACATTCAAAAAATTCCTGTGAAGCACTTGAAGGGTTAATACATTTCTTTAATGTGGTTTTGAGCACCTTGAGGGGTGCAGTGTTTAGAATGGTGTCACTTTTGGGTATTTCTTATCATATAGACCCCTCAAAGTGACTTCAAATGTGATGTGGTCCCTAAAAATAAAATGGTGTTGTAACAATGAGAAATCGCTGGTCAACTTTTAACTGTTATAACTTCCTAACAAAAAATATTTTGGTTCCCAAATTGTGCTGATGTAAAGTAAACATGTGGCAAATTTTATTTATTAGGTTTTTTGTGTGCCATATCTCTGTGATTTAAGGGCATAAAAATTCAAATTTGGAAAATGGCAACATTTTCAAAATTTTTGCCAAATTTCTGTTTTTTTCACAAATAAGCACAAGTTATATGAATGAAATTTTACCACTAACATGAAGGACAATATGTCACGAGAAAACAGTGTCAGAGTCACCGGGATCCATGGAAGCGTTCCAGAGTTATTACCTCATAAAGAGACAGTGGTCAGAATTGTAAAAATTGGCCCGGTCATTAACGTGCAAACCACCCTTGGGGGTAAAGGGGTTAAGCATGTGCGTGAATCAATCAAGCTGTGGGGTTGTGTTGCAGCCAATGGCATGGGAAAGATTTTACAAATAAAGGGATGAATGGATTCAATGAAATTTCAACAAATTCTTAATGGAAACATTACACCTTCTGTAAAAAGGATGAAGTTAAAAGGGGATGGCTTCTACAAATGGATAATGATCCTAAACACATGTCAGAATCCAAAACAGACTATCTCAAAAGGCAGAAGCTGAAAGTTTTACAATGACCCTCACAGCTCTCTGATCTGAACATTATTGAAAATCTGTGGCAAGACCTGAAAATAGCAGTGCATGCAAGACGATCCAGAAATCTCACAAAGCTGGAAGAATTTTCCAAGGAAGAATTTTGTAATTTTTAAAATGTAAATGATGAAAATATATACTCGTATTTTTTTACCTAACATGCAAAGAAAATATGTCATGTGTAACTTTAGGCCTTTTAGAGATCATTTCCTCTTCAACTTACTTAACTGTTCCCTATAACAGTAATTTTGACCAGGAGCGCCCAAACTTTTATTTTCCAAAGTATATGAATTGGGCTATGCTCCAGAACTCTCTCCATAGAAGTGCACTAGACATGTGACATACATGTAGATTGCATGTCAAGAAAGGGATATATTGTTTTTAAGCACAACACTACTTGTACCCTAGTTTACATGTGTGCAATAAAAAGGGATTATCAGCAGTCATGTGTAATGGTAATGACTATACAATGTAGTCCAGTGCTATGTATATTCTGCTGTATTGTAATGATCCATAAAAGAAAGCTCAAATATACATGATATATGCTGACTTCATTAATTACTTTATTCAAGTTGGATAATGTGGAAGTTTCCATTAGAAGTCAGGACAGTAGTCTTAAATTTGGCCCTGATGATGATGGGTCCTTGACTCCTGAAGAGTCGTCCTGTAACAAGAGAGGAAAAACCCCCAGTGGAGGAAACCTCTAGGGAACCAAGGTTAAAGGAGTGCCCTTCCCTTGGGCTGTGGATAGGTGAGAACAGAGACCGAGCCCGGAATCTGCCTATGCTTACAGCCGGTACCTCACCTGTGTCATGGGTACACTTGGCTGCTGAAAGTCTGGTAAATGTCATATGACTGGATGAGAGCAGTCCAAGCCTGGAATCTGCCTCTTCATGCAGCAAGTAAGTCACTCTTCTGTGAGCATGCCTGACTGTGGAAAGGCCGGTAAGTGTCATATCAATAGGTGAGAGCAGTCCAAGCCTGGAATCTGCCTCTTCATGCAGCAAGTAAGTCACTTGTCTGTGAACACATCTGACTGTGGAAAGTCCGGTAAGTGTCATATCCATAGGTGAGAGCAGTCCAAGCCTGGAATCTGCCTCTTCATGCAGCAAGTAAGTCACTTGTCTGTGAACATGTCTGACTGTGGAAAGTCCGGTAAGTTTTATATCCATAGGTGAGAGCAGTCCAAGCCTGGAATCTGCCTCTTCATGCAGCAAGTAAGTCACTTGTCAGTGAACACGTCTGACTGTGGAAAGTCCGGTAAGTGTCATATCAATATGTGAGAGCAGTCCAAGCCTGGAATCTGCCTCTTCATGCAGCAAGTAAGTCAATTGTCTGTGAACACGCCTGACTGTAGAAAGTCTGGTAAGTGTCATATCAATAGGTGAGAGCAGTCCAAGCCTGGAATCTGCCTCTTCATGTAGCAATTAAGTCACTTGTCTGTGAACACGTCTGACTGTGGAAAGTCCGGTAAGTGTTATATCCATAGGTGAGAGCAGTCCAAGCCTGGAATCTGCCTCTTCATGCAGCAAGTAAGTCACTTGTCTGTGAACACGCCTGACTGTGGAAAGTCCGGTAAGTGTCATATCAATAGGTGAGAGCAGTCCAAGCCTGGAATTTGCCTCTTCATGTAGCAAGTAAGTCACTTGTCTGTGAACACGTCTGACTTTGGAAAGTCCGGTAAGTGTTATATCCATAGGTGAGGGCAGTCCAAGCCTGGAATCTGCCTCTTCATGTAGCAGGTAAGTCACTTATCTTTGAGCATGCCTGACTGTGGAAAGTCCAGTAAATGTCATATCCATAGGTGAGAGCAGTTCAAGCCTGGAATCTGCCTCTTCATATAGCAGGTAAGTTACTTATCTTTGAGCATGCCTGAGTGTGGAAAGTCCAGTAAATGTCATATCCATAGGTGAGAGCAGTTCAAGCCTGGAATCTGCCTCTTCATATAGCAGGTAAGTTACTTATCTTTGAGCATGCCTGACTGTGGAAAGTCCGGTAAGTGTCATATCCATAGGTGAGAGCAGTTCAAGCCTGGAATCTGCCTCTTTATGCAGCAGGTAATTCACTTGTCCGTGAACACACCTGACTGCGGAAAGTCCAGTAAATGTCACATCCATAGGTGAGAGTAGAGACCGATCCCGGAATCTACCCCGTTGTGCAGCAGGTAAGTCTCTTGTCCGTGAACATGTCTGGCTGCAGAAACGCTGGTAAGTGTCATATCCAAGGGTGAATGCAGAGACCAATCCTGGAATCTGTGTCTGTTTTGCTTCATCACTGGTTGCCTGATCCTCACATGGTAGCCACCATGTAAAGGAGTTGTAGTGGAGTTGTCCCCTCCTGCTGGATCCCTTTTCAAAATAAAAAAATTAGAATTAAGTACTGTAGATAAAGCACTGAAGAAATTACAAACTCATTTCTTTACTGTATCAAGTGTAATCATCCAAATAATGGGACAGGGCAGCAATAGTTACATCCTGTGGCCTGCTGGAATGCTGCGATGAAGCATTGCACGTCAACCATTTAACAAGAGACAGTATTTGCAGAACACGTACACTGCACCTTAAATACCATGAAATCCCCCCTATTAGTGGCTGTAATAATTCCTCACCCAAGACCCCAGTCTTTTAATCAATGAACCTATTCCCATCACAATGGTGGGAACATGTTTCGTGGCTTAACAAATGCCGCCGATCATCATGAATGTGACGAGCTGAGGCTGCCATGCCACCCAACCTGCCCAAGCTCTGGCACTTTATCAGAACTGGGCGAAAATGGCGTGAGAATGCCAAAAGCCACAATATTTTAGCGCAGCCTGTAGTTTCACCAAAATGTTGTGACATTTCAAAGCTTTTTAATGTCAGAATACTGGGGTAAATGAGTTGATAAATCGGGACCCTAAATCCTTTTGAAATAAATCTAAGATGATCTTCTGATAAACTTTGAGCTGAGATAGTAAAACACTTACTTCTTTTTATAGAATCCTTCTTTGTTTCGGAAATATCTCATTTGACGTCCAGGTTGTGAGGACTCAGAATCATAGATATAAACATATCGATCATCCGATTCTTGAAAGGAAACATTTTTCCCTTTGCTTTTATTTTTCACGGGATTTCTTCCTTTTAGAATAGACGGAGGTGTCTGTCTGTAGCCATCTAAGTCCGGATTAATCTTGGACTCTTTCACCTCCACTATACTGGCCTTGTGCAGCATTGTAATGTCTCCAGATGTACAGAAAATGTCAGATTCTCCTGTAACGCAAAATATTGAAATTAGATTTAATAAAATACAAAATTCTATGTGATTAAGATTATTAACACTTACAGGTTATTATAACTTCTAAATAGTATATTAGACTGAGAAAAGAGGGACCCAATCCCCAGAGAAAAGCTCCAGCAATTCAGTGAAAGCAAAGCTTAAAGAGCCACCCGGGACTAAAGTGAGACCTGACTGGCCCAACGCTGCTCCCAGTCGGCTTCCCCCTGCGCTGCTGCACTTGCTGGACAGATCTACTCTAATGAAAGATATGGGAGAGACCTGTCAGTCGAGATGCCAGCTTGGGACAGCACCAGATTTGTCAAGTCTCTCCATGTGGTCACTGGTCAGCTCTGCAAAATATGTTTTCTACAGATATCTGATATTATCACCCCTAGAATGATACATTGAATTATGACAACAGAAGGGCTGAGTCTCTATAGCTATCAATATATTAACGGCTCGTTCACTGACAAGTTCCTATAGAAGACCATTTTTTAATTTATATATTAGGTTGTTTTTCTATTAAATCTATTTCACGAATGCTCGGAGAACTTACTGTCAGAGGAGGTGACCTCATCCTCATCTGGGCTGTTATCGATTATTAAAATCATATATAAATCCCTAAAACAATACTTTATTATTTAAAAACCACAGATGTGGTACACACCGGAAAAATGTGACAGTAATAGAAAAAAATGAAAAATAAGTGTTCAAAATTAAACCCACACTAGGGTAAAAACCTTGAGAACCCTTAAGGATTATAATTTTCATACTGTTATCGATTATTACATCAGGGGGTCCAGGCACTGAGATCTTGTTGCCTGTGAGGACGTCTCTCTGTTCATTCCCGGGTCCATGAAGCAAATCACTAATGGTAATCGGTATGTTGTCCTCACGTTTTCCTGTAACACAGAACATAGAAATCAACATTTCTAAAATAAAAGCTTCCATCATGTTTCTCGTGAATGCCCTGAGAACTTACTGTCAGAGGAGGTGACCTCATCCTCATCTGGGCTGTTATCGATTATTACATCAGGGGTCCAGGCACTGAGATCTTGTTGCCTGTGAGGACGTCTTTCTGTTCATTCCCAGGTCCATGAAGCAAATCACTAATGGTAATTGGTATGTAGTCTTCACGTTTTCCTGTAACACAGAACATAGAAATCAACATTTCTAAAATAAAAGCTTCCATCATGTTTCTCGTGAATGCCCTGAGAACTTACTGTCAGAGGAGGTGACCTCATCCTCATATGGGCTCATATCGATTATTACATCAGGGGGTCCAGGCACTGAGATCTTGTTGCCTGTAAGGACGTCTCTCTGTTCATTCCCGGGTCCATGAAGCAAATCACTAATGGTAATCGGTATGTTGTCTTCACGTTTTCCTGTAACACAGAACATAGAAATCAACATTTCTAAAATAAAAGCTTCCATCATGTTTCTTGTGAATGCCCTGAGAACTTACTGTCAGAGGAGGTGGCCTCATCCTCATCTGGGCTGTTATCGATTATTACATCAGGGGGTCCAGGCACTGAGATCTTGTTGCCTGTGAGGACGTCTCTCTGTTCATTCCCGGGTCCATGAAGCAAATCACTAATGGTAATTGGTATGTAGTCCTCACGTTTTCCTGTAACACAGAACATAGAAATCAACATTTCTAAAATAAAAGCTTCCATCATGTTTCTCGTGAATGCCCTGAGAACTTACTGTCAGAGGAGGTGACCTCATCCTCATATGGGCTCATATTGATTATTACATCAGGGGGTCCAGGCACTGAGATCTTGTGGTCTGTGAGGACGTCTCTCTGTTCATTCCCGGGTCCATGAAGCAAATCACTAATGGTAATTGTGATGTAGTCGTCACGTTTTCCTGTAACACAGAACATAGAAATCAACATTTCTAAAAGAAAAGCTTCCATCATGTTTTACTCTATGTCTAGGGCTATCACAATGTCTTTCTTATGTGTGGACTGGAAGCTGGTTTCTCATTATAAGTATATGGAACCTCACACTGAGTCTCATAGGAAACCACTACCACAACCACACATAAGACATTTTGTGAGCCGACAAAACTGAATTGCGGTCATATGGTTCAGAAGACGACTAGAATGGCGCTGGAAAACAGAGTAGATTGCAAATAGTAAGTATTTTATCACCTGTACACTAAACTACTGATATATCTAGAAGGGATTAGACAATACATGTGCAGCTGGAGAGCTTCTGGAATGTCAGATTTGCTAAGCTACAATTTAAACTAAAAAAGAACCTCCTAGTATATACAAAACTTTTACATAAAATTGTCATAAAAACCTGTCCTTCAGCACGGGGCCTGTCTATTGGACTATTAAGTGACACCGATTTCCAGTGGAATCCAGTGGAGGCAAAGCTATGTTCTGATCGTTTTGGTCAACTAATTTGAAACCTTTACCCCTGATGAAACCCTTGAAATAGAGGGGGAAACACGTTGGAAGCTACAGTTTATCATGTTCTGAGAAAACATCAGGTATAATGCTTATTTATATGTAGACAGATGATATTATATTATGCTATATATGCACCACTGTTTTTTGATTACTCATCTGCATAAAACCAGTGATCATTAATCTGAGGTTTAGGGAATATTATCCCTTTGTCTCTCTTTGTGTTTGCATCTGGTGCTAAATGGCCGCCGGACGGGTCCTTGAGGGGAGATATATCTCATTGCGGTTCGTAGTTGCAGTGATGTGATCTCGGAAGCATGCTCCAGCACATATAGTGCTGCCAGAGTTATTAGGCTATTACAGGGCTGGGATTTAGGAGCAGTCATGAGAGATGGGTGGGAATGACCGCTCACATATCCTCATCCCCGGGGTGTGGTTTTGCAGAAAAAATGGAGGCCGAGTGTCTCATTCAGTGTCTGGAGCAGGAGATGTGTGGCTCTCCTGTTTGTTGGGCTGTGCTAAAGCCTCAATAACCGGACACTATCCTGAGCGGGCGGACCCGCTACATGATGTGTGGACTTTTTACTTTATGCTGTCACTTTATGCCAGAAGATGCTGTTCTTTTGCTTTGCTATCCTCAGCGGTTTATGCAGTTTAAATAAACCTGCCCGGACATTTCAGCCATACCGCTTCCTATGCCGACCTCCACCGCAGCCGAGTGAGTGCAAACCTCCACACTGGAGACTGACTAATAATGGTTAGGAGTCTGAGGAGCGGATTTACTTCTATTACATCCTAAGTGATGGTGCATGTGACTCCCTGCTTAATATTTAGATTGGAGGTGGGAGTATACTACATCCACTAGATCCTGTGTTCTGCCTGTTTTGTGTCCTGGAATCTCCTTTGATTACAGTGCATTTTGCTGGCTGAATATATAGGATGTATCGGCACCATCTGACCTGATTGAGGTGGTCTATTTGATGTTTGTACCAGATTTACCACTGACATTTAAACTATCTAAAAATGATGCAGAAAGCCAGTCTGGTGCCGGCGCTCCCGAAAGTTATATCATCTGCTAAAATGGCTTTTTGAAAGTTTTTTTATTCTACATATACCAAGTATAAAAACAATGCGTTTCTGCTTGAAAAGAGCAAAAGCCTTCATCAGGTAATTATACTTGGTATAAGCAGAACAAAAACTTTTTTAATAAGCCATTTTAACCCGTGATATAATTTTTGGGAGCACCGGCACCAGACTGGTTTTCTGCCTCTTTTTTACTTTCACCTGCGGACGATTGAGGATCACCTCATGGGCCAGAAGCCGAGCAGCAGACCGAGTCACCAGGACTTTGGTTGGGATTCCTCCAGGGCCAACACGCTGTTCCTTCATCCTAAATCTGGGGAGCGCATCAGCTTTGCACTTTTCTTTGTGCTCTTTTGAATATTGCGCTTAGATCCTGCATTGCGCTGCCCCCTTTATAGTCCCAATCCTCAGGGTATTACATGAAAATGTAAACTATCCAGTAATATCAGCCGTATTCCTCTATATATCGCTATAACAGGAAGGATTCTAACACCATCTTTTGGGATTATGACCCTTTAGTATTTTTATCTATTGGAGATAACTTGCTCCTCTTTTGTAACCGTGACCAAATGCAAATTTTTTGTGCTGATTCTCAAAAACCATCTTATTAATGGCCTCTTTTTTTGTGAGGTGAAAATGACATTGTTACTGTTTTCATTATTACTGTCCCCTCATCACACTTTTCTGGTGCATAATAGGGTCTGGGAGGGAGAGCCGATAAGGAGCGGGGGCGCCATATGGCAATATTAGGGTGTGAACCTCAGCAGAAAGGTAGGGGCATCTTTTTAGGCTGCTTTAGGGCCAGGCCCACTTCCCTCCTGTGACTCTATTATATCTATAAGTCCCCCTTTTTATGATAATTTTGAATATAAATGTTATATATAGTAGGAGGGTCTTTTTTAGTGTAAGCTGTTGTAATTTTTTTGGCCCTCTCTCCCTCTGATTCAGTTTTGCAGATTTATCCGGCTGTAGTTACCATTTAGATTGGTGTTGTTCTCTCTAAAGTCGTTGGCACAATTTTGACTTTCAACGTCTTTCATTGGTTTCTTCTTTTTCAGACAACTATAAAAATGAAAAAATAAAAATCACATTATAAATCACAAAGTAAAACATGTCTGTATTCTGCAGAATGTAAGAATGAAACATGTTATCTAGTCCTATCTGTAGAGAGGTCACCAGTCAGTCATTTTGGTGTCTAGGACAATCAACAAGTTATTTTAATAAAGTATATACAAGTTGTAGCAGAGTCAGGTAGGACAGGGTTAAGTCCGAGCTTTGCAGGATTTGATTAGATGCACCCACTTAGCTTTTGTTTTTTTACTACAGCCAGGACCTCTGTTCACTCTTTGTGTCTGCTAGATGAAGCAGAGTCGAGTGTACTGGAGCTAGTGAGTGTTCAGCCAACATTTGAGCTATAGCTGAGAGGAAGATGTGCCGGGATCTCTCTGTGAATGGAGACAGCATGGGTCAGCTAGGAAAGCTGAGCAGTCTGTGTGCAGGAGCGGCAGAGAACCGTTCGTCAGCTGCAGCCTGTATAGTATGAACCGGGCCCAGGAGTTGGACACTTCTGTTTGGCACTGGAGGCTGCTGGAGCTCGTACTGAAGGGGATACCAAGACTGGTGGGATCGTGCCTCTTCTATGTATGAAGTTTGCTTTTGGAGAAAGGACTGTAATCTGTTCAGGTGAGCTCACACTGACATATGGGCCCTGCTAAATGAATTATTTGCTGTGACACCTTTGTGCCTAGAAGAGGATGTTTTTGGTTTGGAATCCCTTGGAATTTTGTGAGAGCAATAAAACTGCACCGGTTTGACCCAAACAGCATTGACTATGTGAATGGTACCTAATGCCTATCTGAGAGCGTGAATCCCTACAAAGTCTAATATATGCCCATCAGTTACCCGCAGGGCAGCTCCAGGGTGACGTGTGTGTGAGCCACAAGAGGCCTACACTAAAGTATTCCCATTACTGGAGTAACCTGAAGATGTGACATTTCCTCTACAGACTCCTGTGTAGCCCATAAATCATGACTTCCTATACTTACCCATAGATGATGGCAATGGGACGCATGAATACTGCGAGGGCGAAGAGAATGGCGGCAGGTATAACCATCCTATAGACTGTATCCTCAGATGGTTTTGGAGGCATGGTGACATTCTCTAAAAAGAGAAAGAACATAAGTGATCAGGTAACCAGAGCTGGAATGTGTTCAGAAGTGGAAACCAAATCCCTGGACCGGGCGGCCTGAGGAGCCAAGTATGACTATTAACAGAGGGGGATTTAGTGTGGAAAATGATGGATTATTTTTATGTCATATCAATATATAATGGACAATACAGAGATCTGCTCCTTTATATTTCTGGAATAGGGAACAAACACATGATGGGAGACGACACCTGTAATTACAAGTAACACATGAAGAATCCTCCATTCCATGTATGATGTGACGTCATCTAACTCTCCAGTCACAGAAGAGAAGTGACAGAACCCCTAATGACCCGGAGCCTGACGCTCATACACCGGGCCCTAATCAGGGATCCTAATAGTGTCTGGGGCCGGAGGTGAAATGTTCCATGTGAGGGACAGATCTGAGTTCTGAGCAGCTGATCGCCGGTCTCTTGTGGGCGCCTTCTGCTACATGTAGTAGTCGGTGCCTCCAGCCCGGAGAGAACAGGATTAATGCTCGGCGTCTCCTCTATGTGTTATTAGACTGGACCCTGGAAGCCAAACGGCATCTTTCCCCAATTTCACATTACATGGTAAAATGAAGAATGTAATTCACAACTACAACTCGTTCAGCAAAAAGATGAACAAGTCCTCATACGGCCATATGAAGGGAAGAAAGTTATGGCTCTTGGAAGAAGGAGAGGAGAAAAAAAGCCCAAAAACGAAAATTGGCTGCAGAAGGGAAGGGGTTAACCCCGTAGTCAGAGTATATCTGGTAATGCACTTACCTTCGTTAATCCTAATCTGCTCTAGTGATCGAGGGTTGCGGATAAAGATGGGAGCACCTTCCGCGGGTGCTAATAGCACGCTGAGAACTAGAAGTAGTCTAAACAGCATTGGAGCCTGGAGGAATATCGCTTACTGTGTGCGGCACAATCAGCTTCTCCAGACAAAGCGTCTCACTGCAACATCGCTGGTTAGAACCAAGCATTCCGTGACATCACAGCTGGAACCCAACAGTGACATCATGGTGGGCGGGGCTACACATGAGTGACATCATGGGGCGGGGCTACACATGAGTGATGTCACAATTGGGGCTCATCCACTAAACGTTCCCAATGTATATAATAAGAATATACAAAAGAAAGAAAAGGAAAGAAGAAAAATAAATAACTCAAAAAGGAAAGATCACTTTTTTTTACATACTCACATTTATTATATTTTATGTCCTTTTATACAACAGAAATGTGTTCCCATCTGGGAGAATAATCATTCTCACATTCAGTCAGTGACTTTTTTCAACATTCTTTACACATTTTTTCTTTTCATTATTTTGTTTTCCACTTTAATTGCATTTTTATTCATTTGCACATACGGTTCATATTCACATAGAAGCTTTTCTCCTTTCTACCTTTTTACTAGGTTTTTTCACTATCATTATCACTTACAGTCACATTTTTCCTTTTTTCCACGATATCTTTCTCCCAATTCCCCTTCCCATTAAATATCACTATGCCCCTTTGTTCATAGTCATCAACAGCCATATTATCACAAAATATCTTCACCAACTCTTTTTCCAATGTTACAGATGGCGGCCATGATTGCTGTGCACTGTCCTGACTGGCTAGCTGGTCCCACATCATGAACCGTGATATTGTTGCACTTCATTGACACGCTTCTTGCTGCCGGCCGGCAGCAGATGTCATGCCCATGCGCACGCGGCAGCGCTCAATAAGGGGACGTTTTCCCTGATGACCCATTTGCAGCAGCTGTATTCGCACTTTATTAGCCAGCCGATACCCCTCCACCACACGTCCTGTCAGAGCGGAAGCGAAACGCGTGCTGGATTTGTGGCATGCTCACTTGGTCTGTATTATCATATACTCTATCACGTCATTAATTATCAATACAGGAGAAGTGAGGGCCCTGCTCGCAAGCTTACAATCTACAAGGAATTGGGAGGGGCGCAATAGGTGAGAAGCACTTGTTATTTCAGGTCCAGCCATTATAATAAATAGGGGTTTTCATATAAAGCTGCACGATCCGGTCATCAACCAGTATGTTTAAATGCAGATATCAAGTGCGGTTTTCATGCGCATGGAGCCTGTGGAGTCAGATGAATAGGAGGGAGCATTTATTATCCTGGGCTGCTTTATGCATGGCATCATATAATAATGTAGGTTAATATTAAGATGAGCAGGACTCATGGGAGTTCGGGTTTGTCGGGTTCGGACAAACTGTAGTCCAAAGTTTGGTTCGAGTTCGAGAACCTGACCAAAGCTTGACCCCGGACCTGAACCTCATATTAGTCAATGAGGACCTGAACTTTAATGCTGTAAAATGGTTTTAGTAAGGGCTACGGGTTCACTTAAGTAGGCAAAATGGGGGTAAGAGCACGACAATTGCCCTGCAAACAAATGTAGATGGAGAAATTACTTAAAATAACAAAATATTTTAAAAGAAATCTTAAACCAAAAGGCGGAAGTCCAAGTTGAGAAGTAGAGCAGTTCCTTGCGAGTGTATTTTACTGTATTTGTTAATAAATAAATGAAAAAAAACAATGTGGATTCCCCTATTTTTAATAACCAGCAAATGGAAAGCAGACAGTTGTGAGCTGTTCTTATTATTTAGGGTCCCACCTTATTTGTATTAAGTAGAAAAGGCAAAGCAGACAACTGTGAGCTGCAATTAATAGGATGTGAAGCACCATAGTTATTGGGCCCTTCCCAGCATAATAAGACCAGCTCACTTGCAGTATAAGCCAGTGTAGGCCTGAACTTTTTTGCTGTAAAATGATGGTTGAAAGTGGTTGGGGGTTGCAAAAGGAAGTAAAATTGGGTTAGGAGCAGGACAGCTGCTCTGCAAACAAATGTGGATAGCAATTTCACTTAAAATTACAGAGAATACAAAAAATATAATAATTATCTTGAACCAGGAGGCAGATGCCAAGGTGAAGAGGTGTAGATGGATGTGGCAGTGTAAGTGGAAGAAGCACGGGAGGAGGTATCCAACAGTTTTTGTGGAGTTTTTGTTTTTAGGGAAATTGCTTTAAAGTTTTGTTACGGTAATTGCTGGGTTCTGTAGGTGTACTATACAGTGGGTACGGAAGTTATTCAGACCACTTTATATTTTTCACTCTTTGTTTCTTTGCAGCCATTTGGCAAATTCAAAAAAGTTCATTTTTTCTCATTAATGTACACTCTGCACTGTTGTGCGAAACAGGTCGAAAAAATTGAAAAGTTGCCTTCTTTCGCCAAAGTCGGGTTTCATGAAACGAAACCCGACCTTAGCATGAGGTCGGCCACGAGGTCGGCGACTTTAGCACCAAAGTCGCGTTTCAAAAGATGCTTGAGCGTCCTTTTTGCAACCAATCAGGAAGAACGGACACTGTGGGCAACGTGATGACATAGGCAGCGGTCACCACCATCTTGGAGAAGGGCATGCAAGTGATTGGCTTGCTTTGTGGGGCATCACAGGGGGTATAAAAGGGCGGCGACACCAACCGCCAAGTTACTCATGCTGATCTCAGAATAGGGAGTGCTGCTGCTGATTCTGTAGGGAGAGTGTTAGGCAGGGAAGAATATACCAAAAACTGATTCTGCTGCTAGCGATTTTGCCTGTACAACACACCAGTCACTGTGCAGTGCAAGGGGAGGCTATATTTTGGTGCATCAGCTCTGTTGGTTATTAGGCTGCCTTTTAAGGCTACCTGGTAGCTACATTGCTGTGTTCACACTGCTGAGCAAACTGCTTTTTTCAAAGCAGTCCAGATTTTATTGTTTTGTCCTTGTGAGTTAGTGAGCGTTCATTTTTCACACACCGTACAGCGGTGTACGCTCCTCACACAGTACCGTGTAACGGCTGTTATCACGGCCACAGCGAAGCTATCTGTGTGTGACTCTGTAAGGATAAGTCGAGGAGTTGTTCCGTTCTTACAGACCTCCACCTTATAGTTTTGTCTGATTTTCAAACAGTTTAGTATATTTGCTGTTTGATTACATTCAAAACTATAGAGAGACAGTGTGTGTCAGTCCGTATACAAAAACACGGAGCTTGACAATTTTACATACACCGGACAGCGGTGTACGTGCACGTTCCTCTCTCAGTACCGTGTAATGGCTGTTATCACGGCCAAATTGAAGCTAAGTGTGACTCTGTAAGGAAAAGTCGAGGAGTTTTTCCGTTCTTACAGACCTCCACCTTATAGTTTTGTCTGTTTTTCAAACAGTCTAGTCTATTTCGTACACACACGGCTTCACTCACCTCGTACACACACGGCTCCGCTCACCTCATACACACATACGGCTCCGCTCACCTCGCACACACACGGCTCTGCTCCGTTCACCTCGTACACACACGGCTTCACTCACCTCGTACACACGGCTCTGCTCCATACACACAAGGCTCCGCTCCGCTCACGTCGTACACACACGGCTCCGCTCACCTCGTACACACACGGCTTCACTCACCTCGTACACACACGGCTCCGCTCACCTCGCGCACACACACGGCTCCGCTCCGCTCACCTCGTACACACACGGCTCCGCTCACCTCGTACACATACGGCTTCACTCACCTCGTACACACACGGCTCTGCTCCATACACACACGGACTCACCTCATACACACGGCTCCGCTCACCTCGCGCACACAGACGGCTCCGCTCCGCTCACCTCGTACACACACGGCTCCGCTCACCTCGTACACATACGGCTTCACTCACCTCGTACACACACGGCTCTGCTCCATACACACACGGACTCACCTCATACACACACGGCTCCGCTCACCTCGCGCACACACACGGCTCCGCTCCGCTCACCTCGTACACACACGGCTCCACTCACCTCGTACACATACGGCTTCACTCACCTCGTACACACACGGCTCCGCTCCATACACACACGGACTCACCTCGTACACACACGGCTCCGCTCACCTCGCGCACACACACGGCTCCGCTCACCTCGTACACACACGGCTCCGCTCACCTCGTACACATGCGGCTCCGCTCCGTACACCTGGTACACACGCGGCTCCACTCCGTACACCTCGTACACATAAGGCTCCGCTACGTACAGCTCGTACACACACAGCTCCGCTCCATACACCTCCTACACACACGGCTCCGCTCTGTACACCTCGTACACACACGGCTCCGCTCTGTACACCTCGTACACACACGGCTCCGTTCTGTACACCTCGTACACACAGCTCCGCTCCGTACACCCCGTACACACACGGCTGCAGTCCATACACAACACGGCTCTGCTCCTTACACACACGGCTCTGCTCAGCACACCTCATACACACATGGCTCTGCTACATCCACCCTTGTAAGGCTGAGTTCACACGTGGCATTTTTTTCGCGTTTCCGCGGCGGTGTTAACGGCGTGATTTTGCCGCGAAAAATAAGCATCCCATGCATTCCTATGGGATTCCGCAATGCTGTGCTAATGCTGAGGTTTTTACCGCGGCGGAATCGCTTCGCGTAAAAAACGCAGCATGCTCATTAATTTCGCGGAATCGCGGCGATCCTGCACCCATAGGAATGCATTGTTCTGCTTACTTTCCGCATGTGGCTGTGCACACCATGCAAAAAGTAAGCAGAACATTTGCGGATGGTACCCACGGTCCGGAGGAGGAGACTGTCCTCCGGGTACCATATCCCTGTAAAAAATAGAATTTAAAATAAAAAATATTGTTATTCTCACCTTCCGATGTCCCGCGCAGCCTTCCCGCCTCTCTCCACGCTCCCGGTCCCAGTAAGCCTTTGCGAGCGATGACGTCTGTTCTCGCGGGATCGCGAAGTCTCGCGGTCATTCGTGCGACGTCATCGCAAATGACCGCGAGACGTCGCGATCCCTCGAGAACAGACGTCATCGCGGTAATTGTCGCAAAGGATTACTGGGACCGGGAGCGTGGAGAGAGGCGGGAAGGCTGCACGGGACGTCGGAAGGTGAGAATATTTTTTTTTTATTATTATTATTTTTTACATTCTATCTTTTACTACTGATGCTGCATAGGCAACCTCAATAGTAAAAAGTTGGTCACACTCGTCAAACATTATGTTTGACGAGTGTGACCAACCTGTCAATCAGTTCTCCAAGCGATGCTCCAGATCGCTTGGAAAACGCTAGCAATTCTGCAAGCTAATTACGCTTGCAAAATGCTAGTTTTTCCGTGGGAAAATCGCGGGAATTTAAAATGCGATTTTCCCGCGGAATGGAATTCCGGAATTCTCGCGGTAATTTCCGCGAGAGTTCCGCTACGTGTGAACCCAGCCTAAACCTCCCCTGATCCCACACATAAACTTACTCTCTGCCAATTTGGCCAACTTTTTACAGAGCGGACAGAGCTTAGCTGAGAAGGGGACACAGCCTACAAACTCATCATAGATTAAGTCACAAAAGTGGCGTAAATGATGACAAATGTCCTCCAGTCCCTGACGGTAGCGCACACAGCTGAAAGTTGTGACAAATTCTTTTTTACTTAACAACGAATTTGGAGCCTCTTTATTTGGCCATCTCTTCACCAAGATTGGCGCACGAAATGCCAGTATTGATGACTTGGGGATATATATTAGTAAAGTTTCTATAACCCCATATCCATTCTTTTGTACTGATATGATACACTAGGTAGAATAGTATAGAAGGATTGTGCACCTTATATTAACACTTGTGCTGGGGATGTAATTTTATGGCACTTGCTACTAAGGTTCACCTCCTTTATGAATCGCTGGCCGCTTGTTACTGCAGGCCTCCTCACACCCTCCACAGCACTCCTGTTCTAATGCACAGGTCTAGTAATACAGCACATCTCATTCACTGGACACTTTGTGAGGAAAGCTGCAAGAACAAGCAGGTGATGCTTCAGAGGAGGAAAACCTGTAATATTGTTTGAACATGGGTATCCTGACCTTAGTTTACAGTTTTATAGGCATATATGAAGTTTGGAGGTTCAAGACGGTTCTCCCACATTCAGTCCGTGCGTTGAGGTCCATAAATAAACTGTGAAATAAAGCAGTCTGAACCGGCGCTAAATAATGTGTTCCTAACACAATGGTTATAATAAGAAAGATAAGACTACAATAAACCGTGATGGGGATGTCGCACCCCAGACCTTCAATCATCGGTCCCCTCAATGATTGGATATTGACGGTTTTTATTAGTTTTACAATAGACTTTTAATATGTAAGTTGAGAAAAAAGAAGAAAAAAACTCTTGGACAGTAGATAATCAAAAGAAAAATGTGTAATTATCGGTATTTAAATATTTACTAATTCATTAATTTCTAATATTCACTAATTCCACCTGTATAAACCTCATTAAAATAAGTACAAATACAAATGTCTACACAAAAATAAAGTATCTTTTATTAACACAATAAAACAATACAATCTAAATTGGGAAATAGCAAAACATTTACAAATAATTTATTTTCAAAAGTAAAAATACATTTTTTATATAGAAATCCAGGTAAATGTCTCATTGAGACAAATATGTAGAAAATCTGCTGCTACGATGTTTATTCACCAGTCCATATCATACAGTCACTCAATTTATAAGTTTGTATTAATATCACTTTTAATCCACTTCTTCAATAACGGGTCCTGTGTTGGGGCCCTGTTTTGCTTGGGCACTGCAGCTGGCGCCAGGCATTCCTCCTGGCATCCCACTTGTGGGGGCTCCTTGGTACAGTTTGGTGGTGATGGGATTGCACACCTTCTCCAGCTCCTTCTGCTGATGGGCATACTCCTCTTTCTCAGCCAACTGGTTCTTGTCCAGCCATGATAGGGCCTCATTACACTTCTCCATGATGATCTTCTTATCTCCAGGACTTATCTTATCCTTCACATTTTCGTCCTCCACTGCACTCTTCATACTGAAGACATAGGCCTCCAGGGAGTTCTTAGCCGCAATCCTCTCTCTTTGAGTGTCATCGTCCGCCTTATACCTCTCGGCCTCTTCCACCATCTTCTCAATCTCCTCTCTGCTCAGCCTGCCCTTGTCATTGGTTATTGTGATTTTGTTCTGTTTGCCAGAGCTTTTGTCCATGGCAGACACATTGAGAATACCATTAGCATCTATGTCAAAAGTCACTTCAATTTGTGGCACTCCACGTGGGGCTGGAGGAATCCCACTGAGTTCAAACTTGCCAAGAAGATTGTTGTCCTTGGTCATTGCTCTCTCACCCTCAAACACCTGGATGAGGACTCCTGGCTGGTTGTCAGAATAAGTGGTGAAGGTTTGTGTCTGCTTAGTTGGGATGGTTGTGTTTCGCTTGATCAGAACAGTCATTACTCCTCCGGCTGTTTCAAGGCCGAGGGAGAGCGGTGCTACATCCAGAAGAAGGAGATCCTGAACCTTCTCAGACTTATCACCAGTTAATATGGCAGCTTGAACAGCAGCTCCATAGGCCACAGCCTCATCAGGGTTGATGCTCTTGTTCAGCTCTTTCCCATTAAAGAAGTCTTGAAGTAGCTTCTGCACTTTGGGGATACGGGTTGATCCTCCAACCAAGACTATATCATGAATTTGAGATTTGTCCATTTTAGCATCTCTGAGGGCCTTTTCTACAGGATACAGGGTACCTCTAAAGAGGTCTGAACACAGCTCCTCAAAGCGAGCTCTGGTGATGGACGTATAGAAGTCAATACCCTCATACAGAGAGTCAATCTCGATGCTGGCTTGGCTGCTGGAGGACAGGGTTCTCTTGGCTCTCTCGCAGGCTGTCCTGAGCCTTCTCAATGCTCTCTTGTTCTGGCTGATGTCCTTCTTGTGCTTGCGTTTGAATTCCTCCACAAAGTGATTGACCATACGGTTATCAAAGTCCTCTCCTCCCAGATGGGTGTCACCAGCTGTGGCCTTGACCTCAAACACACCATCATCAATGGTGAGAATGGAAACATCGAAGGTGCCCCCTCCTAAGTCGAAGATCAGAACGTTATGTTCTCCACGGCTGCCCTTGTCCAGTCCGTAAGCGATGGCGGCTGCTGTGGGCTCATTGATGATTCTCAGCACATTCAAACCAGCGATGACTCCAGCGTCCTTGGTGGCTTGCCTTTGGGAATCATTGAAATAGGCCGGGACGGTAATAACAGCGTCTTTCACTGGATGGCCCAGATAGGCCTCGGCCGTCTCTTTCATCTTCAGCAAAACCATGGAGGAGATTTCCTCAGGAGAAAATGTCTTCTGTTCCCCTTTGTAGTCCACAGTCACCTTAGGTTTTCCTCCATCACTCACCACCCTGAATGGCCAGTGCTTCATGTCAGACTGCACCACCGGGTCGTCAAACTTTCGGCCGATCAGCCTCTTGGCATCGAAGACGGTGTTCTGTGGGTTCATGGCCACCTGGTTCTTGGCTGCATCGCCGATCAGTCTCTCGGTGTCGGTGAAGGCCACGTAACTTGGGGTGGTGCGGTTTCCCTGGTCGTTGGCGATGATCTCCACTTTGCCATGTTGAAAGACGCCAACACAGGAATAGGTGGTGCCCAGGTCGATGCCGACTGCAGCTCCTTTGGCGGACATTATGGTAGAGGAGTGCGAGGGAGAAATAGTGAATAGCTTCTCCTGCTGTGTCTGGTGTGGAGCTTCTGCGCTTTTCTCTGCTGCTGTGTCTGGTGCTGCCGTCCAGTCGCTCTTCCTCCTGCCTCTGTGTCAGGCTCACAGTCTGTACCTCAGTTATGCCTGACGTGCTGCTGTCATGTGTATTTATACTGTAAGCCGCATTCCAGCCTCTGAGGTAACAGCCAATCAGAACTCTCCATTCCACACGCAGCTCCATAGAAACAGTCCTGAACATTCACGAAGCTTCCCCTGCAGTTAGCCAATCACAGCGCAGCTCTGGTGATGTCATCACTCGAGACTCTTCCAGCTGATTCCAGGGCAGAAACCTTCTGACCAATTAGATTTGAGTGTGCTATGACGTCACTGGGCGGGAAGCTTCCAGCAGCTGCTATTGGCTGACATTTCTCGGCGCTTCCAGCTGCTTCTCGGCTGTTCCAGATCTGTGGTGATGTCCTGTCCCTGTGTAATAAGTATAATGGCTATTACAACCGCTGTCTCCTCTGAGCTTCGTGTGACCGCTGCTCTATCAGCTCCTGAGAAACCGCACCGAATATTACACTTGGCAACAGACGATGAATTAGTGCAGGTGCCCCTCCCCTTTCATAGTGGTACAGTCCGTGCAGGGAGTGGAACATGAGAAGAACTGATGAGAAGCTTCCACCTCAGAGGACAGGAGGGGAGGCTGCAGTGTAATGGAGGCAATATCCAGTGCGGTGTAAGGGGTCAGCGTAAGAGAACGGCCTGAGGAACCACTAGTCCCAGCATGCCCTGTCATCCTCCTGGTGAGGGGACGGCGGCTCCTATGTGCAGTGGGTTGGTGCCCGGTCGGTCATCGCTGGGGTCGGTCACACGTCCGACATTCCTGGGCCGTGTACACACAGTGGTGTCCGGTCTGACTGCGGTCTCCTGACCCGACATGGACAGTATGGACGGCCCGGACATCGCGGTGTGTACTGACCAGAGAAAGCCACACGTGAGAGCGGCCTTCTCCATAGGTGTCCACCATTGTGACCATCATGGCCCCACCAGGGGAGGACACTGACAGTGATGGGCCCCTGCGCAGGAGTCCGGGGCCCCATCAAGCTGCACCCCGGTAAACAAGCACATTTATAGGTACATTCACATTAATAGAACGCAGGCGTGCCGGGTCACACACTACATGGGCCTATGTACATAAACGCAGGCACGAAAGGACAAATGTGCACAGAAACCATCACAATCTTGTGATCCACTCGTCCACATCATTAGACGATTTTATTTCTTTATACGTTCATAGTTGTAACAGACATGGCGTTAATTCACCAACCTTTCACTATATAACAGCGAGATGTAACTTTGTTAAAGGTTCGTTCACATTAGTGTATAAATCAGACGAGTGCAATCCGATAAAAACCTGTATTACACTCGAGCCAATGTCATTCAATGAGGCCGTGCAGATCACTCTGAAATCGGTACAGTGCAAGAAAAAAAATGGCATGCCAGACCATCAGTATACAGACTATCAGTATACGGACCATCAGTGTACGGACCATCAGTGTACGGACCATCAATATACGGACCATCAATATACGGACCATCAGTGTACGGACCATCAGTGTACGGACCATCAGTATACGGACCACCAGTATATGGACCACCAGTGTACAAGACCATCAGTATACAGACTAGCAGTATGCAGATCAGTATACGGACCAACAGGATACGGACCATCAGTATACAGACCACCAGTATATGGACCACCAGTATATGGACCATCAGTATACAGACTAGCAGTATGCAGATCATCAGGATACGGACCATCAGTATATGGACCATCAGTATACTGATCATCAATATATGGATCATCAGTGTACCGACCACCAGTATACAGACAACCAGTATACAGACCACTAATATACAGACCACCAGTGTACAGACATTCAGTATATGGACCATCACATTAGCAGAGCAATTCCTTCTCTTCCACTCTGCTGAGATGACTGTGCGTCACTGTCAGCATCGTTCTGATCGTAAGCCGGTTTTCAGCAGTAGGCAGAGGAGAGTCGGCTTTCATTCAGTATGATGTCGATGTAAGAAGATGGACCAGACCGGGGGTACCTCTGTTCCAGAGATATCAGGGCTATCACCATTGTTGCCCGGGGGAAAGCTTTCCGACCCAGATCGACCTTTGCACGCAACAGTAGGGAGCGTGTCTTTGATAAAAGGCACTGAGCGTGGGAAAGAGAGAGGAGACTTGGCGGGAAGACTGAGCGTGCAGCAGGGGAAGGTTGGTGCTCCGTCCTTCAAGCATCGTGATAGCGCAGGCCCGCACTGTTGATTCCCTGCGTTCAGAGACACTGTGGACAAACTGCCGTGTGCCTGTTGTCCCCCACGATGGAAAGTTGCAGACTCTCCGGGCCAGTGGTTACTGCACGCGTGCCGACTGAGACAGGCTGGGTGACTCATTTTGAACTGTGTAATTCCTCACCCGCATACTACGGCCGGCCGAGCTGAGTCACGCTCCGGTGGTAACACAGACTGCTCTGCATCCCGTACGACGAACCGTGGATCAAGGACCCCGCTTAGTACAACGAGGATTCATCGCCCTCACTGGGAACCAACACTCAACTTCATGACGACACTGGAAACATCACGCACCACTTCCATGGGTGCCACCGTTGGAACCTACAGCTCTTCAGCCAGGAAGCCGGTGGACTGATAGGTTAACCCTTTCATGAACAGTTGCTTTACCTTATACCTCACCTTGCACCTATACCGTGCTGTAACCACCTCCCTTACTCCCCTGCTTAACCCATTATATCTCTGCGTGGAGTATAACTCTGTAAATAAATGTTAACCCTTGTTCTGCCTCCTGTCTGTCACTGCAACCTGCTCACATTGGCAGTGACATCCTGTCAATACAGCAGAGCAGAAGAGAAGGAGATGCTCTGCTGATGTAATGTCACAGGAAACAGGATATTTACCAGCTGGAGCGGGCTGTGACCAGGAGAGGTTGGTGGACTGTCGGTGAGTGCTTAGTCCCTACAAAAAAAATGCTCCCAGCTAACTGCTTTAATGAGACATTGTATATTGATGCACAGTGCATGGTTAAGTCTCTGGTTTGGAAATGAATCACTGTCCATGGGACTGCAGGAAACAGGAAGGCGCTTGACTCTATTTTCTCCATTAGGCCATGTGCACACAATGAGTGGTGAGTTTTTACCGCAGTATTTGTAAGCCAAAATCAGGTGAGGAACGGTCAGAGGAAAAGGATCATATTCCTCACCAATCGTTACACCGATGCCTCTACCTTGTGCCAGTCATTACACTGGCTACCCATCCACTCCAGAATTCAGTATAAACTTATTACCCTCACCCACAAAGCCCTCCATGGCTCAGCACCACACTACATCTCCTCCCTTGTTTCAGTATACCACCCTACCCGCGCCCTCCGTTCTGCTGATGACCTGAGGTTAGTATCCTCAATAGTCAGAACCTCCCACTCCCGTCTCCAAGACTTTACACATGCCGCGCCAATTCTTTGGAATGCACTTCCCAGGTCAATACGATTAGTCCCCAATCCCCACAATTTTAAGCGTGCCCTGAAAACACATTTATTCAGACTGGCCTATCGCCTCAACACATTATCCTACTCTATCCCTGTGTGGCACAGCCAAAAGTTTTACCATAACCAGGTTCCCCGCATCATGTTCCCACATGCTTAATGCATCCATTAGCCCTCTGTATCTGTACTGTCACACACTTAACATTATGGCTGGTCCATACAATCAGGGCAACTGTTACCACCCACCTTTCGTGTCTCCCTCTTTCCTCATAGACTGTAAGCTTGCGAGCAGGGCCCTCTTTGCTCTTGGTATTTGTTATAATCTACTGTATGTAATTATTGTTATGCTGTAATGTCTATTGTCTGTACAAATCCCCTCTGAAATGTAAAGTGCTGCGGAATATGTCGGCGCTATAAAAATAAAATGTAGTATTATTATTATTATTATTAAAGCATAGTAGAAACATTTGCACCCCTTCTGCATTTTTCACCCACTCCTGATTTTGGCTTAGGCTGGTTTCACATTAGCGCTTTTTAAGCGCACGCACGGCCGGGGGTAGCTCCGCCCCCGAGCCGGCTCTCTGCCCGGCGTGCCCGCCCCTTGCTTGTAGCGCCTCCTAGCGCACAGCGGCGCCTGCGATCGGCGCACCCTATCTTTAGCATAGGGTGCGCAGATCGTGCGCAGGCCGTGCGCTAGTTGCGCTTTGACCTGCGCTGCGCACTTTTGACGGTGCGCCGTGTGCGCCAAAATCCGAAAAGTTTGATTTTGGCGCGCACGGCGCACCGTCAAAAGTGCGCAGCGCAGGTCAAAGCGCAACTAGCGCACGGCATGCGCACGATCTGCGCACCCTATGCTAAAGATAGGGTGCGCCGATCGCAGGCGCCGCTGTGCGCTAGGAGGCGGCGCTACAAGCAAGGGGCGGGCACGCCGGGCAGAGAGCCGGCTCGGGGGCGGAGCTACCCCCGGCCGTGCGTGCGCTTAAAAAGCGCTAATGTGAAACCAGCCTTACTTGGGTAAAAAACTCACCAAATACTGGATGTGTGCATGTGCAATGGTGACAGCTCCGATAGTTCTGAAACCGGTGCAAGAGAGGTACCCGCGGTCTAGTCCATCTTCTTATACTGACATCATGCTGAATGAAAGCTGGCTCTCCTCTGCCTGCTGCTGAGAACCGGCTGACGATCAGCATGATGCTGACAGTGACGCCCAGTCATCTCAGCAGAGCGGAAGAGAAAGATCTGCTCTGCTGATGTGATGGTCCGTATACTGTTGGTCTGTCCACTGATGTTCTGTACAATGGTGGTCGGTACACTGGTGGTCCGTATACTGATGGTCTGTATATTAGTGGCCCGTATACTGACGTTCCATACACTGATGGTACGTATACTGATGGCCTGTATACTGATGGTCCGTATACTGGTTCTCTGTATACTGATGGTCTGCATACTGATGTTCCATACACTGATGGTGCGTTGTTAAATATTAATAATTTGGATATGTATTTCTTATTACACTCAATTCTGTACTGAACAGTGCCTTCCGCTGACACTACATAGGCTATTTTTGTAAGTTTTGCTCATGGTAAATGTCAACTCCATTTATAGAGATCATGTGCTTTAAAAGACGTATATTTAAGGTAGGGGCTTACTCTAGGGGTGGCGCTCTCCTTCACCACCATGAGACACACTTAAAGAGTCATCTTTGCTTGAGCCACTATGGACAGCTGGTATGTAACTTGATCACTATGTGTAACTTCAAGAGAAGCCTAACAGAGACAGAAGCCATTTTACCATGCGGGATCTCAGGAAAAGATGGATACATGTTGCTTTGCTATGAACTAATGGACAATCTCTCCTTCACCTATTTTTCTGTTATAATCTTTTCTTTGATGAAAGAATCCAAATAAACCACTACATGTTTTTATAAGAACATTGTCATCTGGTAACTAGTCCTGAATATTATACAGGATACGCGTTTTTTACATCCGTATACTGATGGTCAGTACAATGATGTTCCGTATACTGATGGTCCGTATACTGAGTCTGTATACTGATGGTCCTTACACTGATGGTCCGTATACTGATGGACCGTACACTGGTGGTCTATATACTGATAGTCTGTATATTAATGGTCCGTATCCTGATAGTCCGTACATTAATGGTTCATATGCTGATGGTCCGTATACTGGTGGTCTATATACTGATAATCTGTATATTGATGGTCCGTATACTGAGTCTGTATACTGATGGTCCTTACACTGATGGTCCGTATACTGATGGTCTATATACTGATAGTCTGTATATTAATGGTCCGTATCCTGATAGTCCGTACATTAATGGTTCATATGCTGATGGTCCGTATACTGGTGGTCCATATACTGATAATCTGAATATTGATGGTCCGTATACTGATAGTCTGTATACTGATGATCTGGCATGCCATTTTGTTTCTCGCACTGTACTGATTTCAAAATGATCTGCACGCCTCATTGAATGACATTGGCTCGAGTGCAAACCAATTTTTTATCGGATTACACTCGTCTGATTTATACACTAATAAGAGCGAACCTTTAACAAAATTACAGCTCATTGTTATATAGTGAAAGGTTGGTAAATTAACGCCAAGTCTCTTACAACTATGAACGTATAAACAAATAAAATCGGCTAATGATGTGGACGAGTGGATCACAAAATTGTCATTGTTTATGTGCACATTTGTTATGTTATTTTGTGCCTGCGTTTATGTACATAGGTACATACCCATGTAACGTGTAACCGGCAGTGGCGGATTATAATGAGGTCAATTTGGGCAGTTGCCCCGGGCCCAGTGGGGTTAAGGGGCCCACAGCCCAGGCCAGTAAATTGCCCCATTATAATCCGCCACCGCGCAGGGCCGGATAATAGGAAGGGCAGGCGGGGCTTCAGCCCCGGGGCCCCCACCACAAGAGCTTCTAAGGGGGCCCCCACCACATTCCTGCTGGCTGCTGCAATGGCACTCCATCTTCTCCCCACCTAAAAGTGAGTGACCGTGGGGGCGGCATTATGTGCTCTGCTACCAGCAGCATCTACAAGTAGCCTGAACGCCGATGCTGCTGGTAGCGTGCAAAGGCTTGTGATGAGATCACAGGAGGTAAGGTGTCAGGGCCCCGATCATGTGACCCCTGTCTCCTCCCCTCCTGTGACCTCATCACAGGTCCTGTGCGCACAGCACAGAGCACTGAGAGCAGCCATGTATGTGGAGTGCGGCTCTGCGGGTGGAGGTCGGTGCTGGAGGCTCCATTATTCTCTGTGGAGTGCGGCTCTGCGGGTGGAGGTCGGTGCTGGAGGCCCCATTATTCTCTATGTGGAGTGCGGCTCTGCGGGTGGAGGTAGGTGCTGGAGGCCCCATTATTCTCTATGTGGAGTGCGGCTCTGCGGGTGGAGGTCGGTGCTGGAGGCTCCATTATTCTCTATGTGGAGTGCGGCTCTGCGGGTGGAGGTCAGTGCTGGAGGCTCCATTATTCTCTATGTGGAGTGTGGCTCTGCGGGTGGAGGTCGGTGCTGGAGGCCCCATTATTCTCTATGTGGAGTGCGGCTCTGCGGGTGGAGGTCGGTGCTGGAGGCCCCATTATTCTCTATGTGGAGTGCGGCTCTGCGGGTGGAGGTCGGTGCTGGAGGCTCCATTATTCTCTATGTGGAGTGCGGCTCTGCGGGTGGAGGTCGGTGCTGGAGGCCCCATTATTCTCTATGTGGAGTGCGGGTGGAGGTCGGTGCTGGAGGCTCCATTATTCTCTATGTGGAGTGTGGCTCTGCGGGTGGAGGTCGGTGCTGGAGGCTCCATTATTCTCTATGTGGAGTGCGGCTCTGCGGGTGGAGGTCGGTGCTGGAGGCTCCATTATTCTCTATGTGGAGTGTGGCTCTGCGGGTGGAGGTAGGTGCTGGAGGCTCCATTATTCTCTATGTGGAGTGGGGCTCTGCGGGTGGAGGTCGGATCTGGAGGCTCCATTATTCTCTATGTGGAGTGCGGCTCTGCGGGTGGAGGTTGGTGCTGGAGGCTCCATTATTTTCTATGTGGAGTGGGGCTCTGCGGGTGGAGGTCGGATCTGGAGGCCCCATTATTCTCTATGTGGAGTGCGGGTGGAGGTCGGTGCTGGAGGCTCCATTATTCTCTATGTGGAGTGTGGCTCTGCGGGTGGAGGTCGGTGCTGGAGGCTCCATTATTCTCTATGTGGAGTGCGGCTCTGCGGGTGGAGGTCGGTGCTGGAGGCCCCATTATTCTCTATGTGGAGTGCGGGTGGAGGTCGGTGCTGGAGGCTCCATTATTCTCTATGTGGAGTGTGGCTCTGCGGGTGGAGGTCGGTGCTGGAGGCTCCATTATTCTCTATGTGGAGTGCGGCTCTGCGGGTGGAGGTCGGTGCTGGAGGCTCCATTATTCTCTATGTGGAGTGTGGCTCTGCGGGTGGAGGTAGGTGCTGGAGGCTCCATTATTCTCTATGTGGAGTGGGGCTCTGCGGGTGGAGGTCGGATCTGGAGGCTCCATTATTCTCTATGTGGAGTGCGGCTCTGCGGGTGGAGGTAGGTGCTGGAGGCTCCATTATTTTCTATGTGGAGTGGGGCTCTGCGGGTGGAGGTCGGATCTGGAGGCCCCATTATTCTCTATGTGGAGTGCGGGTGGAGGTCGGTGCTGGAGGCTCCATTATTCTCTATGTGGAGTGTGGCTCTGCGGGTGGAGGTCGGTGCTGGAGGCTCCATTATTCTCTATGTGGAGTGTGGCTCTGCGGGTGGAGGTAGGTGCTGGAGGCTCCATTATTCTCTATGTAGAGTGTGGCTCTGCGGGTGGAGGTCGGATCTGGAGGCTCCATTATTCTCTATGTGGAGTGCGGCTCTGCGGGTGGAGGTCGGTGCTGGAGGCTCCATTATTCTCTATGTGGAGTGCGGCTCTGCGGGTGGAGGTCGGTGCTGGAGGCTCCATTAGTCTCTATGTGGAGTGGGGCTCTGCAGGTGGAGGTCGGTGCTGGAGGCCCCATTATTCTCTATGTGGAGTGCGGCTCTGCGGGTGGAGGTCGGTGCTGGAGGCCCCATTATTCTCTATGTAGAGTGTGGCTCTACGATTCGTGACCCCCGTCACGTGACGAGGGGGGCCCACAGAGTCTGAACTGCCCCGGGCCCTGGCTACCCTTAATCCACCCCTGGTAACCGGGCACGCGTACTTTTTATTAGGTGCTTAATGTGAATGTACATATAAATGAGCTTGTTTATCTGGGTGGGGCTTGATAGGGCCCCAGACACAACTCCTGCACAGGGGCCCATCACTGTCAGTGACGGCCCCTGGTGGGGGCCATGATGGTCACATGTGTGACTTTCTCTGGTTGAGTACACACCGCGATGTCCGGGCCGTCCATACTGTCCATGTCGAGTCAGGAGACCGCGGTCAGACCGGACAAAACTGCGTGTACATGTGGCGCCCCTGAGGGTTCAGTCGCCACAGAGGTACTGCACCTCACCCACTCTCAGGTACAGTGCCTTGCAAAAGTATTCGGCCCCCTGAAACATTTAAACCTTTTTCCCACATATCATGCTTCAAACATAAAGATACCTAATGTAAATTTTTGGTGAAGAATCAACAACAAGTGGAACACAATTGTGAAGTTGAACGAAATTTATTGGTTATTTTAAATTTTTGTGGAAAGTCAAAAACTGAAAAGTGGGGCGTGCAATATTATTCGGCCCCTTTACTTTCAGTGCAGCAAACTCACTCCAGACGTTCATTGTGAATCTCTGAATGATCCATGTTGTCCTAAATGGCTAATGATGATAAATATCCACCTGTGTGTAATCAAGTCTCCGTATAAGTGCACCTGCTCTGTGATAGTCTCAGGGTTCTCTTTGAAGCACAGAGAGCATCATGAAGATCAATGAACACAGCAGGCAGGTCCGTGATACTGTTGTGGAGAAGTTTAAAGCTGGATATGGATACAAAATGATTTCGAAAACTTTAAACATCCCAAGGAGCACTGTGCAAGCTATCATATTGAAATGGAAGGAGTATCATACCACTGCGAATCTACCAAGACCCGGCCGTCCCTCCAAACTTTCATCTCAAACAAGGAGAAGACTGATCAAAGATGCAGCCAAGAGGCCCATGATCACTCTGGATGAACTGCAGAGATCTACAGCTGAGGTGGGACAGTCTGTCCATAGGACAATAATCAGTCATACAGTGTACAAGTCTGGCCTTTATGGAAGAGTGGCAAGAAGAAAGCCATTTCTCAAAGATATCCATAAAAAGTGTT
The DNA here is from genome assembly GCF_039654945.1 of Dendrobates tinctorius. Classification (NCBI taxonomy): domain Eukaryota; kingdom Metazoa; phylum Chordata; class Amphibia; order Anura; family Dendrobatidae; genus Dendrobates; species Dendrobates tinctorius. The sequence goes on from NW_027361824.1 coordinate 11,414,910, forward strand.
GTTTAAATTTTGCAACCAGCCACCTGGGAGACACACCAAACGTGGAAGAAGGTGCTCTGGTCAGATGAAGCCAAAATTGAACTTTTTGGCAACAATGCCAAACAATATGTTTGGCATAAAGGCAACACAGCTCATCACCCTGAACACACCATCCCCACTGTCAAACATGGTGGTGGCAGCATCATGGTTTGGGCCTGCTTTTCTTCAGCAGGGACAGGGAAGATGGTTAAAATTGATGGAAAGATGGATGGAGCCAAATACAGGACCATTCTTGAAGAAAACCTGTTGGAGTCTGCAAAAGACCTGAGACTGGGACGGAGATTTGTCTTCCAACAAGACAATGATCCCAAACCTAAAGCAAAATCTACAATGGAATGGTTCACAAATAAACATATCCAGGTGTTAGAATGGCCAAGTCAAAGTCCAGACCTGAATCCAATCGAGAATCTGTGGAAAGAGCTGAAAACTTCTGTTCACAAACGATCTCCATCCCACCTCACTGAGCTCGAGATGTTTGCCAAGGAAGAATGGGCAAGAATTTCAGTCTCTTGATGTACAAAACTGGTAGAGACATACCCCAAGCGACTTGCAGCTGTAATCGCAGCCACAGGTGGCGCCACAAAGTATTAAGTTAAAGGGGCGAATACTATTGCACACCCCACTTATCAGTTTTTGAATTTCCACAAAAATTTAAAATAACCAATAAATTTCGTTCAACTTCACAACTGTGTCCCACTTGTTGTTGATTATTCACCAAAAATTTACATTTGGTATCTTTATGTTTGAAGCATGATATGTGGGAAAAGGTTTAAAAGTTCCAGGGGGCCAAATACTTTCGCAAGGCACTGTAAGGAGGGAACATCACCCAACACATATTATAGCAGCAGGGCACCCTGGACGTACCCTACGGCTGTATGGTCTCATCCCAGGTTGAGTAGTAAAGGGTATTGGGAAGTGGGTGGAGATGGTAGGGAGAGGAGCTTAGAGAGCTGGACAGAACAGAACAGTTCAGAGAGTAGAAGGAAAGTGAAGAGACGTGTACAGTAGTGGAGCAGCTCCCTGTGAGGAGGAGCTGCAGAAAGAAAACTAGATTGAAGCATGTTCCCAGAAGAGGGAAGGGGTCCTAGGTGCACGGACAGTGAACATTCCATCTCTGGGGCACGATCCAGTATTAGAGGGACCAGGTCGCAGTGGGGTACCGGCCCCCAAGCCTAGTGGAGAAATCATCAGAATCAGCTAGAAAGCCGGAGGCAGGAGCATATTTAGGTGCTTCAGCCACAAGCCACAGTTATCTTCGCCGAAAACGCAGCCTTAAGGGAGCAAGGGGATGCAGAGAGGACGTCACCCGACAAGGTCCGCGGCTGCTGCCCTGACTGTGAGGTGATGGGCAGGAGAGGTGGAAAGCCAGCACAGTGAGATGGCCAGGAAAGGCATATACAGAAAGGAGTCCTGGAAAGGTGGATCCTGATCTACCTACAGGAAAGATGTATATCTTTGTACCGTGTTAGCCAGTAGATAGAATAATACTCAGAATTGAGAGTCCTCAGTGGTTGATTCCTTTTAATGGCTAACTGAAAAGATGGTAACAAATTGCAAGCTTTCGAGACTATTCAGGTCTCTTCATCCCCTACAACCCAAATCTGGAAGTGCTAAGGGAAGCTGCACGGAAATTACAACCTTTACTCCAAAAAGTTGCCCGATTACAATCCATTTTTCCAGACCCCCCACTGCTGTGCTTTTAGGCAGCCCCCAAATCTAAGAAACATCATTGTCAGAAGCTGCATGTCCTCTCCAACAGCTGCAGGAACATTTCCTTGCAACTAGAAAAAAAGGAAAACCTGTCCACTTATAATGACCACGGACAAGATAAAGATCCCCAATTCACATCAGGACGACAAGATCCCAGGTACTTTCAGCTGCATCACATCTAATGTGGTGTACTTAATTATTTGTACTAAAAGTCCAACTGGGGGTCTGTGTGGGGGAGACAGGGCAAAAGCTTAGAATAAGGATGAATTCTCATCGCCACACAATAAGAGAAAAAAGAATGGATCTACCTGTGGCAAAACATTTTTGTATGCCTGATCACAGCACCATTGATATGAAATTACTGGTATTGAAAGGTAACTTCACATCTCAGAGGGAGAGAAGAGTCTGTGAGTACAAATTCATGATGACCTTTGACACACTCAATGCAGTAATGAATGTGTCGCATGGTTTTATGTCTTTTACATCAATTAAGGAATTTGCTCCTAAGACCTTGTGGGGGCATCACAACACAGAACCAGACCCCAGAGGGCAATAAAACATCAAGAGTCCTTATCTATGAACTGTTTCAATATTTATGTCTCTCCCCATCCCATAATGACAATTGTTATGATTGGATCACCGAGGAGGAGAGCAAGACCAAGCTAAGCCACAGAAAACCAGAGAGGTTGGTAACTAAGCGGATTGCAGAATCCTGATCCTATCCACACAACTAGCAGTAGACGTGAAGTGTACCTAGGGTGGTCCTAGACGCCTCGGCACAGCCGGAGAGCTAAATAAGCCTAAAGCAAGAAAGGGGAAATTTAACCTGCCCCAGAGCAGACCCCAAAGGAATAGATAGCCCCCAAACATATACTGTCGGTGCGACAAGATAAAAACACAAACGCAGGTAGGAAAATAGACTGAGCAAATGATGGGGCCCACACTGACTAAACAGGAAAGGAAAGACACTATCTGCAATCACACAAAAAACCCTGCAAAAAATGTCCAACACGTCTGATAGAAAAATACTGACGTTGCACGACTTCGCCCACTATATCAGCACTCTGGTATATTCTGAAAGCAGAGCAAAAAGAGGCCAATCTAATATGGGACAAAAGCAAACTGGCACAAGCAGTAACATACGGATGGAGATTCAGCACAGCCCCAGCCAGAGCTGACTGACCACACAAAACTGAAATAGACAAAACCAGATCAAATGTGAACAATAGCAAAAGAACACTTAGCTGAGCATGCAGGGACTGAGCTGGAAACTAAGACCTCAGGAGGCAGGAAAAAATCACCAGCAGGGATAGAGGGAGTTGGCTGTGTTAAATCCAGTCTGAAACCCTGGATCTCCAATCGTCCTCCTCATTATCAGGGGGCAAGCCTCTGTTAATCAGATCAGCTCCATTACCTCCAGTAGCCACCAGAGGGAGCCCAGAAAGAGAACTCACGACCCCTCTGTCAATATGACCAGCTCCACTACCTTCACTAGCAACCAGAGGTAGGCCAGAAAGCGAATTCACAACAGACAATTCTGCTTCACGTCACTTGCCTTATCTATTGCATTTTTTCTGTGCTGTCTTGTGCATAAATATGTGATTCTTCAGATTTTGTATTAGTCAGTGCCTGATGACGAGACCTGAGTAATCTCGAAAGCTTGCAATGTGTTACCATCTTTTCAGTTAGCCATTAAAAGGTATCAACCACTGAGGACTCTCAATTCTGCATATTATTCCTGATCTATCTGGTAGTTTGCTAGAGCCCTCACCTGGAGGACACGGCTGGTGTTTGTGGACTGGGGAACTGTGGGTTAGGCAGTGTGCACACGCTGCAGATTCTGCTGCGGTTCTGGCCGCTGCGGGTCCGCAGCAGTTTTTGCTGTGGTGTACAGTACCATTATTCCCTATGGGAATAAAAAAATGCAGTGCAGACGGTGCGGATTTTTCCGCGCGTTTTTCCTGCGGTTTTGAAACCACAGAAAGAATTGACTTGTCATCTTTCTGCGGATGCCGCTGCGGTTTGCCATCTCCTCCATTGTGGAGATGAAAAAACGCAGAGCAATCCGCAGGCCAATCCACAGGTAAAACCGCAGGTCTTTGGACCTGCAGATTTACCTGCGGATTTTACAAAATCTGCGCGGCCAAATCCACACCCCAATCCGCAGCGTGTGCACGTAGCCTAAAGGGCATGTCACACTAAGCGATATCGCTGTGTGATACTTACCTACAACCCGCTCCCCCTGGTTATCGCTGATCGCGCGAGAACAGGCTGGACTGTTTCTCGTCAGCTTCCTGCTGTGGCGACGAGCGACGCGTGGAGCCGGGCGGGAGGACGCAGGATCACCTCGTGTGACAGGTAAGTAGCGACCACCGACCCCAGCGATGTCGCTGGTGAGATCTGTCTGTCTGGCAGCTCACTAGCGACCACTTAGCGATGTACCAGCGATCCTGACCGCGTCATATCGCTGGTCGGGATCGCTGGTGCATCGCTAAGTGTGACAGTACCTTAAAGCTTTGGAAACTGCACCCTGCTGTGTCCGCTAACCATTCCTGCGTCACCTGCCCTGCACCACACTCACTACCAACATCACCTTTAATACCCGAACTGCCCTGGGACTCCGCTCTACCCGTGGAGAGCTTAACCATCTTTGCTGCCCCATCACCATCCCAGAGGATCTGCATTGCAGCGTCAGTCCCCTGACCGAATACCACGGGTGGCGTCACGAACACTTTATTACAAACTTTATCCCCTTCCTCATCAACCCTTTTATTGGACGCCCAGGGAACGGACCGGGTCACTGCCGCTGTGACACTTCCCCTTTAAGAAGCGGCCCGGTACTGAGTATCCCCACTGCCCTGGTGGGCGATCCAACATCACCCAGGAATCGGACGTGTGATCCGACCCTAGCGATGACCGACCGGGCACAAACCCACTGCACATAGGAGCCGCCGTCCCCTCACCAGGAGGATGACAGGGCATGCTGGGACTAGTGGTTCCTCAGGCCGTTCTCTTACACTGACCCCTTAAGGCTCCGTCACACTAAGCGACTCACCAGCGATCCCGACACCGATATGAAGGTGTCAGGATCGCTAGTAAGTCGCTATGTGATCGCTGGTGAGCTGTAGAAAATAGTATCAAAATAAAAAATATAGTTATTCTCACCTTCCGACGTCCCGTTCAGCCATCCCGCCTCTCTCCACGCTCCGGTCCCAGTGATCCTTTGCATGAATGACCGCGAGATGTCACAGTCTCACGGGATAACAAAGTCTCACGGTCATTCGTGCAAAGGATCACTGGGACCGGAGCGTGGAGAGAGGCAGGATGGCTGAACGGGACGTCGGAAGGTGAGAATAACTATATTTTTAATTTTTTTTATTATTTTTTACACCTGATCGCTGGTCTCCCGCTGTCACACACAGCGATGCGTGCTGGCCAGCGGGAGACCAGCGACCAAAGAAATGTCCAGAGATTTCTTGCAGCGATCAGCGATACCGGCAGGGGGGCCGCTCGCTGATCGCTGTCACACACAGCAATCTCGCTGGTGAGATCGCTGTTACCTCACAAAAGTTGTGACTCAGCAGTGATCTCGCTACCGAGATCACTTAGTGTGACGGGGCCTTTACACCGCACTGGATATTGCCTCCATTACACTGCAGCCTCCCCTCCTGTCCTCTGAGGTGGAAGCTTCTCATCAGTTCTTCTCATGTTCCACTCCCTGCACGGACTGTACCACTATGAAAGGGGAGGGGGACCTGCACTAATTCATCGTCTGTTGCCAAGTGTAATATTCGGTGCGGTTTCTCAGGAGCTGATAGAGCAGCGGTCACACGAAGCTCAGAGGAGACAGCGGTTGTAATAGCCATTATACTTATTACACAGGGACAGGACATCACCACAGATCTGGAACAGCTGAGAAGCAGCTGGAAGCGCCGAGAAATGTCAGCCAATAGCAGCTGCTGGAAGCTTCCCGCCCAGTGACGTCATAGCACACTCAAATCTAATTGGTCAGAAGGTTTCTGCCCTGGAATCAGCTGGAAGTGTCTCGAGTGATGACATCACCAGAGCTGCGCTGTGATTGGCTGACTGCAGGGGACGCTTCGTGAATGTTCAGGACTGTTTCTATGGAGCTGCGTGTGGATTGGAGAGTGCTGATTGGCTGTTACCTCAGAGGCTGGAATGCGGCTTACAGTATAAATACACATGACAGCAGCACGTCTGAGGTACAGACTGAGAGCCTGACACAGAGGCAGGAGGAAGAACGACTGGACGGCAGCACCAGACACAGCAGCAGAGAAAAGCGCAGAAGCTCCACACCAGACACAGCAGGAGAAGCTATTCACTATTTCTCCCTCGCACTCCTCTACCATAATGTCCGCCAAAGGAGCTGCAGTCGGCATCGACCTGGGCACCACCTATTCCTGTGTTGGCGTCTTTCAACATGGCAAAGTGGAGATCATCGCCAACGACCAGGGAAACCGCACCACCCCAAGTTACGTGGCCTTCACCGACACCGAGAGACTGATCGGCGATGCAGCCAAGAACCAGGTGGCCATGAACCCACAGAACACCGTCTTCGATGCCAAGAGGCTGATCGGCCGAAAGTTTGACGACCCGGTGGTGCAGTCTGACATGAAGCACTGGCCATTCAGGGTGGTGAGTGATGGAGGAAAACCTAAGGTGACTGTGGACTACAAAGGGGAACAGAAGACATTTTCTCCTGAGGAAATCTCCTCCATGGTTTTGCTGAAGATGAAAGAGACGGCCGAGGCCTATCTGGGCCATCCAGTGAAAGACGCTGTTATTACCGTCCCGGCCTATTTCAATGATTCCCAAAGGCAAGCCACCAAGGACGCTGGAGTCATCGCTGGTATGAATGTGCTGAGAATCATCAATGAGCCCACAGCAGCCGCCATCGCTTACGGACTGGACAAGGGCAGCCGTGGAGAACGTAACGTCCTGATCTTCGACTTAGGAGGGGGCACCTTCGATGTTTCCATTCTCACCATTGATGATGGTGTGTTTGAGGTCAAGGCCACAGCTGGTGACACCCATCTGGGAGGAGAGGACTTTGATAACCGTATGGTCAATCACTTTGTGGAGGAGTTCAAACGCAAACACAAGAAGGACATCAGCCAGAACAAGAGAGCATTGAGAAGGCTCAGGACGGCCTGCGAGAGAGCCAAGAGAACCCTGTCCTCCAGCAGCCAAGCCAGCATCGAGATTGACTCTCTATATGAGGGCATTGACTTCTATATGTCCATAACCAGAGCTCGCTTTGAGGAACTGTGTACAGACCTCTTTAGAGGTACCCTGTATCCTGTAGAAAAAGCCCTCAGAGATGCTAAAATGGACAAATCTCAAATTCATGATATAGTCTTGGTTGGAGGATCAACCCGTATCCCCAAAGTGCAGAAGCTACTTCAAGACTTCTTTAATGGGAAAGAGCTGAACAAGAGCATCAACCCTGATGAGGCTGTGGCCTATGGAGCTGCTGTTCAAGCTGCCATATTAACTGGTGATAAGTCTGAGAAGGTTCAGGATCTCCTTCTTCTGGATGTAGCACCACTCTCCCTCGGCCTTGAAACAGCCGGAGGAGTAATGACTGTTCTGATCAAGCGAAACACAACCATCCCAACTAAGCAGACACAAACCTTCACCACTTATTCTGACAACCAGCCAGGAGTCCTCATCCAGGTGTTTGAGGGTGAGAGAGCAATGACCAAGGACAACAATCTTCTTGGCAAGTTTGAACTCAGTGGGATTCCTCCAGCCCCACGTGGAGTGCCACAAATTGAAGTGACTTTTGACATAGATGCTAATGGTATTCTCAATGTGTCTGCCATGGACAAAAGCTCTGGCAAACAGAACAAAATCACAATCACCAATGACAAGGGCAGGCTGAGCAGAGAGGAGATTGAGAAGATGGTGGAAGAGGCCGAGAGGTATAAGGCGGACGATGACACTCAAAGAGAGAGGATTGCGGCTAAGAACTCCCTGGAGGCCTATGTCTTCAGTATGAAGAGTGCAGTGGAGGACGAAAATGTGAAGGATAAGATAAGTCCTGGAGATAAAAAGATCATCATGGAGAAGTGTAATGAGGCCCTATCATGGCTGGACAAGAACCAGTTGGCTGAGAAAGAGGAGTATGCCCATCAGCAGAAGGAGCTGGAGAAGGTGTGCAATCCCATCACCACCAAACTGTACCAAGGAGCCCCCACAAGTGGGATGCCAGGAGGAATGCCTGGCGCCAGCTGCAGTGCCCAAGCAAAACAGGGCCCCAACACAGGACCCGTTATTGAAGAAGTGGATTAAAAGTGATATTAATACAAACTTATAAATTGAGTGACTGTATGATATGGACTGGTGAATAAACATCGTAGCAGCAGATTTTCTACATATTTGTCTCAATCAGACAATTACCTGGATTTCTATATAAAAAATGTATTTTTACTCTTGAAAATAAATTATTTGTAAATGTTTTGCTATTTCCCAATTTAGATTGTATTGTTTTATTGTGTTAATAAAAGATACTTTATTTTCGTCTAGACATTTGTATTTGTACTTATTTTAATGAGGTTTATACAGGTGGAATTAGTGAAGATTAGAAATGAATGAATTAGTAAATATTTAAATACAGATAAACAAAAGAAAAATGTGTAATTATCTACTGTCCAAGAGTTTTTTCTTTTTTTCTCAACTTACATATTAAAGGTCTATTGTAAAACTAATAAAGACCGTCAATATCCAATCACTGAGGGGACCGATGATTGAAGGTCTGGGGAGCGACATCCACATCACGGTTTATTGTAGTCTTATCTTTCTTATTATAACCATTGTGTTAGGAACACATTATTTAGCGCCGGTTCAGACTGCTTTATTTCACAGTTCATATATGGATCTCAACGCATGGACTGAATGTGGGAGAACCGTCTTGAACCTCCAAACTTCATATATGCCTATAAAACTGTAAACTAAGGTCAGGATACCCATGTTCAGTCCATGCATTGTGGTCGTCTGAACACGGCCTAAGAAATATAACAATATTACAGGTTTTCCTCCTCTGAAGCATCACCTGCTTGTGATTGCAGCTTTCCTCACAAACTGCTCAGTGAATACGACGCTGACCCACGTCATTTTTTTAATAGCCAGTAAAGGCTAATTATACAGCTGAGGGCCGATATTCAAAGCCTTGGAAGACCCATGGGTATTACCCCCTTGACAGGCTAAAAACATCGGTCCCCAGTCGCTGGCTTTCCCTCTCTGGTGCAGAAAGTTGTGCGGGAGCCAACGCCATTTTTTCTTCCATTTTGTTTAAACAGATATTGTGTTTAAGGCTGAGGTCACACTTGCGAGAAACTCCCATGAGTCTCATACCTCAATACCCGGCACTGCCACCGGCACTCGTACCGCAGCCACACACTCCGGTCCGAGTGCTGTCAGCAGTGCCGGGTACTGAGGTGCGAGACTCGTGCGAGTTTGTCGTGTGAACCCTGCCTAATGCAGATTTCGTGTGTGTGTGTATTTAACTATGTACCATTTTCTTATGTTTATTACTAAATTTCAGGATTGGTGTAATCTATCTATTAATATATCTATGTGTGTGTAAACTTTATTCTTCAATGGAGAATGTAAAATAAGAGGTTGGACAAAGAAATGACATCACAATTTTTTTTTTTGCTAAATAATAGATATTTATTTAGCTTACAAAAATGCATAGAAATCCGCATGAAAAAAACTGCATGAAAATCTGCATCAAAAACGCATGGATTTTTAACTGTGTTTTCTGCCAAGAGATGCAAAATTTGTGTAGAAAATTCCACAGGCAAATCCACAACGTGTGCATATACCCTAGTTCATGTGGGTTTATTTGCTTAATAAACCCAGAAGCCCCAACAAAAGGTAAACCGCCTTTAGAGCAGGGAAAAACTAAACATAAATGTCCTTAACAAGGCTCAGGCCTGTGGGCAGCATGCAGGCTCGGTCTGGAGCCACACATACAGGAGTCCTTCTTCCTCCCAACACACAGACCATGTGTCAAACAACAGCCTCCATTACATAAGCTGTAACCGCACCCAGAGATGAGGTATGTGGGTAGTTAGGCCTGCTCATCTCTCATAACTACCCGCAACCCGGACTCAGGTGCCCCAAACAACATCTTTGGCTACTTTTACACTTACCGCATTTTTTGTGGTCCGTTATTGCGGCCTGTTTTTTATCGCCGCATTTTTTGTGGTCTGCCGCAATAACGGGCCGCAAAAAAGTTTGAGGATCGCCGTTTTTATCCCCAAATACTATGGAAATAGTATTGAAAAAAAATGGTGTTCCACAAAACCGATAGTCACGGTGCACCGCAAAAACAAACTTCCGTTTGTTTTTTGTGCCCGACTGATTTACAATGGGGGCCGTGTCCGTACGCCATATGAAAGATCGAGCAGTCTCAATCTTTTATCATGGCCGCAAAAACGGCCCTCATGAACGTACGGTACACGGCGCACCGTGGAATTTTTTCGGGACGATTTTGCGGCCCCATAGAAATCTGTTGGGGCCGTAAAATCGACCTGCAAAAAACAGTAAGTGTAAAAGTAGCCTTAGTGCTTATGTGAACGAAAGAAAATACTCCGGGTTACATCACAGAGAGAGCAGCCATCTCTGTGACACATACCTCCCATTGATTACACGGTCTTTAGCCTCCTTACGGCATATATGAATCATTTATCTGTAACCTGCCTATGATAGTCAACTGATCAAGTCTTGCACAGTATTTTATCTTCACAGTCTCCAATAGCACTTTACTAGACTCTCTTTATTGGATTGTGGGCATTTATGCAATATTAGCAATTATTTATCTGGGTCACTTTAGTATAGTCGTTTCTCTGTATCTGTCTCCACTTTTAGTATGTTTCTTTTATCATTGATACCAAATAAACATTATTGAATGTTATCCTGTGGGCTCAGTACTTCATTTTTTTTGTAGGTTTTTGTTAAAAGAGCAGTAAGAGGATACAAATAGAATTCTTCCTGTTTTATCAGGTCGACATTTATCTTTTAGAAGGTCCTCGTGTTTCAAATTCAAAGCCTTAGTTTTAAGCTTAGTTATCTCTAATTTTGGGTATCCCCTTAGTCATCCTCCACAGATGGTTTCTATCAAAACAGAATGTTATTCCTATCAGTTGATTTAACAAATAAATCAGTACATAGACGACCACATTCTTTGTAAACTAAAGTATCCAAAAATTGTAAGCTCACAGTAGAACTTGTTAATGTGAACTGTAATTCCTTAATAGACCTCATTGATTTCAGACTGGAAGGCAAGGAGTTCCTCCATGCCGCCTACCCGTAAAAGAAAAACAACGGTAAGGAGGTGGCGGGGACCCTCATGTACCTTCTCTCTCCTTAATGCTGTTCACCTGTGTCACATGCGGCACCCTGATGTTTTATTAATGTTTTGCTGTTGTGTGCACTGTTATGTATTTGTCATGTACTGTAATGTGATGTTTTGTGCTTTAGCTTAGGGATAAATTAGGAAGTAGTGCAGGACCATAGGGGGATAAGAATAGAGGGGGCACAGTAGAGACAGAAAATAGGATTGATAAGAGTGTTAGTTAGATACAGGCAGCATTGGGGTTAAGCAGGTTGGAGGAGTCACAGAGCAGCGCAGAGCAGGGAGGTATAGGACAGATACTTCCTGGTTCTGTCAGACACCCGGGCACCTTGCCCAAGAGCAGGACGTGTGAGCAAAGTATTACAGGCTGTGGGGATAAAGCTGTTTCCGTAAGGGGCCCTAGGCTCAGAATCGTGTAGGTGGTCACCAGCTTATACAGAACCGTTCCAAGGAAAGATCCGAAGCTAGCTGTTGGGATTAGGAGGTGGCTGATTCGGTGAGCCCGTTACCCTATAACTCGTTGCCAGAACAGAGAAATGGCTGGAAGCTGGTGGGCCTGGAGCATGAGTGGGACAGAGATTATCCAGAAGAGCGGCAGGGATTGTCCAAGGAAACAGGTGGGACACGGATTATCTAGGGACATAGTTGAGCTTGCTGGGAAGATGCAGAAGATAGAGTCTGTCCGGATGACAGGGAAAAATAAGAGTATGTCTCTTATGTCTCTGTGTTTGACTTGTGCTGCCTATGTGATGAGTACACTACTGTCTAGTAAAGATAAACTGGTGAAAAAAGGCCTCGTCTCTGAAGTGATTTGCGGAGCTCATGAATGCAGAGCTGACATGGCAGCAGCTGAGGATAATCTGACAGCCTGTGAGTATACTGTGATGCATGCTGCACATGCAGTACAAGGGACTTTATCTTTTCATGTACAAGGTGCCGGGGTGCTCACTGATTGTTGCTTAGTGAACCCGTCCACGTCTACCACCCTGTGCCACCTTGTTACACATCAATATAGCGCTGTCTGGAGGAACTGTACATGAACCTATCAAAGACAGCCATGTAGATGTTGGCATACGAGGGGCGCCTAAAAACTTCGAGGCCCACCCATGAAATCTTTTTTGCATGGTCTTGTTTTGCAATGCAATATGTTATTTAGTTAGTTGAATGGTCTCATGAGCAATCTGGATTAATTTTGATTTTTTTTGTTTCCGTTACAGCATTTTAAAGTTGGGTCGCAAGGCTGAAATATGGAAATGGAGAAGTTGGCAAAGTTCACACATCGGCTGCTGCAATTCACTCCTGTGGTTTCCAACTGCTTCAGCACCCACCCTATTTCCCTGATTTGGCTCCCTCGGACTATCACCTATTCCCACAGATGAAAAAGCACCTTGGTGGAAGGTGGAATTGCAGCCATTGCAACAGCCGATGTGTGAACTTTGCCAACTTCTCCATTTCCATATTTCAGCCTTGCGACCCAACTTTAAAATGCTGTAACGGAAACAAAAAAAAAAATCAAAATAAATCCAGATTGCTCATGAGACCATTCAACTAACTAAATAACATATTGCATTGCAAAACAAGACCTTGCAAAAAAGATTTAATGGGTGGGCCTCAAAGTTTTCAGGCGCCCCTTCTATGTAGGGGCTATGTTGGACCCCATAGCTATCCCCCTTTGATGCAGGAAGTGCTCATCGAAAGGAGGCTGTCTTTGAGGATAATGTATAGTACATGTAGAGAGTTGTATAGGTTATGTGTTTGGTGGGTGGTTTTGTCAGGAGAGGGGAGGTGATATTGGTGTTTCTTTAATTATCAGTATTATTTAAACCTGCTGTTTGCACTATGTTGAGACACAGATTTGTATCTACTCAAAATGTTGAACTGTATTTGGCAGAGTAAAAGAAGATTTAGTTGCTTCACCCAGGTTTGGATGCTGTCCTTCTCTCCTATTTATGGCTATTTTGTCCAAGTGAGCTCCTTGTAGTTTTGGACAATGCATCCATGGTATGATGACTTGGTTTTCTGGATGTCCTTCATGAGTGCTGCTGGTAAATGTCTACATGAATTGTCCATCAGTCAGAAGACCACTGCAGCCTTTAACTTCTTTAATTTAATTTTCATTGTTTTGCTTTCGTCTTTTTCCTCCCCTTCTTCTTCCAAGAGCCTTAAGTTTTTATTTTTCCATCCGTGCGAGAGGCTGTTTTTTATCAGTCTGAATTGGACTTTAGAATGACGCCATTCATTTTATCATATAATGTACTGGAAAATTTTAAAATTCATAAAAAAAAGTTTTGATTGTATCGCTATTTTCTGAGACCTACAATGTTTTAGTTTGACGGTTGATGGCGATGTATGTGCACTTGTTTTTTGTTTTTGCAAGACTACCGGATGTTTTTATTGATATTATTTTGACATTTTGATTGCTTTTTTATGATATTTTGCTGCCTAGTTGTGACGATGCCCCCCAAAAATGCAATTTTATTTTTGTCTTTGCAGTTTCAGGTTAATTAATTTTATATTTTCATAGGTCGAACTTTTATAGATGCAGCAATACCAGATGTGAATTTTGTAAGATCTTTATTTTAAGTGGAGGAAAAGGGAGGCGATTTGAATTTTTTTTAAAGTTTCACTGTATTTTGTTGCATAAACTTGTCAGATCACTTAAACTGTATATGTATAAAGCAATACTGCTATAAATGTTGCTGTCTGTGAATGACAGCGGCATTTAATGGGTTAAGAGCCACTGCTTGGTAGAAGTACTTTTACCTCACAAAATGTATCCTCTGCGATCTCCTGCTGTAATGTCAGTGTTGTCTTTTGCTTCCTCCCCTGCCCAGGAGCTGTGGTATGCTCTGTACTCGGTCAGACACAGACAATTTTTAAAATGAATTTTCGCTCGTGGGAAAACCCCCTTAATGTGAACGGCTTCCTCTGCCTGTAGACACGTCGCGCATCTGCTGCTGGGATCAGCCGAATGATTCACTGAGCCTGTACGGAATTCGCTTAGGCACAGTGCAGCAGTGTTCCATTGGTGGTACCGCGCAAGAGGCTGCGTGAGTGTGTGAGTGTATGAGTAAGAAGATGAGACAAGACGGAATCAGCGGTGTGCGGTTCCCTTTAGGGCTGGAACTATCGGGGCTGTCACCACTGCTAGCGGGAGAGAGGTCAGACAGCAGGGGGCGCAGGGTACATAAGGGGGACTGAGCACGGGAACAGAGCAGACTTGGCGGGAAGACGACATGAGATGGTTGACTCCCTCTCCGTCGATCCCACTGATGACTCCCCTGCTTCCAGACCTCCGTGTACTGACTTGGTGATTGCCCCTGATGTTATTGAGTTACCATCTGTGAGCCAACCATCGTATACTGTTGCATCGCCTGGGATAACGTTGCCACAGTCTAGAGTCAACTCCGAGAGACCGCCGACTGTTGTGGCTAGTGCACGTACTTGCGACCCGTGCCCGGCCCCATTCCTGGGACATTCATCCAGAGGATTGCTTCCGCAATACAGCGGATCAAAGACAAAGAGCACTGAATCCTTCAGCACTGTCGCGTGGCAGTGCTATTCCTTCCTGCGGAACAGAGCTAGAGACTTTGTGTGACAGTTGCAAAGCCACCGGGAGATATTCCAGCCTTCCCCCTGCCAGAACGTCAATAGATAAGTCTACTGTTATTTTGCTTATTCTTGTTACCCTTTTTAATGCCTCCCTGTGAGGAGTATTGCTGTTATCAATTGTTAGTAAAACTTGTTAACCCTTTCTCTCTCTCCGGTTACTCACTGCTTCAGGCAAACTGCTCTCTCCTCTTTCAAGTGTGAGTGTATGAGTGTGTGAGTGAGAGTGAGTGTGTGTATGAGTGTGTGTGTGGTGCATACTGCGTATAGAGAGTGTGTGTGTGGTGTGATGGCGTTCGCTGGCGGTACCGCACAATAGGTTGGTACCAGCAGCAGTTTCCATATTGAGACACCCATCACTTGGGTGTCCCAATATGGCGGTCGGTGAACTTCCTCCGCTTGGAATTCTGGGATAGAACAGGAAGTGAAGACATTACAAGGCAATTATATAAATAGATTATTAGTCCTTTTGGATAAGTATCAATCTCAGGCTTACTGTGTGCTGCTTGACCAAGATAAAGTTACTACCACATGAGAAGTTTAACCGTTTATTCCCAACACGTTTCAAGGTGTAAAACCACTTCTTCAGGGGATGACATGTAGACTACATGTCATCCCCTGAAGAAGAAGTGGTTTTACACTTTGAAACGCGTTGGGAATAAACGGTTAAACTTCTCATGTGGTAGTAAATTTATCTTGGTCAAGCAGCGCACAGTAAGCCTGAGATTGATACTTATCCAAAAGGACTTATATTGTTGGTCACGGAGTGGACCTTCGGGCGTGCAGCAAGCTGACATTGGTTTTTATGCCTATATCCTTCTTGGAAAGGGTGAGTAAATTTCATCAGCTTTTATTCCATTTTCCACCCAGATAAGACCCTATTATGCTTTTCCTTTTTCCTTAGTTTTTATAAATAGATTATTGACTTTTTGCCCAAGAAGTTTCAGAAAAATCGCTCTGGAGGGAAATTTTGCGAAAAGTAGTAAATATGAATCAGCATAAAACAATCCACAGCAGCAATGACGATAAAAAAAAAAAGACAAATACATATAAAATAGCACACATGAAAAGCAGGTAAAAACCACCAAAAACTAGACAAAGAAAGGCTGCAAAAGTAATAATGATTAACATTAACCAAAAGTAAAAAGAATGGATTTAGATCAGTCCTTACCACCAAAATCATCTCCCATTTGGAAGCAATTCCTTTTTATTTTCAACTTTAAATCGATTGTATAAATAAATATATTGATCTAGGCTGATCTGGTCATTAATACACTAAATTACGATGACAGTTTTCCAGGTATTCACCTCTCTGGTTATCGTCCCTCCATAGCTCCACTAGGGGGCAGCAAATGCTTTTCCTTACTGTCAATGTGCCTAATGGAAAGATTATTTTTCTGCTTCAAGGGGCAGCAATAAGGGTGTGTGCACACACTGCGGATTCTGCTGCAGATTTTTCCGCACAGATTTGTAAAAAACCGCAGGAAAATCTACAGGTCAAAAGATCTGCGGTGTATCTGCAGTTTTTCTGCGGTTTGACACCTGTCATGGAGCAAGTACCAAACCGCTGCGGAATCCGCACAAAGAATTGACATGCTGCGGTTTTGAAACAGCAGCAAATCTGCATCGTCTGCACTGCGGTTTTCATTTTCCATTGATTTTAATGGTACAACGCAGCAGAATCCACAGTGTGCACACACCCTAAAACTTAGGCTGCTCTTTGTCGTACTAATATGGCATTATTACTGAAGCAACCGCTAAATAATTAAATTCCCATATATATTCAGTGTAGAATTGCTCATTATTCCCCAGCTGCGGCTGTTCAAGTCCTAATCTATTAAAGGGAGTCTGTCACCCCTTTTTTCGAGTATCAGCTGCCGGCACCGCCACTAGGGGCTTATCTACAGCATTCTGTAATGCATTCTGTAATGCTGTAGATAAGCCCCCGATGTAACCTGAAAGAAGAAAAAAAGAGTTAGATTATACTCACCCCGACGTCTGTTTCGGTCCGATGGGTGTCACAGTCCGGTCCGGCACCTCCCATCTTCTAATGGTGACGTCCTCTTCTTTACTTCCCGTCGTGGCTCCGGCGCAGGCGCACTGCTTGCCCTGTTGAGGGCAGAGCAGAATACTGCAGTGCGCAGGTGCCGGGAAAGGTCAGAGAGGTCCGGCGCCTGCGCACTGCAGTACTCTGCTCTGACCTCAACAGGGCAGAGCAGTGCGCCGCGCCGGAGCCACGACGGAAGCAAAGAAGAGGACGTCACCATTAGAAGATGGGAGGTGCCGGACCGGACTGTGACACCCATCGGACCGAAACAGACGTCGGGGTGAGTATAATCTAACTCTTTTTTTCTTATCTTTCAGGTTACATCGGGGGCTTATCTACAGCATTACAGAATGCATTACAGAATGCTGTAGATAAGCCCCTGGTGGTGGTGCCGGCAGCTGATACTCGAAAAAAGGGGTGGCAGACTCCCTTTAAGTGGTATGCCCATCACTTACATATCAGACAAACACACCGCTCACATATCAGACACATTCAGCGCACACACCGCTCACATATTAGACACCGCTCAAATATCAGACACACGCAGCGCACACACCGCTCACATATCAGACACATGCAGCACACACACACCGCTCACATATCAGACACATGCAGCACACACCGCTCACATATCAGACACATGCAGCACACACCGCTCACATATCAGACACATGCAGCACACACACCGCTCACATATCAGACACATGCAGCACACACACCGCTCACATATCAGACACATGCAGCACACACACACCGCTCACATATCAGACACATGCAGCACACACTGCTCACATATAAGACACATGCAGCGCACACACCGCTCACATATCAGACACATGCAGCACACACACACCGCTCACATATCAGACACATGCAGCACACACACACCGCTCACATATCAGACACATGCAGCACACACACACCGCTCACATATCAGACACATGCAGCGCACACACCGCTCACATATTAGACACACACACCGCTCACATATCAGACACATGCAGCACAGACACCGCTCACATATCAGACACATGCAGCACAGACACCGCTCACATATCAGACACATGCAGCACACACACACCGCTCACATATCAGACACATGCAGCACACAGACACCACTCACATATCAGACACATGCAGCGCACACACCGCTCACATATCAGACACATACAGCGCACACACCGCTCACATATCAGACACATGCAGCGCACACACCGCTCACATATCAGACACATGCAGCGCACACACCGCTCACATATCAGACACATGCAGCGCACACACCGCTCACATATCAGACACATGCAGCGCACACACACCGCTCACATATCAGACACATGCAGCACACAGACACCGCTCACATATCAGACACATGCAGCGCACACACCGCTCACATATCAGACACATGCAGCACACACCGCTCACATATCAGACACATGCAGCGCACACACTGCTCACATATCAGACACATGCAGCGCACACACCGCTCACATAGACACATGCAGCACAGACACCGCTCACATATCAGACACATGCAGCGCACACACCGCTCACATATTAGACACATGCAGCACACACACCACTCACATATCAGACACATGCAGCACAGACACCGCTCACATATCAGACACATGCAGCACACACACCGCTCACATATCAGACACATGCAGCGCACACACCGCTCACATATCAGACACATGCAGCGCACACACCGCTCACATATCAGACACATGCAGCATACACACCGCTCACATATCAGACACATGCAGCACACACACACCGCTCACATATCAGACACATGCAGCACACACACACCGCTCACATATCAGACACATGCAGCACACACACACCGCTCACATATCAGACACATGCAGCACACACACCGCTCACATATCAGACACATGCAGCACACACACACCGCTCACATATCAGACACATGCAGCGCACACACCGCTCACATATCAGACACATGCAGCACACACACACCGCTCACATATCAGACACATGCAGCACACACACACCGCTCACATATCAGACACATGCAGCACACACACACCGCTCACATATCAGACACATGCAGCACACACACACCGCTCACATATCAGACACACACACCGCTCACATATCAGACACATGCAGCACAGACACCGCTCACATATCAGACACATGCAGCACAGACAACGCTCACATATCAGACACAAACACACCGCTCACATATCAGACACATGCAGCACACACCGCTCACATATCAGACACATGCAGCGCACACACCGCTCACATATCAGACACAAGCAGCACACACACCGCTCACATATCAGACACATGCAGCGCAGACACCGCTCACATATCAGACACACACACCGCTCACATATCAGACACATGCAGCACAGACACCGCTCACATATCAGACACATGCAGCACACACACCGCTCACATATCAGACACATGCAGCACACACACACCGCTCACATATCAGACCCATGCAGCGCACACACCGCTCACATATCAGACACATGCAGCGCACACACCGCTCACATATAAGACACATGCAGCACACACACCGCTCACATATCAGACACATGCAGCACACACACACCGCTCACATATCAGACACACACACCGCTCACATATCAGACACATGCAGCACAGACACCGCTCACATATCAGACACATGCAGCACACACACACCGCTCACATATCAGACACACACACCGCTCACATGTCAGACACATGCAGCACACACACCGCTCACATATCAGACACATGCAGCACACACACCGCTCACATATCAGACACATGCAGCACACACACACCGCTCACATATCAGACACATGCAGCACACACACACCGCTCACATATCAGACATGCAGCGCACACACTGCTCACATATTAGACACCTGCAGCACAGACCGCTCACATATCAGACACATGTAGCACAGACACCGCTCACATATGAGACACATGCAGCACACACACCGCTCACATATCAGACACATGCAGCACACACACCGCTCACATATCAGACACATGCAGCACACACCGCTCACATATTAGACACACACACACACCGCTCACATATCAGACACATGCAGCACACACACACCGCTCACATATCAGACACATGCAGCACACACACACACCTCTCACATATCAGACACATGCAGCACACACCGCTCACATATCAGCACATGCAGCACACACCGCTCACATATCAGACACATGCAGCGCACACACAGCGCTCACATATCAGACACATGCAGCGCACACACACCGCTCACATATCAGACACATGCAGCGCACACACACCGCTCACATATCAGACACATGCAGCGCACACACCGCTCACATATCAGACACATGCAGCGCACACACCGCTCACATATCAGACACATGCAGCACAGACAGCGCTCACATATCAGACACATGCAGCGCACACACCGCTCACATGTTAGACACACACACCGCTCACATATCAGACACATGCAGCACAGACACCGCTCACATATCAGACACATGCAGCACAGACACCGCTCACATATCAGACACATGCAGCGCACACACCGCTCACATATTAGACACACACACACACTGCTCACATATCAGACACATGCAGCACACACACACCGCTCACATATCAGACATATGCAGCACACACACCGCTCACATATCAGACACATGCAGCACACACACCGCTCACATATCAGCACATGCAGCACACACACACACACCGCTCACATATCAGACACATGCAGCGCACACACACCGCTCACACATATCAGACACATGCAGCGCACACACACTGCTCACATATCAGACACATGCAGCGCACACACCGCTCACATATCAGACACACACACACCGCTCACATATCAGACACATGCAGCACACACACCGCTCACATATCAGACACATGCAGCACAGACACCGCTCACATATCAGACACACACACACCGCTCACATATCAGACACATGCAGCGCACACACCGCTCACATATCAGACACATGCAGCGCACACACCGCTCACATATCAGACACATGCAGCGCACACACCGCTCACATATCAGACACATGCAGCACACACACCGCGCACATATCAGACACATGCAGCGCAGACACCGCTCACATATCAGACACACACACACAGCTCACATATCAGACACATGCAGCACACACACCGCTCACATATCAGACACATGCAGCGCACACACCGCTCACATATCAGACACATGCAGCGCACACACCGCTCACATATCAGACACATGCAGCACACACACACCGCTCACATATCAGACACATGCAGCACACACACACCGCTCACATATCATACACATGCAGCGCACACACTGCTCACATATCAGACACATGCAGCGCACACACCGCTCACATATTAGACACATGCAGCACAGACACCGCTCACATATCAGACACATGCAGCACAGACACCGCTCACATATCAGACACATGCAGCGCACACACCGCTCACATATCAGACACATGCAGCGCACACACCGCTCACATATCAGACACATGCAGCACACACACCGCTCACATATCGGACACATGCAGCGCACACACACCGCTCACATATCAGACACATGCAGCGCACACACCGCTCACATATCAGACACATGCAGCGCACACACCGCTCACATATCAGACACATGCAGCGCACACACCGCTCACATATCAGACACATGCAGCGCACACACCGCCAACATATCAGACACATGCAGCACAGACACCGCTCACATATGAGACACATGCAGCACACACACACCGCTCACATATCAGACATGCAGCGCACACACCGCTCACATATCAGACACATGCAGCACAGACACCGCTCACATATCAGACACATTCAGCGCACGCACCGCTCACATATTAGACACACACACCGCTCACATATCAGACACATGCAGCACAGACACCGCTCACATGTCAGACACATGCAGCACACACACCGCTCACATATCAGACACATGCAGCGCACACACCGCTCACATATTAGACACATGCAGCACAGACCGCTCACATATCAGACACATGCAGCACACACCACTCACATATCAGACACATGCAGCGCACACACTGCTCACATATCAGACACATGCAGCGCACACACCGCTCACATATTAGACACATGCAGCACAGACACCGCTCACATATCAGACACATGCAGCACAGACACCGCTCACATATCAGACACATGCAGCGCACACTCCGCTCACATATCAGACACTTGCAGCACACACACACCGCTCACATATCAGACACATGCAGCACACACACCGCTCACATATCAGCACATGCAGCACACACCGCTCACATATCAGACACATGCAGCGCGCACACACACCGCTCACATATCAGACACATGCAGCGCACACACACCGCTCACATATCAGACACATGCAGCGCACACACACCGCTCACATATCAGACACATGCAGCGCACACACCGCTCACATATCAGACACATGCAGCACAGACACCGCTCACATATCAGACACATGCAGCGCACACACCGCTCACATGTTAGACACACACACACACACACACCGCTCACATATCAGACACATGCAGCACAGACACCGCTCACATATCAGACATATGCAGCACAGACACCGCTCACACATCAGACACATGCAGCGCACACACCGCTCACATATTAGACACACACACACACACACACCGCTCACGTATCAGACACATGCAGCACACACACACCGCTCACATATCAGACACATGCAGCGCACACACCGCTCACATATCAGACACATGCAGCGCACACACCGCTCACATATCAGCACATGCAGCACACACACACCGCTCACATATCAGACACATGCAGCGCACACACACCGCTCACACATATCAGACACATGCAGCGCACACACACCGCTCACATGTCAGACACATGCAGCGCACACACACCGCTCACATGTCAGACACATGCAGCGCACACACCGCTCACATATCAGACACATGCAGCGCACACACCGCTCACATATCAGACACATGCAGCGCACACACCGCTCACATATCAGACACATGCAGCGCACACACCGCTCACATATCAGACACATGCAGCACACACACCGCTCACATATCAAACACACACACCGCTCACATATCAGACACATGCAGCACACACACCGCTCACATATCAGACACATGCAGCGCACACATCGCTCACATATCAGACACATGCAGCGCACACATCGCTCACATATCAGACACATGCAGCGCACACACCGCTCACATATCAGACACATGCAGCACAGACACCGCTCACATATCAGACACATGCAGCGCACACATCGCTCACATATCAGACACATGCAGCGCACACACCGCTCACATATCAGACACATGCAGCGCACACATCGCTCACATATCAGACACATGCAGCGCACACACCGCTCACATATCAGACACATGCAGCGCACACATCGCTCACATATCAGACACATGCAGCACACACACACCGCTCACATATCAGACACATGCAGCACACACACCGCTCACATATTAGACACATGCAGCGCACGCACCGCTCACATGTCAGACACATGCAGCACAGACACCGCTCACATATCAGACACATGCAGCGCACACACCGCTCACATATCAGACACATGCAGCGCACACACCGCTCACATATCAGACACATGCAGCGCACACATCGCTCACATATCAGACACATGCAGCGCACACACCGCTCACATATCAGACACATGCAGCGCACACACCGCTCACATATCAGACACATGCAGCGCACACACCGCTCACATATCAGACACATGCAGCGCACACACCGCTCACATATCAGACACATGCAGCACACACACCGCTCACATATCAGACACATGCAGCGCACGCACCGCTCACATGTCAGACACATGCAGCACAGACACCGCTCACATGTCAGACACATGCAGCGCACACACCGCTCACATATCAGACACATGCAGCGCACACACCGCTCACATATCAGACACATGCAGCACACACACCGCCAACATATCAGACACATGCAGCGCACACACCGCTCACATATCAGACACATGCAGCGCACACACCGCTCACATATCAGACACATGCAGCACACACACCGCCAACATATCAGACACATGCAGCGCACACACCGCTCACATATCAGACACATGCAGCGCACACTCCGCTCACATATCAGACACATGCAGCACACACACCGCCAACATATCAGACACATGCAGCGCACACCGCTCACATATCAGACACATGCAGCGCACACTCCGCTCACATATCAGACACATGCAGCGCACACACACCGCTCACATATCAGACACATGCAGCGCACACACCGCTCACATATCAGACACACACAGTTATAAGGCAAGTCACCAACACAATGGCTCCACAGTGTGATCCTAAACCTCATATTTTCTTGTATCTTTTTACAAATACCTGGAAGGGGAGGAGACGGGTGACATCACACATGTGATCAGACCCCGCTGACATTTTACTGCAGTCATAAGGTGATATTGCATTACACTAGGTTTTCATGGCAAATTTTAGCAGCAGCTCCCCCTTGTGTTTAATAGTGGAAATACCAAACCTTTTCAAACTATTTTTCATATTTTACTTAATTAAAAACAAAATATTTTTTTAAAAAAATTAATACTTTACATTTTTCTAATTGTTGAATTTTTTTTCTTTTTTGGCACCTTCCCCTTTTTTGGATTGCTTTTTCCAGTAGGTGGCGCTAGAGTTCCTGTCCTGTTGCATATCCCAATTTCTCATAATCAGACACAAACCAGAACGCTCGGTTTAGGAGTCATGAAAACCGCAATTTCCTAGAAAACGGAATTTACTTTTTCAGCTGCCGGCAGAGCGTTGACGTCCCTCGTCAGAACACGACAAACTGAGTTGGAAATTTTTTTATTCATTTAATCACAAACTGCCAAATTTCATTTGAGAATTGTCATTTGTTTACAATACAGTGTACCCATGGGCTGGAAAACGTCACAATTACTGTACCCAAATAATGCCGCCAGACCGTACCACTCTGTTCAGTGTGCAAAGAGGAATACTTGCCATTTAACTGCTTTTTTTTTAGCCTGTGGGCATGCAATGACTTTTCAGACAAAGCACAATCGCTTGGTGCACCTCTCCATCTCGCTTCTATCTCTGTCCCTCATCTTCCTTTATTGACAGGAATTGTAGAGTGTAAGTCCCCTTTAAGCCCTCAAGAGATTTGCCAAATATTTAAATTATCCCCTATTAAAAGGATCTCGGGTATCCCCCGACAATGGCGGACACTGGGCTCTGGAGAGCGTGATCTGAACAGAGCAAAGATCGAGAATGCGCAACTCTAATCCGCTCATTCTCTATGGGACTGCCGGGGAGGACTGTACTCGCCTATCTATGGAAGTCCTATAGAGGATGGATGGAGCAGAGGTGCACATGTTCTGCAGAGCCCCATCCTTTGTATTGCTGGTGGTATTAGTGTTACATTTCCACTGCGCACCCCCCACAGCGGAGAAGCTGCAATGATTTACCAACATTGTGGAGAAGTTGCACATTTCACCCTTTGCAGCTACTGACATTGGAATAGGCTGCGTTTTTTCCTCGTGCAAATATGCAGCAGATATAGCATGTACGCACTGTGGGAACTTAGCCTTAGGGCCCTTATTATTAATAAATTATTAATAAATAAGGCAAAAAATGTTGGGGTCCCCTCTACTTTTGATAACCAGCCAAGGTAAAGCAGACAGCTGCGAGCTTATGTTATCAGGCTGGGAAGGTCCCTGGTTATTGGGCTCTTCCCAGCCTAAAAATACCAGCCTGCACCGGAAGCGGCACATCACATTGGATGCTCCAATTCTGGTGCTTTGACAGGCTCTTCCCGATTGCCCTGGTGCAGTGGAAATTGGAATAATGGTAGTTGGGGTTGAGGACAGCTGCGATTTTTCAAATCTGATAATAAAATGGAAAAAGAAAGTTACTCAGAAGAACACCGAGGTGTGGATGATGTCGATGTGATGACCGTCCAGTTGATGCGAGGTCTCTACGACAATGATTTGTCAGCAATCGTCCGGAAACACAATTCATCAGTCGCTCATACACAAATAACTAAAAACCAAAAAACTGTCACAACGGCCGTTTGTAGCGAGAGTCGTCTCCTCTACATCAGTAAGTAGAAACCAGCATGTAACACTTTCCCACTGGCTAGAAACAGAGACTGTCGCTCACCTGGGTAATGAGTGCCCAATACAGAGAGATGGCGGGTGGAGGAGTGTGTTACAGTATGTCGCCATCGTGCATGGGATGTCTCTCTTTTTCATTTCTGACTTTCTACGGAGGCAAAAACTTTGCATTTGAAACATTTTTTGGACTAGTTTTTATTTTTTGACTTTTCCTATTTGCGCCTTTTTTTGATATATCTATTTTAAGTGTTCCTTTTTTTTTTTTCCATGTTTGTCATTGTGGCCAGCTTATGGCGTTTCCAGACGCTTTTGACATATTCATTAATCGGACCTTTTTAAAAAGTTTAATTTTGTGCTCAAATATTGCAACACGTGACTTTTAGTGCCAAAAAGTTGCAAAAAACAGAAGTTAAGGACAAAAACAAAGATCATTTTGCATGAAGCATGTTCTCCAAAACTACGGGGGCCATCCATAGTCTCGTCCTTATGTAACAGCTGTTGCTGGGGCTTGTAGTTCTGACCATGGTTTGCTTCGTAGCGGCATGTTTTTCCCCATCCCGTGATGAATCCAGTGCGGGGATTAATCAGCGCATCCTGACAAACCCCGTCGGCTGTAATGGGGAGAACATTGCGGATTCATGGTTATTGGGCGAAACGTGACCTTATTGTAGTGGGAAAAGTGAAAATTGCAACAGACGGAGCGGAATGAATCAGACTTGTGGAATGAGGATTTCGCTCTGTTGGGTGTGAACGGCAGAATTTGCCACAGTTCCTGGTAGAAGTTTTCCTAGATGCATCAGATGAGGAAACTACAACTAAAGGAAGGGGAGATGTGGGAGGAAGTCTTAAAGTGTCACTGAGGTATAGGACGCTGGTAGAGCATTAACACGATCTCATCATGGCCCCTTATTCCAGTCCTTATTTCTGACCGAGAATACCGATGTGGTCGCTGGACCGGGGTCCTGCAAATGTGCTCATCTCCACTATCCAGTACTATGGGAGGATACAGTGGGCACGCTCTCCCGAAGTATAAGATGTTATAGTGAGCATGCTCTCCAGTAGCATGGGAGGCAACAGTGGACATGCTCTCCCATATTTTGGAAGGCTACAGTGGGCACGCTCTCCCATAGCATGGGAGGTTATAGTGGGCACGCTCTCCCATAGAATGGGAGGTTATAGTTGGCACGCTCTCCCATAGAATGGGAGGTTATAGTAGGCACGCTCTCTCGTAGTATGGGAAGCTACAGTGAGCATGCTCTCCCGTAATATGGGAGGCTATGGTGGGCACGCTCTCCTGTAGTATGGAAGGTTATAGTTGGCACGCTCTCCCGTAGTATGGAAGGTTCTAGTGGGCATGCTCTCCCGTAGTATGGGAGGCTACAGTGGACACTCTCTCCTGTATTATGGGAGGCTACAGTGAGCACGATCTCCTGTTAGTATGGGAGGCTATAATGGGCACACTCTCCCATACTATGGAAGCCTATAGTGAGCACGCTCTCCTGTAGTATGAGGCCACAGTGGGTACGCTCTCCTGTATTATGGAAGGTTATAGTTGGCACGCTCTCCTGTAGTATGGAAGGTTATAGTGGGCACGCTCTCGTAGTATGGGAGGCTACAGTGGGCACGCTCTCCCATAGCATGGGAGGGTATTGTGGGCACGCTCTCCCGTAGCATGGGAGGCGACAGAGGGCATGCTCTCCTGTAGTATGGAAGGCCACAGAGGGCACGCTCTCCCGTAGTATAGAAGGTTATAGTTGGCACGCTCTCCCGTAGTATGGAAGGTTATAGTGGGCACGCTCTCCCGTAGTATGGGAGGCTACAGTGGGCACGCTCTCCCATAGCATGGGAGGGTATTGTGGGCACGCTCTCCCGTAGCATGGGAGGCGACAGAGGGCACGCTCTCCTGTAGTATGGAAGGCCACAGAGGGCACCCTCTCCCGTAGTATGGAAGGTTATAGTTGGCACGCTCTCCCATAGTATGGGAGGTTATAGTGGGCACGCTCTCCCGTAGTATGGAAGGTTATAGTGGGCACGCTCTCCCGTAGTATGGGAGGTTATAGTGGGCACGCTCTCCCGTAGTATGGAAGGTTATAGTGGGCACGCTCTCCCGTAGTATGGAAGGTTATAGTGGGCACGCTCTCCCGTAGTATGGAAGGTTATAGTGGGCACGCTCTCCCGTAGTATGGGAGGTTATAGTTGGCACGCTCTCCCGTAGTATGGGAGGTGACAGAGGGTACACTCTCCCGTAGTATGGAAGGTTATAGTGGGCACGCTCTCCCGTAGTATGGGAGGTGACAGAGGGTACACTCTCCCGTAGTTTGGGAGGTTATAGTTGGCACGCTCTCCCGTAGTATGGGAGGGTATTGTGGGCGCGCTCTCCCGTAGTATGGAAGGTTATAGTGGGCACGCTCTCCCGTAGTATGGGAGGTTATAGTGGGCACGCTCTCCCGTAGTATGGAAGGTTATAGTGGGCACGCTCTCCCGTAGTATGGAAGGTTATAGTGGGCACGCTCTCCCGTAGTATGGAAGGTTATAGTGGGCACGCTCTCCCGTAGTATGGGAGGTTATAGTTGGCACGCTCTCCCGTAGTATGGGAGGTGACAGAGGGTACACTCTCCCGTAGTATGGAAGGTTATAGTGGGCACGCTCTCCCGTAGTATGGGAGGTGACAGAGGGTACACTCTCCCGTAGTTTGGGAGGTTATAGTTGGCACGCTCTCCCGTAGTATGGGAGGGTATTGTGGGCGCGCTCTCCCGTAGTATGGAAGGTTATAGTTGGCACGCTCTCCCGTAGTATGGGAGGTGACAGAGGGTACACTCTCCCGTAGTATGGAAGGTTATAGTGGGCACGCTCTCCCGTAGTATGGAAGGTTATAGTAGGCACGCTCTCCCGTAGTATGGGAGGTGACAGAGGGCACGCTCTCCCGTAGTATGGGAGGTTATAGTGGGCACGCTCTCCCATAGCAAGGGAGGTGACAGAGGGCACGCTCTCCCGTAGTATGGGAGGTGACAGAGGGCACGCTCTCCCGTAGTATGGAAGGTTATAGTGGGCACGCTCTCCCGTAGTATGGAAGGCTACAGTGGGCACGCTCTCCCATAGCATGGGAGGGTATTGTGGGCACGCTCTCCCGTAGCATGGGAGGCGACAGAGGGCACGCTCTCCTGTAGTATGGAAGGCCACAGAGGGCACCCTCTCCCGTAGTATGGAAGGTTATAGTTGGCACGCTCTCCCGTAGTATGGAAGGTTATAGTGGGCACGCTCTCCCGTAGTATGGGAGGTGACAGAGGGTACACTCTCCCGTAGTTTGGGAGGTTATAGTTGGCACGCTCTCCCGTAGTATGGGAGGGTATTGTGGGCGCACTCTCCCGTAGTATGGAAGGTTATAGTTGGCACGCTCTCCCGTAGTATGGGAGGTGACAGAGGGTACACTCTCCCGTAGTATGGAAGGTTATAGTGGGCACGCTCTCCCGTAGTATGGAAGGTTATAGTAGGCACGCTCTCCCGTAGTATGGGAGGTGACAGAGGGCACGCTCTCCCGTAGTATGGGAGGTTATAGTGGGCACGCTCTCCCATAGCAAGGGAGGTGACAGAGGGCACGCTCTCCCGTAGTATGGGAGGTGACAGAGGGCACGCTCTCCCGTAGTATGGAAGGTTATAGTGGGCACGCTCTCCCGTAGTATGGGAGGCTACAGTGGGCACGCTCTCCCATAGCATGGGAGGGTATTGTGGGCACGCTCTCCCGTAGCATGGGAGGCGACAGAGGGCACGCTCTCCTGTAGTATGGAAGGCCACAGAGGGCACCCTCTCCCGTAGTATGGAAGGTTATAGTTGGCACGCTCTCCCGTAGTATGGGAGGTTATAGTGGGCACGCTCTCCCGTAGTATGGAAGGTTATAGTGGGCACGCTCTCCCGTAGTATGGAAGGTTATAGTGGGCACGCTCTCCCGTAGTATGGGAGGTGACAGAGGGCACGCTCTCCCGTAGTATGGAAGGTTATAGTGGGCACGCTCTCCCGTAGTATGGGAGGTTATAGTTGGCACGCTCTCCCATAGTATGGGAGGTGACAGAGGGCACGCTCTCCCGTAGTATGGAAGGTTATAGTGGGCACGCTCTCCCGTAGTATGGGAGGTGACAGAGGGTACACTCTCCCGTAGTATGGAAGGTTATAGTGGGAACGCTCTCCCGTAGTATGGGAGGTGACAGAGGGTACACTCTCCCGTAGTATGGAAGGTTATAGTGGGCACGCTCTCCCGTAGTATGGGAGGTGACAGTGGGCACGCTCTCCCGTAGTATGGGAGGTGACAGAGGGTACACTCTCCCGTAGTATGGGAGGTTATAGTTGGCACGCTCTCCCGTAGTATGGGAGGGTATTGTGGGCACGCTCTCCCGTAGTATGGGAGGTGACAGAGGGTACACTCTCCCGTAGTATGGAAGGTTATAGTGGGCACGCTCTCCCGTAGTATGGAAGGTTATAGTGGGCACGCTCTCCCGTAGTATGGAAGGTTATAGTAGGCACGCTCTCCCGTAGTATGGAAGGTTATAGTGGGCACGCTCTCCTGTAGTATGGAAGGTTATAGTTGGCACGCTCTCCCGTAGTATGGGAGGTGACAGAGGGCACGCTCTCCCGTAGTATGGGAGGTTATAGTGGGCACGCTCTCCCATAGCAAGGGAGGTGACAGAGGGCACGCTCTCCCGTAGTATGGGAGGTGACAGAGGGCACGCTCTCCCGTAGTATGGAAGGTTATAGTGGGCACGCTCTCCCGTAGTATGGGAGGTGACAGAGGGCACGCTCTCCCGTAGTATGGGAGGTGACAGAGGGCACGCTCTCCCGTAGTATGGAAGGTTATAGTGGGCACGCTCTCCCGTAGTATGGGAGGTGACAGAGGGCACGCTCTCCCGTAGTATGGGAGGTTATAGTGGGCACGCTCTCCCATAGCATGGGAGGTTATAGTGGGCACGCTCTCCCGTAGTATGGGAGGTGACAGAGGGCACGCTCTCCCGTAGTATGGGAGGTTATAGTGGGCACGCTCTCCCGTAGTATGGAAGGTTATAGTGGGCACGCTCTCCCGTAGTATGGAAGGTTATAGTGGGCACGCTCTCCCGTAGTATGGGAGGTGACAGAGGGCACGCTCTCCCGTAGTATGGGAGGTTATAGTGGGCACGCTCTCCCGTAGTATGGAAGGTTATAGTGGGCACGCTCTCCCGTAGTATGGGAGGTGACAGAGGGCACCCTCTCCCGTAGTATGGAAGGTTATAGTGGGCACGCTCTCCCGTAGTATGGGAGGTGACAGAGGGCACGTTCTCCCGTAGTATGGGAGGTTATAGTGGGCACGCTCTCCCATAGCATGGGAGGTTATAGTGGGCATCCTCTGTGTCATGTGCAGGTCTCTGCTTACCTTGCCCTCAGGACATTTCCCATTACTTTTCTGTCTCCAGTTTGTACCCTTTTTTCTGCTCTTGAGCACCGCTATGGGCCGATTACATGTTTTAATTATATTAGTTTTGGACATTCCCTTTATAAAGTTACATTTACACAACGTCGCAGATTGCGACCAATGACCGACTGTTCATATAACATTAACACAGTCCGATAATTATCCTGGGACAGAACGATCGCATCCTCAGCAGCACATGTGCCGCTTACACAGAAGACGTGCTGCCGACCAGCACACCACACGGTATGCCAGGTGTTTACACGGACCAGTGATCGGCAGCAAACATCCGCAGGAGTGAAAACATTACAGGACTGGCTGAAAACGTAACAGACCACCGTAGAATAAGCGCGTGTTCACACCACAGAGGCCGGGTTTAAATTAAAGTTTATTTAAAAGAAGAAAAAAGGTTCAAAATTAACAAAAATTCTAAATGTTACCAAGGACAAGTGACATGTGTTATCACTGCTGGACTTTAAATCAGGGGCTGCCTGAAAAAATATGGTGGGGCCAATATTAATCTGCTATTTGAGAGCAAGTAAAATACATGCAGCCTTTCCTCGTTAGTCACTAGTGATGAGCGAGCGTGCTCGGATACGGTGTTATCACGCTCCTGTGCTAAGCGAGTGTCTCCGGCGTGCTCGATTACTATGTCCGAGTCCCTGCGGCTGCATGTCTCGGGGCTGTCCAACAGACATCAATCCCTGCAGGAGATGTGGCTAAGGAACAGACAATCCCTGCAAGTGATGCAATTGTCAAAAAGCCACAAAACATGCAGCCGCGGGGAATCGGACATAGTATGCCAGCAAGACACTCGGTTAGTGAGCATGCTCAGATAACGCCTTCTCCAAACACGCTCATCACCATTAGTCACATTATAGATTAAGAATGGAAAAATAGATGTATAAGAAAATCCAATAAATAAATAAAATCCAAACAGAAAAGTACAGACTGTCCGGGTGAATGGGCTTACATATAGGGCCCGACAATCATTTCCAGTTCATTTTTTTTTTTTTGTGAAATCAAAAACTCCTAGAATCGATAATGTACAGATTACAGCTCGAGCAATTCAATGTTCCAATTGGTCGGGAACACTATTCTGCAGACGTCAGAGCCGACGTCCCTCATCAGGCCTCATTCACACGTCAGTTTCTCGTACGAGGGCTTTCCCCTCTCCCCACGGGTAGCACTCGCAATCTAGGGGGATGTTCACACGTCCGATTTTTTTTTCCCCCCTCAGTCCGTGCAAAAATCAGATGTCGGAAAAAAGAAAAAAAAAAAAAAATATGACAGCACTCAGATGCTATACGAGTGCAGTCCAATTTTTTTTGTTTTCACTTACGAAGAAAAACAGACCACATTTCCTCAGTTTGAATGGAGTGTCATCAGGGTTTCTCGTATGTAACAATCTGACGTGTGAATGAGGCCTTACGAAGAGCACAAGCTCTGGAGCGTGAGGGTATGTGCAAAGGTTAAATGTTTTGTGAAAATTACTGAGGTGTTAGGGTAAAATACATTACTTGTTTAAGCATTTCCACCCCATGAAGGGCGGCAGGACTCCCGTTTTCTGGCGATACTACACAACAACACAGTGCCGTGCTGCTGGGATGACAGCCTGACACTGGATCTGGTACAAGGAGTAATTCTGCCATTCCCCCTACTGGGACCATCACCTCACAACTGCGGGGGTCTCCCAGGAGAAGATCTGCTACATCGCGCCGTTCCGCCTTCATCACCGGGAAAGTGAACGCTTTCAAGTACGGAGAACACAAGAGCTTCTTCTAAACTCCCGGGGCCAAAGTTAAAAACTTAGCACCAAGAGTTTCAAAACTATATAAAGATCAATAAATTAATAAAAATTAAAAGATCTGAGTCTGGGAAAAATGTAATGTACTGGCTAAAACAAACCCTCCCCCATAGACATCTGCCAGGTGCAGGCATGAGACATGCAGCCGCGGAAACCCGAACATATCTATCGAGCACGCCGAAGTCACTGCACCCGAGCATGATCACACCTGATCCCAACACGCTCGCTCATCACTATTTGGGATCTAAAAGGAAAAATAAATGGAAGAAATGCCGGGTGATCTCCAGGAGGAGGAAGATTTATGAAATGTGCAAATTAAACCCAGATCACAGTATAAAGGAGCAGTGTATCATCAGAAAGACTGCGGAGGCAACGAATAACATTCTGCCTACCTGAAGCCTCCACTAGCCCATTATACTGCCTATACCTTGCCTGCAGACACCATTAGAGGGAGCTCAATATACATTCTATACGTTGCCTGCAGACACCACTAGAGGGAGCTCATCATACGATTCCTGCAGACACCACTAGAGGGAGCTCATCATACGATTCCTGCAGACGCCACTAGTGGGAGCTCAATATACATTCTATACGTTGCCTGCAGACACCACTAGAGGGAGCTCATCATACGATTCCTGCAGACACCACTAGAGGGAGCTCATCATACGATTCCTGCAGACGCCACTAGTGGGAGCTCAATATACATTCTATACGTTGCCTGCAGACACCACTAGAGGGAGCTCATCATACGATTCCTGCAGATGCCACTAGTGGGAGCTCAATATACATTCTATACGTTGCCTGCAGACACCACTAGAGGGAGCCCATCATACGATTTCTGCAGACACCACTAGAGGGAGCCCATCATACGATTCCTGCAGACACCACTAGATGGAGCGCATCATACGATTCCTGCAGACGCCACTAGTGGGAGCTCAATATACATTCTATACGTTGCCTGCAGACACCACTAGAGGGAGCCCATCATACGATACCTGCAGACACCACTAGAGGGAGCCCATCATGCGATTCCTGCAGACACCACTAGAGGGAGCCCATCATGCGATTCCTGCAGACACCACTAGAGGGAGCCCATCATGCGATTCCTGCAGACGCCACTAATGGGAGCTCAATATACATTCTATACGTTGCCTGCAGACACCACTTGAAGGAGCCCATCATACGATTCCTGCAGACGCCACTAGTGGGAGCACAATATACATTCTATACGTTGCCTGCAGTGCAGACACCACTAGAAGGAGCCCATCATGCGATACCTGCAGACACCACTAGAGGGAGCCCATCATGCGATTCCTGTAGACACCACTAGAGGGAGCCCATCATACGATTCCTGCAGACACCACTAGAGGGAGCCCATCATGCGATTCCTGTTGACACCACCAGAGGGAGCCCATTATACAGTCTATATGATTCCTGCAGACACCACTAGAGGGAGCTCATTATACATTCTATACCTTGCCTGCAGACACCATTAGAGGGAACCCACCATTACAGGCTATACGAAACTTGCAGACACCACTAGAGGGAGCTCATTTTACATTCTATACGTTGTGTGCAGACACCACTAGAGGGAGCACACCACCTTAAATAAATGCACAAAAAATGTAAGGCTATTATGTGCCAGCTTAATTTAAAGTAATACTGCAAATTCCCAGAATATTTAGTCACGATATCAATATCTCATATAGCGCCTAGAAGTAAGGTTATTAAGGCTTTTCTGCAAAGAAGAGTGAGGATCACACTTTCAAGTTGGCAAGTACATGACCTATACGCTATGGATGCATTTACCACCCCTTTAAATGTAACCACAGTTTGCAGAATTACTCGCTCTCCATTGTTGAACGCCCCTCCGGTCACTCAGATGACCGCAGTTATTGCACAGGCCTTGTTTCCTCCAGATTAGTATTAAAAATATGAATTTAGAATTTTTTTATTTTTTTTTTTTTAAAAAGGGAAAAGTAGCAGCAACAAAAGTCTGTAGCGTTTAAAGATGGACGATGGACACCAGGGGGCGCCGCATCCGCTCCAATCCTAAATACCTCGATTTCCATATTCCCTGAATCTAAAAAGTCCTTGATAAAAGGTCACAGATAAAAGTCTCTTATTATTAAAAAATAAATAATCTATATTACTAAATGGACCATGAGAAACTGTCGCTCGACCTTCAGACCCCGGCGGCCTCCACACTGGTCTCGCAGAGATGCCCCGATTCGCATTGGTTTCCTATCACAAGAGGTTTTATGGTTTTGTCCTTGGAAAAATAGGTGTGATATGAAGCAATGGAGGCGCTGAGGAGACGGGGGTCGCTGCCATATTCCGCACTGGTGCTGCCTTGACGGCCCTCGCGGGACCAGCAGGAGGACCCTCGGATTGTTGCAGGTGAATGGCTGGGCTGGCAGGACGGCGGAGTCAGATAACGTCCTGGAAAAAGAAAAAAAGGAAGAAAACTTACATCTATGCAGACACGGGCATTGCAGAAGAAATCATAGAAATTGGTCTTTCAAGTCTTCATTATTTTTCACATTTTATCACGGCTTATTGGAATGGAAAGATGGAATCTGCTCCTACGGTTTGTTACAATGTATCAGTGCAGTCTAGCGAAGCTTCCGTGACTCACTGTCACAGCAAAACGTGTTTGTTTGTTTTTCTACCTTCCCTCCTCCTTAAAGCTTTTAGGCTATTGCCACATGATGACATTTGTCATGAGACACAGATACGGTGGCATGTAAAAGTTTAGGCACCCCTGGGTCAAACTTACTGTTATTGTGACGATGAAATGATCTGTAAAAAAGGGCAAAAGTTACAGAAGACAAGTTTGTTTTTTTTGCCTAAAATACAAAAGGAAAAATAGGCAGATGCAAAAGTTTGGGCACCCTGCATAGTTAGTCCCTAGTAGCGCCCCCTTTTGAAAGTAGCCAGACAAGAGGTTTTATTTTTTAGTTTGAGGGTCTTTCCTCCATTCTTCCTTGGAGAATTCCTCCCGTTCTGTAAGATTCCTGGGTCATCTTCCATCCTCTGCTATTTTGAGGTCTAGCAAAAAAAACAAACAAAAAAAAAAAACTTTCAATGATGATCAGATCAGGGGACTGTGAGGGCCATTGTCAAACCTTCAGCTTCTGCCTTTTGAGGTCGTCTATTGTGGATTGTGACGTGTGTTTAGGACCATTATCCATTTGTAGAAGCCATCCTCTTCCTCTTTCAGCTTTTTTTACAGGAGGTGTTATTTTTGTATCAAGAATTTGTTTAAATTTCATTGACACCCTTCTTCCCTCTATCCGTGAAATGTTCTCTGTGCCATTAGCTGCAACACAACCCCCAAGTCAGGATTGATCCACCCCCATGCTTATTGGTTGGCGAGATATTCTTTTCCTGAAATTCTGTGCCCTTTTTTCTCCACACATACCTCTGATCATTGTGGCCACAGACTTCTATTTTAGCCTCATCCACACAGGACTTGTTTCGATGTTCTTTTGCAGATGTCCGATACTGGATTTTATGCCGAGGATGCAGGAGAGGTTTTCTTGTAATGACTCTTCCATGAATTTGTGCAGCTGTCTCTGAACAGTAGAACAATGTACCACAACTCCAGAGTCTACTAAATCTTTCTGAAGGTCTTTTGCAGTCAAGCGGGGGTTCCAATTTTCCTCACTAGCAAACCTACCA
Organism: Dendrobates tinctorius; assembly: GCF_039654945.1. Taxonomy (NCBI): domain Eukaryota; kingdom Metazoa; phylum Chordata; class Amphibia; order Anura; family Dendrobatidae; genus Dendrobates; species Dendrobates tinctorius. The sequence continues at coordinate 11,451,813 of NW_027361824.1, forward strand.
GCAGCTCTCTGAAATTTTCAATGGTCTTCCAGACCTTATCTTAACCTCCACTGTTCCTGGTAACTGCTATTTCTTTATTACATTTCAAACTGAGGAAAGGGCAACTTGAAAACACTTTGCTATCTACTTATATCCTTTTCCTGCTGTGGCCTTCACCATTTTCAGAGTGCTAGGCAGCTGCTTAGAAGAACCCATGGCTGCTATTTTTTGGCACAAGGTTAGAGGAGGCTGGGTGGTTATAAAGCTGGAAAATTTACATCACTTTGCCTTCCCTAACAATGATAGCAAACAAGTCATAGCTGTAGCAGGCTAATTAAAGGTATAAAACCTTGGTCAAAGTTATCCGAGCACAAATCTCCAAGGGTGTGCAAACTTTTGCATCATCCTATTTTGCAAAAGATAAAAATATATTTTTTTTTACCTTAAAATATAAAGGAAATGTGTCATCTGTAACTTTAGGCCTTTTAGAGATGATTTCAACTTGCTTAAGTTTTCACAATAACAGTAATTATTCTGAGCAGGGGTGCAAAAACTTTTACATGCCATGTATTTGTTTTTTTTTTTTTTTTTTGCAAGTATTTGCCTAGAATTATTAAAATATGGGGAAAAAATAGTACAGACGGTCACTGATGTGAAATACTGCAATGCCAGTAATTTAGGACTCTCTGGAACAGGCGCCGCTCTGTCGTAAGCGCAACCCGTCGTTAATGAACGTTTCCGCCCACCGCTGAGAACACGACTATTACGGATCGCAGGCAGCAATGGAGGCGCCTCCGGCGGCCGTCATCTGCCCCAACCAGGTGTTAGAAGACACTTTAATATAAACTATTATTAGGACACATTTGCGCAGAAATCTAATGTAACGTTTAGACGTCACATGAATTCTTGGGTGGGGAAGCGCTGATGGATTTATCCTTTAATTAGCAGACGATCTCACAGGTCCATGTCATCTCCGCTGCACAGAGCGGTGCCACATTCTGCAGGGAACTGGTTTTGGACGATCAGCAGCTTTCATTTGCCTGAAGCAAGTTCCGTACAGGTGACAAGAGTCAGAGTCACATTGATTACTCCCTGCAGGCACCGGAGTCAGACGCCTCGTACTACACCGCCACCGAATCCGGCAACTTACAGGAGTTTCAGGTTACATTCCAAGATCCTCCATATACTGTGACAGACGGGACCCACCCTCCATATACTACACCGTACGGGACACATCCTCCATATACTGCACCATACGGGACCCATCCCCCATATACTGCACCGTATGGGACACATCCACCATATACTGCACCACCAATCCTCCATATACTATACTGTGCCAGACGGGACCCATCCGCCATATACTGTACCACTCATCCGCCATATACTGCACCGTACGGGACACATCTTCCATATACTGCACCGTACGGGACACATCCTCCATATACTACACCGTATGGGACACATCCTCCATATACTGCACCACCCATCCTCCATATACTATACTGTGCCAGACGGGACCCATCCGCCATATACTGTACCACTCATCCGCCATATACTACACAGTACGGAGCACATCCTCCATATACTGCTCCGTACGGGACCCATCCCCCATATACTACACCGTATGGGACACATCCTCCATATACTACACCGTACGGGACACATCCTCCATATACTGCACCGTACGGGACACATCCACCATATACTGCACCGTATGGGACACATCCACCATATACTATACTGTGCCAGACGGTACCCATCCGCCATATACTGTACCACTCATCCTCCATATACTGCACCGTACGGGACACATCCTCCATATACTGCACCGTACGGGACACATCCTCCATATACTGCACCATACGGGACACATCCTCCATATACTGCACCGTACGGGACACATCCTCCATATACTGCACCGTACGGGACACATCCTCCATATACTGCACCGTACGGGACACATCCTCCATATACTGCACCGTACGGGACACATCCTCCATATACTGCACCGTACGGGACACATCCTCCATATACTGCACCGTACGGGACACATCCTCCATATACTGCACCATACGGGACACATCCTCCATATACTGCACCGTACGGGACACATCCTCCATATACTGCACCGTACGGGACACATCCTCCATATACTGCACCGTACGGGACACATCCTCCATATACTGCACCGTACGGGACACATCCTCCATATACTGCACCGTACGGGACACATCCTCCATATACTACACAGTACGGGACACATCCTCCATATACTGCACCGTACGGGACACATCCTCCATATACTGCACCATACGGGACCCATCCCCCATATACTGCACCGTATGGGACACATCCACCATATACTGCACCACCAATCCTCCATATACTATACTGTGCCAGACGGGACCCATCCGCCATATACTGTACCACTCATCCGCCATATACTGCACCGTACGGGACACATCTTCCATATACTGCACCGTACGGGACACATCCTCCATATACTACACCGTATGGGACACATCCTCCATATACTGCACCACCCATCCTCCATATACTATACTGTGCCAGACGGGACCCATCCGCCATATGCTGTACCACTCATCCGCCATATACTACACAGTACGGAGCACATCCTCCATATACTGCACCGTACGGGACCCATCCCCCATATACTACACCGTATGGGACCCATCCTCCATATACTACACCGTACGGGACACATCCTCCATATACTGCACCGTATGGGACACATCCACCATATACTGCACCGTATGGGACACATCCACCATATACTATACTGTGCCAGACGGTACCCATCCGCCATATACTGTACCACTCATCCTCCATATACTGCACCGTACGGGACACATCCTCCATATACTGCACCGTACGGGACACATCCTCCATATACTGCACCATACGGGACACATCCTCCATATACTGCACCATACGGGACACATCCTCCATATACTGCACCATACGGGACACATCCTCCATATACTGCACCATACGGGACACATCCTCCATATACTGCACAGTACGGGACACATCCTCCATATACTGCACCGTACGGGACACATCCTCCATATACTGCACCGTACGGGACACATCCTCCATATACTGCACCATACGGGACACATCCTCCATATACTGCACCGTACGGGACACATCCTCCATATACTGCACCGTACGGGACACATCCTCCATATACTGCACCGTACGGGACACATCCTCCATATACTGCACCGTACGGGACACATCCTCCATATACTGCACCGTACGGGACACATCCTCCATATACTACACAGTACGGGACACATCCTCCATATACTGCACCGTACGGGACACATCCTCCATATACTGCACCGTACGGGACACATCCTCCATATACTGCACCGTACGGGACACAGCCTCCATATACTGCACCACCCATCCTCCATATACTACAACGGGACGGGGCACATCCTCAATATACTATACTGTACCAGAGGGGACCCACCCTCCATATACTACACCTCACGGGGTACATCCTCCATATACTATAGTGTGCCAGAGGGAACCCATCCTCCATATACTGCACCACTCATCTTCCATATACTGCACCACCCACCCTCCATATACTACACTGCATGGGGCACATCCTCAATATACTATACTGTGCCAGAGGGGACCCATCCCCCATATACTACACCGCATGGGGTACATCCTCCATATACAATACTGTGCCAGAGGGAACCCATCCTCCATATACTGCACCACTCATCTTCCATATACTGAGACGCCCATCCTCCATATACTACACTGCATGGGGCACATCCTCAATATACTATACTGTGCCAGAGGGGACCCATCCCCCATATACTACACCGCATGGGGTACATCCTCCATATACAATACTGTGCCAGAGGGAACCCATCCTCCATATACTGCACCACTCATCTTCCATATACTGAGACGCCCATCCTCCATATACTGCACCGTACGGGACACATCCTCCATATACTACACCGTATGGGACACATCCTCCATATACTGCACCACCCATCCTCCATATACTATACTGTGCCAGACGGGACCCATCCGCCATATACTGTACCACTCATCCGCCATATACTACACAGTACGGAGCACATCCTCCATATACTGCACCGTACGGGACCCATCCCCCATATTCTACAACGTATGGGACACATCCTCCATATACTACACCGTACGGGACACATCCTCCATATACTGCACCGTATGGGACACATCCACCATATACTGCACCACCCATCCTCCATATACTATACTGTGCCAGACGGTACCCATCCGCCATATACTGTACCACTCATCCTCCATATACTGCACCGTACGGGACACATCCTCCATATACTGCACCGTACGGGACACATCCTCCATATACTGCACCATACGGGACACATCCTCCATATACTGCACCATACGGGACACATCCTCCATATACTGCACCGTACGGGACACATCCTCCATATACTGCACCATACGGGACACATCCTCCATATACTGCACCATACGGGACACATCCTCCATATACTGCACCGTACGGGACACATCCTCCATATACTACACAGTACGGGACACATCCTCCATATACTGCACCGTACGGGACACATCCTCCATATACTGCACCGTACGGGACCCATCCTCCATATACTGCACCGTACGGGACCCATCCCCCATATACTGCACCGTATGGGACACATCCACCATATACTGCACCACCAATCCTCCATATACTATACTGTGCCAGACGGGACCCATCCGCCATATACTGTACCACTCATCCGCCGTATACTGCACCGTACGGGACACATCTTCCATATACTGCACCGTACGGGACACATCCTCCATATACTACACCGTATGGGACACATCCTCCATATACTGCACCACCCATCCTCCATATACTATACTGTGCCAGACGGGACCCATCCGCCATATGCTGTACCACTCATCCGCCATATACTACACAGTACGGAGCACATCCTCCATATACTGCACCGTACGGGACCCATCCCCCATATACTACACCGTATGGGACCCATCCTCCATATACTACACCGTACGGGACACATCCTCCATATACTGCACCGTATGGGACACATCCACCATATACTATACTGTGCCAGACGGTACCCATCCGCCATATACTGTACCACTCATCCTCCATATACTGCACCGTACGGGACACATCCTCCATATACTGCACCGTACGGGACACATCCTCCATATACTGCACCATACGGGACACATCCTCCATATACTGCACCATACGGGACACATCCTCCATATACTGCACCGTACGGGACACATCCTCCATATACTGCACCGTACGGGACACATCCTCCATATACTGCACCGTACGGGACACATCCTCCATATACTGCACCGTACGGGACACATCCTCCATATACTGCACCGTACGGGACACATCCTCCATATACTGCACCGTACGGGACACATCCTCCATATACTGCACCGTACGGGACACATCCTCCATATACTGCACCGTACGGGACACATCCTCCATATACTGCACCGTACGGGACACATCCTCCATATACTACACAGTACGGGACACATCCTCCATATACTGCACCGTACGGGACACATCCTCCATATACTGCACCGTACGGGACACATCCTCCATATACTGCACCGTACGGGACACATCCTCCATATACTGCACCGTACGGGACACAGCCTCCATTTACTGCACCACCCATCCTCCATATACTACAACGGGACGGGGCACATCCTCAATATACTATACTGTACCAGAGGGGACCCACCCTCCATATACTACACCTCACGGGGTACATCCTCCATATACTATAGTGTGCCAGAGGGAACCCATCCTCCATATACTGCACCACTCATCTTCCATATACTGCACCACCCACCCTCCATATACTACACTGCATGGGGCACATCCTCAATATACTATACTGTGCCAGAGGGGACCCATCCCCCATATACTACACCGCATGGGGTACATCCTCCATATACAATACTGTGCCAGAGGGAACCCATCCTCCATATACTGCACCACTCATCTTCCATATACTGAGACGCCCATCCTCCATATACTACACTGCATGGGGCACATCCTCAATATACTATACTGTGCCAGAGGGGACCCATCCCCCATATACTACACCGCATGGGGTACATCCTCCATATACAATACTGTGCCAGAGGGAACCCATCCTCCATATACTGCACCACTCATCTTCCATATACTGAGACGCCCATCCTCCATATACTGCACCGTACGGGACACATCCTCCATATACTACACCGTATGGGACACATCCTCCATATACTGCACCACCCATCCTCCATATACTATACTGTGCCAGACGGGACCCATCCGCCATATACTGTACCACTCATCCGCCATATACTACACAGTACGGAGCACATCCTCCATATACTGCACCGTACGGGACCCATCCCCCATATACTACACCGTATGGGACACATCCTCCATATACTACACCGTACGGGACACATCCTCCATATACTGCACCGTATGGGACACATCCACCATATACTGCACCACCCATCCTCCATATACTATACTGTGCCAGACGGTACCCATCCGCCATATACTGTACCACTCATCCTCCATATACTGCACCGTACGGGACACATCCTCCATATACTGCACCGTACGGGACACATCCTCCATATACTGCACCATACGGGACACATCCTCCATATACTGCACCATACGGGACACATCCTCCATATACTGCACCGTACGGGACACATCCTCCATATACTGCACCGTACGGGACACATCCTCCATATACTGCACCGTCCGGGACACATCCTCCATATACTGCACCGTACGGGACACATCCTCCATATACTGCACCGTACGGGACACATCCTCCATATACTGCACCGTACGGGACACATCCTCCATATACTGCACCGTACGGGACACATCCTCCATATACTGCACCGTACGGGACACATCCTCCATATACTGCACCGTACGGGACACATCCTCCATATACTGCACCGTACGGGACACATCCTCCATATACTGCACCGTACGGGACACATCCTCCATATACTGCACCGTACGGGACACATCCTCCATATACTGCACCGTACGGGACACATCCTCCATATACTGCACCGTATGAGACACATCCTCCATATACTGCACCGTATGAGACACATCCTCCATATACTGCACCGTATGGGACACATCCTCCATATACTGCACCGTATGAGACACATCCTCCATATACTGCACCACCCATCCTCCATATACTACACCGTACGGGACACATCCTCCATATACTGCACCGTACGGGACACATCCTCCATATACTGCACCGTACGGGACACATCCTCCATATACTGCACCGTATGAGACACATCCTCCATATACTGCACCGTATGGGACACATCCTCCATATACTGCACCGTACGGGACACATCCTCCATATACTGCACCGTACGGGACACATCCTCCATATACTGCACCGTATGAGACACATCCTCCATATACTGCACCGTACGGGACACATCCTCCATATACTGCACCGTACGGGACACATCCTCCATATACTGCACCGTACGGGACACATCCTCCATATACTGCACTGTACGGGACACATCCTCCATATACTGCACCGTATGAGACACATCCTCCATATACTGCACCGTATGAGACACATCCTCCATATACTGCACCGTATGGGACACATCCTCCATATACTGCACCGTATGAGACACATCCTCCATATACTGCACCACCCATCCTCCATATACTACACCGTACGGGACACATCCTCCATATACTGCACCGTACGGGACACATCCTCCATATACTGCACCGTACGGGACACATCCTCCATATACTGCACCGTATGAGACACATCCTCCATATACTGCACCGTACGGGACACATCCTCCATATACTGCACCGTACGGGACACATCCTCCATATACTGCACCGTACGGGACACATCCTCCATATACTGCACTGTACGGGACACATCCTCCATATACTGCACCGTATGAGACACATCCTCCATATACTGCACCGTATGAGACACATCCTCCATATACTGCACCGTATGGGACACATCCTCCATATACTGCACCGTATGAGACACATCCTCCATATACTGCACCACCCATCCTCCATATACTACACCGTACGGGACACATCCTCCATATACTGCACCGTACGGGACACATCCTCCATATACTGCACCGTACGGGACACATCCTCCATATACTGCACCGTATGAGACACATCCTCCATATACTGCACCGTATGGGACACATCCTCCATATACTGCACCGTATGAGACACATCCTCCATATACTGCACCACCCATCCTCCATATACTACACCGTACGGGACACATCCTCCATATACTGCACCGTACGGGACACATCCTCCATATACTGCACCACCCATCCTCCATATACTATACTGTGCCAGACGGGACCCATCCTCCATATACTGTACCACTCATCCTCCATATACTACACCGTACGGGACACATCCTCCATATACTACACCACCCATCCTCCATATACTGCACCGTACGGGACACATCCTCCATATACTGCACAGTACGGGACACATCCTCCATATACTGCACCGTACGGGACACATCCTCCATATACTGCACCGTACGGGACACATCCTCCATATACTGCACCGTACGGGACACATCCTCCATATACTGCACCGTACGGGACACATCCTCCATATACTGCACCGTACGGGACACATCCTCCATATACTGCACCGTACGGGACACATCCTCCATATACTGCACCGTACGGGACACATCCTCCATATACTACACCACCCATCCTCCATATACTACACTGTACGGGACACATCCTCCATATACTGCACTGTACAGGACACATCCTCCATATACTGCACCGTATGAGACACATCCTCCATATACTGCACCGTATGGGACACATCCTCCATATACTGCACCACCCATCCTCCATATACTACACCGTACGGGACACATCCTCCATATACTGCACCGTACGGGACACATCCTCCATATACTGCACCGTACGGGACACATCCTCCATATACTGCACCGTACGGGACACATCCTCCATATACTGCACCGTATGAGACACATCCTCCATATACTGCACCGTATGGGACACATCCTCCATATACTGCACCGTATGAGACACATCCTCCATATACTGCACCGTATGAGACACATCCTCCATATACTGCACCACCCATCCTCCATATACTACACCGTACGGGACACATCCTCCATATACTGCACCGTACGGGACACATCCTCCATATACTGCACCGTACGGGACACATCCTCCATATACTGCACCGTACGGGACACATCCTCCATATACTGCACCGTACGGGACACATCCTCCATATACTGCACCGTACGGGACACATCCTCCATATACTGCACCGTACGGGACACATCCTCCATATACTGCACCGTACGAGACACATCCTCCATATACTGCACCGTATGAGACACATCCTCCATATACTGCACCACCCATCCTCCATATACTATACTGTGCCAGACGGGACCCATCCGCCATATACAGTACTGTACCACTCTTCCTCCATATACTACATCGTACGAAGCACATCCTCCATATAAAATACTGTGCCAGAGGGGACCCATCCCCCATATACTACACAGTACGGGACACATCCTCCATATACTACACCACCCATCCTCCATATACTACACCGGGACGGGGCACATCCTCAATATACTATACTGTGCCAGAGGAGACCCACCCTCCATATACTACACCTCACGGGGTAAATCCTCAATATACTGCACCACCCATCCTCCATATACTACACTGTGCCAGACGGGACCCGTCCTCCATATACTACACCCCACGTGACCCATCCCCCATATACTTCACCGCACGGGACACATCCTCCATATACTACACCACCCATCCTCCATGTACTACAACGCACTGGACCCATCCCCCATATACTGAGCCACAGGGGACCCATCCTCAATATACTATACCGTTCCAGACGGGACACATCCTCCATATACTGCACCAGCCATCCTCCATATACTACACCCCACGGGACCCATCCTCCATATACTACATCGCACAGGACCCATACTCCATATACTGCACCAGCCATCCTCCATATACTACATCGCATGGGACCCATCCCCCATATACTGAGCCAGAGGGGACCCATCCTCCATATACTATACCTTTCCAGACGGGACCCATCCTCCATATACTGCACCACCCATCCTCCATGTACTACATCGCATGGGACCCATCCCCCATATACTGAGCCAGAGGGGACCCATACTCCATATACTGCACCAGCCATCCTCCATGTACTACGCTGCACGGGACCCACCCCCCATATACTAAGCCAGACGGGACCCATCCTCCCTATACTGTCCCACCCATTCTCCATATACTATACTGTGCCAGACAGGACCCTTCCTCCATATACTACACCCTACGGGACCCATACTCCATATACTGAACCAGCCATCCTCCATGTACTACACCACATGGGACCCATCCCCCATATACTGAGCCAGAGGGGACCCATCCTCCATATACTATACCGTTCCAGACGGGACCCATCCTCCATATACTACACTCCACGGGACCCATCCTCCATATACTGAGCCAGAGGGGACCCATCTTCCATGTACTACATCGCACGGGACCCATCCCCCATATACTGAGCCAGACGGGAACCATCCTCCATATACTGCACCCTCGATCCTCCATATACCACACTGAACCAGACACATTCTCCATTCACTGCGCCAAATGGGACACATCCTCTAATTTTCCAAAGATTTCTGTTGCTTAGCCGAGGGATGAAAAAAAATTAAGGGATGATGTGTGACATCTCCATGAGATATTATTAATGGGGGCTGTCACCAGATTTTTGCCCTTACTTTATTCCTGCTGCTCTCCCGTTTATTCAGTGTTTTGTTTTACCCACCATATGACTCTAGAAATACATGCCTTTTTAGTTTGGGTCTTTACAATGGAGAGTGGCTGATTGGCTCCTCTGGGGTGGGTCTTTAGGCGGCTCTGCATAATTACCCCATGAGTCACACCCCCCAAGAGCATAAAATTATTCACTAAATAAAAAATTCCATCTCTCTTAGTTGTATGGCGGAGTTTTAAATAGCAAAACGGTGGACCACTCAGAAGAACAGCGGGAATAAAATAAGAGCAAAACAATGCCCACTTTTCACCTTATGGCTTTTAAAATGAGAACACAGAGGCAGCACGCCGAGCTTATAGGGGCTCCAAAAGATAGAACTTGCATTTTTTTTATTATTTGCTGCACTGCAAGTCCCAGCATGCTCTGACAATACCTCCTGGATGCAGGGATCTTACCTCCAACTTGCTGGTATCTTCTAGACTCCGGTTCTTGGCCCGCACAGTGTTAGACAGCAGCACCCTTTGCTCAGGGACGTCATTTTGAGGAAGACACGGGACGTCCCTGACACAGAGGTCAGAAAGGGCCTTCATTTCCGGGGGATTTGGCTTTTGCTCTGGTATACGGGCAACACGGAACCTGAGGGGTCAAACGAGAGTCGAAAAGGAATTACGTTAATTGTTAAATTGCAGTAAGAATCTGATGTCCGATATATATTTTTTAAATATTATAATTTATTCATTTGTGTTTGTCGCCATTTTCCCAGACCCGTAACACTTTCATCTTTCAGGGTCTGGGTGAGGGCTTCATTTTTTGCGCCTTCAGCTGCCATTTTTACAGATGCCATATTGGGGTAGATGAGGTTGATTACCTCTTATTGCAATGTTGTGGCGGACAGAAAGTCTTCTAGTCTGGGGTTTTATTTCCTTCTTGTTACAACGTTTACCGTTTGGATTATTTTATACGTTGATAGATTGGACATTTCTGGTACCAAATAAGTGTATTTTTTCTATGGGGCGACTTGAACTTGTAAGTTTTTTTTTGTCATATTTTTACTTTTTTTTTTTTTTTTACACCCTTTACTATATTTTATTAGTCCACGTAGGGGGACTTAAAGCTGCGATCATCTGATCGCCTGTGCTATATAGAGAGCAGTGCTTGAGTCCTGCTATGTATAGAGAAAAATCATGATCAATGAATGCCGACTTTCATTGATCGTAATAACAACAGGCCCAGGGGTCTTCAGCAGATCCCTGGATGTCATAGCGACCCATCAGTTCCCTGGGGTCACGTCACTGGGACGCCGATGGAAGCGTGGAATGAGGCGTGTCCCTATCGGAGATTGACAGCGCCATTTAATAAATTGATAGCCGCGCGCTCTGCTGCACCAGCGGATGCTAAGGCACATGATGGCTGATTAAATCAGCCATCATCTGCCAGGAAAGATACGGCTCAGCGCTGGAGTCGGCAGATAACGACAACCTGTGGACACAATTGGCCCTGATCTTCGGAGAAAGCAGCCACACTTATCTAATGCACGGCGCCTTTGTTTGGTGATCATGCCGCAGTAATCCGCTCCCGGGATCCCCTTACCTGCCCACCGAGAGGATGGTGATCTCTCCTACGGCAGCCTTAGCGGAGGTCCTGGCACTTTTACCATTGCTGGCAGAAGCCACCACGGATTGCGGAGGGGATATGACTTCGGGCCACTTCTTCTGGCTGCAGCGAGTGCAGCAGGTTCGGGACGACGGCGGGCCCTGGACCGTGTGCAGGTGATGTTGGTGTTTGCACAGGTTCGGCATCTGGGGCAGAAGGTGAGGTTTGCTGGAAGAAGGAAGATAAAAGCAGAGTTACAACGTCGGATAACGAAGGACAGAGTCCCACGTTGAACATTTGGTCCTGGACATTTACGTTTTTCTTTTTATGCAAAAAGTCACCACTAACAGTCACAAGTCAGGAATGGAGGCGTAGACGGCGCCGTCGGCTCTGCGGAACTGCACGTATTGTGTCTACCGTCAGATTTCGGAGGGCGTGAGTAAAATTGAGGCTCAATGACGCCGGTTGGGTGGCGGTCATATAATAAAGGTCTCGGTAATCTGCTGACAACAGGAGCTCAATGTGATCCATTTTCACCTCCTCTCTAATTGAACCTACAGGCGGCCATTACGTAGCAATAATGGACGCCTCACTATCTGCTTGGTGAAAGGGGCGAGAAACACAGGCAGTGTCCTTAAAGGGGTTATCAGGGTTAAAACTACTTTTTCAAGTAACTAGTTAGGAAATACTAAGAAGAAGGTGAAGCGCAGTCTGGACCTTCATCAATTAGCCCAAAAACGCAGCATATCAAACCCTGGAGGACCCATATGGTGTAATACTTTATTTCTCCTGCGGGGGTGCAGTAGGAAAAGTTTTGCTGCCAAGAAACTCACTTTTCAGGTGACTTGTTACCCGTTGCGGATATCTGCCTGGTCTGATATTCCTTCAGCAGTTCTTCCAAAGCCACAGCGTTTTCTGGAAGGTAAATTAATATAAAATATCCACACTTAATATTCAAGGTGAAAAATTGACTGTTTTTTTTAAACAGTGGTAAGAGAGCGTAAAGGCATCTAAAAACAAAAATTTTGTGTTCAGCTTTTGTGCTTCACTCTACAAACCTTTCTTCTCGGTGATCAGACGCACAAGGACCCCGATGGTGTCTTCGTTCCCATTCTCCTCTAACAGAATATTACCTAAGGCGGGGGGAGAAAGACGGAATGAATCCTCCGCAGCCGTCGATGACCGCCATGGACTCAGACAGATGGAAGAGTCAACTGGGATTTATTAATTGTAGCAAGTAACGATCAGAAGACAAAAAAAACAATTAGTCTCCATGGAAACAACTAATCGTGGACCCCGGAGGTCCAGGAGGGGGGCGGGTGGACATTAATGCAGATGGATGAGGACCAATTGGTGATTTAGGTCTTCTGGGATGAGGTCAATGAGGACAGCAGACGTCGCGGCAGCGGGGGATGGAAGGACCCAGACAGACTCAGTGTAACGAACGTGGAAACTTTTTTTTAGACCAAAACTTCCCCATCATAAAGATTTTTTTATTCATTGAAGAACTTGGAGGAGACGGAATCGCTGTAGACGGGAGGAGTGGTACGGAGGATAATTAGGATGGTTCTCAGCTCCTTGGAGAGCCTCAGCCCCATCGAGGGAACGCACGCCTGTGGTTTGGCACACGGTGCAATTCCCGCTTTGACGTCACACATGTACCCAGCAAGGTGCGGAGCACATCGAGCCTCGGCTGCAACATTCACACAATTTCACTTTTAAAACGGCAAAGGAAAAAAAAAATAAATTCCAAAACATTCAGACTTCTGGATGTAAGACACCTGTGAGGTATCCGGTACTCACCGTCCTTCTCCGGTGCGGCCTCGGCCTCCTCTTCCACCTTCTGAGAGGTGCAGCGATATCCCTTCTTTTTTAGGACGTTGCACAGTAATATTCCGGCCAGCCCCATCATGCAGAAGACAGGGACGATGGCCAGCACTGCGTACTGAGCTCCGGACTCCTCCGGGACCCCTTTGTGTGTGCCATTTTGGGTGGGTTTTTGCTCTTGGTTATTGGCAGCCTCTAATGTTCCTGGAGAACGGTTTCTTAGTGTTCTTTGTCCTGAAGAGAAAAAAAAAAAAACCACCATCATAATTTTGAACTTAATTTTTTCTACTCTGGAACCTAAAAAAAGCTTTGTGAATAACGGCATTCATGGTATTAAATTCCGCCTATGTATTAGGGTCTCCTGGAGAGTGACAAGCCAGGCCTGGCATGTCAGAGTGAGGAGACTTATAGGCCACGCATGCTTCTCTGGGAAATTGTGCTACAATTACCGAGCTTCCTACAGGGTTGGCTCACGCTGTCAGGAATTTACACGTAATCCGCACCTGCATTTAGGCTTTTTTTTTTTTTTTCATATACACTACAATTTGTTGTAAATTAACTTTTATTGGCTTCACAAAAAAAAAAAATTAGTCCCACAAATTTTAGCCAATCCATGTGTGGATTCACAACAGAAATAAAGATCAGAAGCCTCCAATCTCTGCCACGTGTCCTGTTGTAAAAGTCCTGTTGTAAATTGGGAGGGGATCAGACAGTCACTACAAATATCGATGGCAATCTCTGATAGGACCACACATCCAAGCGCAGGTCACGCTGGATATTTTATCACAAAACTATGTCAAACGACAAAGCTTCCATGCTCTATAACACGGAGCCTTCAGACTAAAACTGTATTTTCACGGTGACAGGTTCCCTTTAATGGTGTGTTTTGTCCTCCCCTTATATCTGGAAGAATGAGGGAATCTCAAGGGACTAAAAAAAAAAAAAAAAAACAAAAAAACCACACACCGCCAGAAAACAGAATCTTGAAACACAATTCTTTAGATTTATCATCAGATGATCGCAGCTTTAAGTCCCCCTAAAGGGACTAATGAATACAGTAAAAAAAATAAAAAGTCATATCACCCCCCCACCACACACACACAATTAAAAAAAAAAATTAAAAAAAAAAAAATGCAAAATTTAAACAAAATATAAGTAGTTTCAGAGATGGTGGCATCCCGCCAATGCAGAAATTTAGAAAAAAAAAAAAAAAAAAAAATTAACTAATCAGTGCTCTTCAATCTTATTTTGCAGTTTTCTCCTCCATGGAGAGACTGGTATTACTGGCGAACACTGCACTTAAGGGACACGTCTAATGTCTGACTGCTTGAAATGGTGCAGATGCTGCTGTGATCACAGGACTGTACAGCACTAAAGGGTGTTATAGCAATATCAACAGCAGGGAGGAAGTAAAAGGCTGCAGCACCTTAATGCTGCTCCCCATTACAGTGCACTTGTCGGCTTTAGTACAGAGCAATTACTGGGACCCCGAAGTGGCTATGGGGAGAAGAGTTACCCCCCTCTGCCCTACTACAACGTGCACGTTACAATGCACTGAACGCGGGAACCCACCTTCACATCCCACGGTGTCGGGGGGCGCCAGCCAGCACGCGACACAAGTGTTTGCACTATTAGCAACCAGAGGAAAATACCTGGCATAAGGAAGACAAGACACTTACTGCCGGCCGCCATCACATCGTATACGCTACATACCCCCCCCAAAAAAGTGCACGTACCCTGGCAGGCATGCTCCACAGGCCGTGTCGGTACGGGCCGTGCCTGCACTCATATGGATCCTCTTCTTCTTATCGCATTGTGTGTGCATAGCGCAGGGCGACATGCCTAAACGGCTGGAGAACATCCCAGGGGCACAAACCCGGCAGCCAACACCACCGCCCGTGCCAAAGCCGCAGACCTGGCGGAGGAAAGAGAAGGCGATGGAACACGCACAGACGTACGTCGAGTCGACAAACCCTCCCAATAGATACAGCGGGGGTCACCTGTTGCTGTGATTACTAAAATGGTGATGAACAGAAATGCCACTCATGCCCGCCGCCTGGCAGAGTCACGTTGTGAGAGGAGGGCGCCAATAATATCGCAAGTGAGCGATTCCGGAGAAACGGTTTAAAAAGGCCCCGAATTATAATTCACTGGGTAATGATGTAAATATGATGTCACTATGAAGAATGACATGGAGGGTGGGCTTACCCCATCTGGCTCCTGCCCCCGGGGGCATTTTCTACAAGGCGCACAGTTTCCATCGTTATCCAGATACTCTGCGATCCCACACTTCTGGTCCTGACAGATCCCTGCCCAGATCTGAATCTGCAGAGAAGAAAAAAAAAAAAAGAATTTCATAGAATTAGAAAAAAAAAAAAAAAGTATTGGCACCCTTGACATTGCACTAGAAAATTATTGCAGTTACACACGTCCATTTCTTGTGTGTTGCAACACAACAAAATGGTAAACTGGACAAAATTTTCACACAAAACTTCAAAGATGGGCCGGACAAAATTGTGTGCACCCTAAAACTTTAGTTTAACATTTGGATGCACACCCTTCGGAATAACTGCAATCAATTGCTTCCAAAAGCTCCTTACACCTCTGAGCTGGAATTTTGGATGACTCTTTTACAAAACTGCTCCAGGTCTCTCATACGTGAAGGCCCCTTCTCCCAACAGCAATTTTAAGACCCATCCATTTCTGGAAGTATGTTTGGGGTCATTGTCCTGCTTGAAGACTCACGATCTAAGACGCAAACCCAGCCTTTTGACATTAGGCACTACATTGCCACCCAAAATTCTTTGGTAATTTCCAGATTTCAGTCATGGTACCCAGTTTCCGAGGCAGCAAAACTACCCCAAAACCTCTTTGAACCTCCTCCATATTTGACTGTAGGTACTGTGTTATTTTCTTTGTAGGCCTCATTCTGTTTTTGGTAACGATGTGGCTTTACCAAAAGCTCTCTTGGTCTCATCTGTCCACAAGATGCTTTCCCAGAAGAAGTTTGGCTTACTCATGTACATTTTGGTAAACTGCCGTCTAGCTTTTTTTGTCCCCGTTTCAGCAGTAGTGTCCTCCTGGGTCTCCTGCCATAGCGCTTCATTTACATGTGGACAGTTCGCGCTGACACTGATGCCCCCCTGAGCCTGCAGGAAAGCTTGAATTTCTTTGATCCTGGATTGGGGCTGCTTATAAACCACCCGGACTATCCTGTGTTACAACCTTTCATCAGTTTTTCTCTGCTGTCCATGTCCAAGGAGATTAGCTACAATGCCATTGGCTGTAAACTACTTGATTCAGTTGCGCACTGTGGACAAAGGAACATCAAGATCTCTGGAGATGGACTTGTAACCTTGAGACTGTAGATATTTTTCAACAATTTTGGTTCTCAAGTCCTCAGACAGTTCTCTTCTCCTCTTTCTGTTCTCCATGAGGAGTGTGCAACACACAATCGAGTCAACTTCTCCCCTTTCTATCCGATTTCAGGTGTGAATTTCATATTGTTCACACCGGTTACTTGCCACAGATGAGTCTGAACGAGCATCACAAACAGTTGTTCACCCAACATTTGGAAAAGTGACAACAATTTTGTCCAGTCTATTTTTGGGGTTTTGTGGGAGATTAAATATAAATAAAACTGCAAATTACATGGCTGCACTAATAGTATGGCTCTTGCCATATAAAAGGTTTTACGATATAAGACGACACAGATGAGTGATGATGGGCGGAGGACGTGTGCAGCTGCAGACACAGGACAGACAGCTCCATAGTGGTACCAATGTCCGGTGCAAAGCGGCCATGTAACCCAAACATTATACAGCAGACTGCAGCTACCGAGAAACCTCCAGGGCCGAGGAAGTGGTGAATGCACTGTACAAATGGAGATGGACGGCCAGACACGGAAGCGGGGACAGATATAGAAACACTCAGAGCAAGAGAGGGAGGGAGAAAAATAAAAATAGGAATGTTGTAGATAACGGTCACAAGTTCTTCATGAAGCAAAAGGAAAGTAAGAGGAGAGGTGAAAATGTCTCCTCAGAAGCTTCTATTGTAACGGATATTGTATTGTTCAACTGTGAAGACTGAAGAAGAAACAACTGAGCAGATTTAACTTACAAATTACTTATACTGGAAAACTAAGCTAGAAAAGGACAATTGCTGAAGAAAAACTAAAATATTAACTGCATGAATAATACTGCCCCCTATGTGCAAGAATATAACCACTATAATACTGCCCCCTATGTGCAAGAATATAACTACTATAATACTGCCCCATGTACAGGAATATAACTACTATAATACTGCCCCCTATGTACAAGAATATAACTACTATAATACTGCCCCCTATGTACAAGAATATAACTACTATAATACTGCTCCTATGTACAAGAATATAACTACTATAATACTGCTCCTATGTACAAGAATATAACTACTATAATACTGCTCCTATGTACAAGAATATAACTACTATAATACTGCCCCTATGTACAAGAATATAACTACTATAATACTGCCCCCTATGTACAAGAATATAACTACTATAATACTGCCCCCTATGTACAAGAATATAACTACTATAATACTGCCCCTATGTACAAGAATATAACTACTATAATACTGCCCCTATGTACAAGAATACAACTACTATAATACTGCTCCTATGTACAAGAATACAACTACTATAATACTGCTCCTATGTACAAGAATATAACTACTATAATACTGCCCCCTATGTACAAGAATATAACTACTATAATACTGCCCCCTATGTACAAGAATATAACTACTATAATACTGCCCCATGTACAAGAATATAACTACTATAATACTGCTCCTATGTACAAGAATATAACTACTATAATACTGCTCCTATGTACAAGAATATAACTACTATAATACTGCCCCCTATGTACAAGAATATAACTACTATAATACTGCTCCTATGTACAAGAATATAACTACTATAATACTGCTCCTATGTACAAGAATATAACTACTATAATACTGCTCCTATGTACAAGAATATAACTACTATTATACTGCCCCCTATGTACAAGAATATAACTACTATAATACTGCTCCTATGTACAAGAATATAACTACTATAATACTGCTCCTATGTACAAGAATATAACTACTATAATACTGCCCCCTATGTACAAGAATATAACTACTATAATACTGCCCCTATGTACAAGAATATAACTACTATAATACTGCCCCTATGTACAAGAATATAACTACTATAATACTGCCTCTATGTACAAGAATATAACTACTAAAATACTGCCCCCTATGTACAAGAATATAACTACTATAATACTGCCCCCTATGTACAAGAATATAACTACTATAATACTGCCCCTATGTACAAGAATATAACTATTATAATACTGCTCCTAGGTACAAGAATATAACTACTATAATACTGCTCCTATGTACAAGAATATAACTACTATAATACTGCTCCCTATGTACAAGAATATAACTACTATAATACTGCCCCCTATGTACAAGAATATAACTACTATAATACTGCCTCCTATGTACAAGAATATAACTACTATAATACGCTCCTATGTACAAGAATATAACTACTATAATACTGCCCCTACGTACAAGAATATAACTACTATAATACTGCCCCTACGTACAAGAATATAACTACTATAATACTGCTCCCTATGTACAAGAATATAACTACTATAATACTGCTCCCTATGTACAAGAATATAACTACTATAATACTGCCCCCTATGTACAAGAATATAACTACTATAATACTGCCTCCTAAGTACAAGAATATAACTACTATAATACGCTCCTATGTACAAGAATATAACTACTATAATACTGCCCCTACGTACAAGAATATAACTACTATAAACATGCCTCCATCACACCTATCCTCAAAAAGCCCTCTCTTGACCCATCCTCTGTATCTAGCTATCGCCCTATATCACTTCTCCCATACGCCTCCAAGCTACTGGAACAACACGTCTACCTTGAACTGTCCTCCCATCTCTCTTCTTGCTCCCTCTTCGACCGCTTACAATCTGGCTTCCGGCCACACCACTCCACTGAAACTGCCCTTACTAAGGTCACCAATGACCTCTTAACTGCCAAGAGCAAGCGACACTACTCTGTCCTCCTCCTCCTGGACCTGTCGGCTGCCTTTGACACAGTGGACCATTCCCTATTATTACAGACCCTCTCATCCCTCGGCATCACAGACTTGGCCCTCTCCTGGATCTCATCATACCTAACAGACCGGACATTCAGCGTCTCCCACTCACACACCACCTCCTCACCTCGCCCCCTATCTGTCGGAGTCCCACAAGGTTCAGTCCTTGGGCCCCTGCTGTTCTCTATTTACACCTTTGGCCTGGGACAGCTCATAGAATCTCATGGCTTTCAGTATCATCTTTATGCTGATGACACACAGATCTACATCTCTGGACCAGATATCACCTCCCTACTAACCAGAATCCCTCAATGTCTGTCCACTATTTCATCCTTCTTCTCCACTAGATATCTGAAACTCAACATGGACAAAACAGAATTCATCATCTTTCCCCCATCTCACGCGACCCCCCCTACGAACCTATCAATTACAGTAAATGACTGCCCACTCTCCCCAGTCCCACAAGCTCGCTGCCTCGGAGTAATCCTTGACGCTGATCTCTCCTTCAAACCACATATCCAAGCCCTTTCCACTTCATGCCGACTTCAACTCAAAAATATTTCACGCATCCGTTCATTCCTCACCCAAGAATCTGCAAAAACCCTAGTCCATGCCCTCATCATCTCTCGCCTTGACTACTGCAACCTCATGCTCTGTGGCCTCCCCTCAAACACTCTCGCACCCCTCCAATCTATTCTAAACTCTGCTGCCCGACTAATCCACCTGTCCCCCCGCTATTCCCCGGCCTCTCCCCTCTGTCAATCCCTTCACTGGCTCCCAATTGCCCAGAGACTCCATTACAAAACCCTAACCATGACATACAAAGCCATCCACAACTTGTCTCCTCCATACATCTGTGACCTCGTCTCCCGGTACTTTCCTGCACGCAACCTCCGATCCTCACAACATCTCCTTCTCTACTCCCCTCTTATCTCCTCTTCCCACAATCGCATACAAGATTTCTCTCGCGCATCACCCCTACTCTGGAACTCTCTACCACAACATATCAGACTCTCACCTACCATCGAAACCTTCAAAAAGAGCCTGAAGACCCACCTCTTCCGACAAGCCTATAACCTGCAGTAACCACCGATCGACCAAACTGCTGCACGACCAGCTCTACCCTCGCCTACTGTATTACCACCCATCCCTTGAAGATTGTGAGCCCTCGCGGGCAGGGTCCTCTCTCCTCCTGTACCAGTTATGACTTGTATTGTTTAAGATTATTGTACTTGTTTCTATGTATACCCCCTCACATGTAAAGCGCCATGGAATAAATGGCGCTATAACAATAAATAATAATAATAATAATAATAATAATACTGCCCCTATGTGCAGGTATATATATAGTAATGTTCCGTGTTGGTGGGTTCAGGATTATCGTGCCCTATAGACGTCCTGTGTATGTGAAGCTATTTCGGGAGCGTCTTGCGTCCCGGATTCCTCGGAGCGTCTTCTAGATTTGTGAAAGTCATAAGGAGACACAGAGCGCAGGAGGGTGAGGGACACAGCAGCGCCGTCTGTTTAGTATCGTGGTAACGCAGACACCATCTGTTCTCACCACAATGAGCCCCCTGCATTACACGACCTCGGGGTCTTTCATGAGATGAAACACTTCGTATATCACATTCTGCAGATTTGGCTTTTGTCCACAGATGTGTCTAATAATGGGATTATTGCCCCAAAACACAAGAAAACAATAAAAGGTGTTGCCACCCTACACCACCTACTGCAACCTGACCAGTCGCTGTAAGTAGCACCGCTCTTTGAATGTGCAACCGCAACTCAGATTTCAGTGATATTTAGGTCACTGTCCCTTTAAGACGTCCAGAGACGATTTCAGTTTCTCATTACGAGTATATTATATATTATCTGTGAAGGTGCTGAACACGGAGAAGCTATAAAGCTGGGAGACAATCAATATGGCCATAAAGAAGTGGTCACCCAGCTTTCCCAGGATGCTGCACAGATCTACCAGTCAGGAGAAGCGGTGAATAATGGAGTCAGTGCAGCAAATGTGAAGTCACGGTGACCTCCCTGCAAAGACAGCGACGCGCGTCCCGTGAGTCAGCTGGATGTCGGACGGAAATCAAAGCTGTCGATGCCGCAGAGGTTCCTCAATCACGATGACGATCCACAGTCCCCGCAGCGGTGCACGGCGCAGCCTCAAGGGTAGCACTGTCTCCTTCACGCTGGGCGTCTCGTTGGAGGAGGCGGCAGCGGAGACCGAGCAATTTCCCAGCAGCAGCGTCATCATGACAATGCAGCACATTCAGCATCGATCTCCCTCGTCATCCACAGAGAAGCATCCCTACTGGGTCCTCTACTGGATTAATAGGACAGTATCCTGCACACAGCTTATATACATGGGGGTCCGCGCAAAGCCCATGTATTATAGAAGCTGTGTGTGTGGGGGGGGGGGGGGGGAGGGGGTCAAAGGGGATAAGAATAACATCACTTCTGCTCATTATACGACCTGCATCGTTCATCAGTTTACTGCACTGCAGAGCTATTTTTCTAATTTTCAGTTGTCTCTGAGCTGGTGGGTATAGTCAAGGGGCTCTAATGTCTCCCATACACAGTCATAAGGGATTCCTACTCTACTGTGTAGGTGAAACATGTTCAGAAGCAGCAGCATGGAAGACGTAACCACTGGAGTATTAAGTAGTGTAGTTGTGAATCCTGCTCTGAGAGAGATTAACACTTACTAGAAAGCTGATGAATTTGAACCCCTTTTCCTTTCTCCGTAGATTTCAATGGGCAGCTGTATTTTGATCCCTCTGTGAGGATACAGTTTATCTTGTAGATTTTAGCTGTTTTTTTCCCCTCCCCCAGGAGGCAGAGGGAATAAGAAGTGGCTCATAAGTGAAGAAATAAACTTCTCTTTAGATAAATTGCAAAGTTTTTAATAATTATGTGACACTATTGATTTTTGCAAAACATTCTACCATCCAGCGCTGGTAAAGCAACAAGACGAAATGGAGGCAAACAGGCACGTGAACCCAGAATACGGGGGGGCTATATATGTCAAAGCATCCGACCTAAGTGGTCATACGCGCAGATCATCAACAGGTCTCTTAGTGAAGAGCAACATCATTATCAATCATTAGTAAGACCCCGTTATTACAGTGTTGACACTACACACTTGCAGGGCGTGAGCAATTTCGCAATGGAGCAGACAAAGGAGTGAACACATCCATAACAGATTCTTCTATTTACTAAACAGTCAGTCTCAGAACTCCTAAACCTGTGACCTTCAGACGGCCCTGACTTCACACACAAGTGTGGAGTATGGAGAAGAGATGAGACTGCTGCAGCCAAGAAGGGGTTAACGATGAGCAATAACTTACCGTGAACAAGCAGGAGACCAGGACTCCATGGTGGTTCCTCATTTTTTTTTTTTATTTTGCTGTAAGGTGGTCTCTTCACTGGAGAAAGTCTGTGAGAGGAGGATAACAAGTGACTTTTTTGATTCCTTCATTTAATCTATTTTTTATGTTAATCAGCAGCACAAAGGAAATCATTCAACAGTACTGAGCAGTGTAACAGTGAATCCAGCTCAAGGGAGAGGTAAGAGAAAGAAGTGTAACTTGACATCTCACTGAACTGGCAGTCCATCTAGTGAGTAAGATGGAGTTAACTTTTCAGAGTGGATGGTGAATTCAGGTTACAGGAGGTGGGAGAAAAGGAAGTGGCTCATAAGTGGAGAAAGAAGCATTTTTCACTAGAAAGATATTACAAAGTTTCTTATAACGCTAAATAAAATAAAAAATGAAAAAAAAGAAAACGCAAAACCACCTTTTATATCTTCATAAAACTGGACTGAATGTTACTTCTGTACACACACACACAAATATTTATCATAAAAACCAGGAGCACATTCACTTTAACCTCAGATAGGAGGTGGAGGGTGGTCGTCATCCTCCATCCATCGACGCCTGTGTCTGTCCACCCAAGCCATACTCTGCACCTGTCCACCGACGCCATCCCCTGCTGCCTGCCCACCGGCACCATCCCCTGCTGCCTGCCCACCGACGCCATCCCCTGCTGCCTGCCCACCGACGCCATCCCCTGCTGCCTGCCTGCCCACCGGCACCATCCCCCTGCTGCCTGCCTGCCCACCGGCACCATCCCCCTGCTGCCTGCCTGCCCACCGGCACCATCCCCCTGCTGCCTGCCCACCGGCACCATCCCCCTGCTGCCTGCCCACCGGCACCATCCCCCTGCTGCCTGCCCACCGGCACCATCCCCCTGCTGCCTGCCCACCGGCACCATCCCCCTGCTGCCTGCCCACCGGCACCATCCCCCTGCTGCCTGCCCACCGGCACCATCCCCCTGCTGCCTGCCCACCGGCACCATCCCCCTGCTGCCTGCCCACCGGCACCATCCCCCTGCTGCCTGCCCACCGGCACCATCCCCCTGCTGCCTGCCCACCGGCACCATCCCCCTGCTGCCTGCCCACCGGCACCATCCCCCTGCTGCCTGCCCACCGGCACCATCCCCCTGCTGCCTGCCCACCGGCACCATCCCCCTGCTGCCTGCCCACCGGCACCATCCCCCTGCTGCCTGCCCACCGGCACCATCCCCCTGCTGCCTGCCCACCGGCACCATCCCCCTGCTGCCTGCCCACCGGCACCATCCCCCTGCTGCCTGCCCACCGGCACCATCCCCCTGCTGCCTGCCCACCGGCACCATCCCCCTGCTGCCTGCCCACCGGCACCATCCCCTGCTGCCTGCCCACCGGCACCATCCCCTGCTGCCTGCCCACCGGCACCATCCCCTGCTGCCTGCCCACCGGCACCATCCTCTGTGCTTTATTCCCATCAGAGCAATGTTCCTATAATAAGCTCCGGGGTTATTTATAGGCCCCCCGCCGCCTCATCACCTGGAGAAAAACTAGTCTGGGCAGCGCCATCACCTGAGCGGCTGCAGCACCTGCTGACTCAGGAGCAGCGCAGCGGCACGACCGAAAAGATTATTCCCAAGGACAGAACACTGGAATTGTACAAACTTGTCAGAGCCAGGAAGCAGGATGTGACCGCAGAGCGGAAAAGTAGAGAAGTCACCTCGTTATATCCCGATCCTGGGAAAGCCGGGATGTGCAGTGCCAAAATATGAACTGCCCTACGGAGGGTGCACAGAATAGGGAGCGCAGCTCTGGAGCATAATTCCTATATACCGGCCATATTATAAGTGAGGTCATAACAATAAGCTTCAGTTACACAGAGGTTTTGGCCGAGAACGGTCTCGGAAATCCCGTCCCGGTGACATCACCCGGCACGCAGGAGATTCCCATAAAAATGCCCAAATAACGTCCGGGTTCCTGTTGACTAAGGAAATGTCAGGAGGAAGAGCCGGACTGTGAGGCCTGAATGGGTTATTACAAGATATCCTGATGAGCGTCACAGCTGCCTCACCCCTACCCAACAATGCTGTTCATACAGAGCCTCCTAGTGCTGTTCATACAGAGCTCGACAGTGCTGTTCATACAGAGCCTCCCAGTGCACAAGCTGAATGCGAGAACTATAGTAAAGACTGACACCTATATACATTATAATGAGGGGAAGTCTTACTCTGTAACAGCATGGAGCCGTAGGCAGGATCCGGACCACGCTGGGGGTCACCACATGACATTTTAGGATTTTGGAAGTCGTCAGATTAAAAAAAAAAAAAAAAATGCAGAATTTAGAAGCGATATTATAACATCCAGACAAGGCTAGAACTTGGATGTACGCCAAGGGCTGGGCTGCATACAGCACCAGAAGATTCCTGTCCTCAAGAAAGGAGGAAGGCGGAGGCCTTTAATAAATCTCTGGAGACCACCCAACTTTCCCTGGACCTCGAAAGATAAACCTGCCTGAACCCGAGGTTCTATGTACATCCTCCGCTCATGACTAAGGAGTGCAGCAGAAATAATTGCAGCCATATTGGTCATCACCCAGCTTTCCCAGAAACAGACAACAATGAAGGGCTGATGGGGGGGGGGGGGGGGGGGGGGAGGTAATGTCCACAGTACAACCGACATTGCCCACCAACGGAGCTATTGACATCCATCAGGAGCCTGGAAAAGCTGGATGTTCCAGATCTCCTGGAAGATTTAATTGTGAAACAGATGAACAAGAAGGAAACATGATGATCACAGCCGTCACACGGGCGATGATGACTGATCCGGTGCCACGCCACCACTTCCATCGCCTCGGGACACGCACCCGTCCTACCTGCTGCTTTCGTTATACCGGTTAAACTGTTGCTAAAATAACGAGGAAGAGACTAAAGGACGAAGGAAATAAAAATCCCCAATTCTGTGACACACCGTGGGTCGCGAGGTCCATCGTGCCTCGATGAGCTCACCATGACTCTGCGGAGACGGCCTCATGGTGGAGGACACACGAGCTCCTCTCTGCATTATGTAGGAAGCTGCAGCTGACGGCACAAGGACGGCCATTGTCAGCGCACAATGCAGGGAATGAATAATACAGAAAGACGGCTCTATATAGAATGGGGGCCGCACCGAGCCAGGCAACTAAAGGGTTCATACGTCCATAACATCCCAGCACCAGGCTCTGATATAACGGGACAATTCCAATAATCCGATATATTCTGCATCATAAGACAAAGCCGTCCCTGATGTCTATGGTGCATTTCCGACAATGAGCAGGACAAGAACGTCACGATATCAGAGGGACAGAAGGCGGGGAAGGGAAGGCGGCAAAGGGTCAGAGGGGACCGAAGGCGGCAAAGGGTTACAAGGACTGATGCGCGCCCCTATTCCTTTAATTACGTCCTGGTTAAATGTGATCTATTATTACTATATGCATATCGTCGTCTAGTACTGTGTATGTTATATTATATGTGACAAGTGTATACATGTATAGTATTTTAGCTGCTGCTGCACAATGTATATTGTTTTACTATAGGGAAAGTGCAGTGCTTAGTTCAGCCACTAGATGGGGCACAGATCATTGGACTGTACATAGTATAGAAGGAAATCAGCATAGGAGTTCCACATAGTAAATAGTTAATGTAGGAGGGGTCTGCTGTGTGGTAGGCCAGAAACATTTCCTGAATCTAGAGAGAAGGGCCAGGGGTGCCCAGATAGTCCAGAGGGGCTTAATGCCCTGGACAGCACAGCAAACCCGCAACGTTTAAGAGAAGAGCCCAGCCATCCAGAGCAAGTGGGGCAGAAGTGGATTCAGCAGTGAAGGAACAGAGACTGAAGGAAGGCCAGGACAGTACAGGGACGCAGGTGGCTCCATAATGTGGCAACTAATCGCATGGGCTGATGCCCTCAGATCCAGGGCTAAACGGCTGAGGGATCCCCCAAGCGCAGCAAGTTTGGACAGGGAGGATGCTGCGTTACTGTGTGAGACGGTACGACCCCGTAATGTACTGAAAGCCGTAGGAAAAGCTGCAGGAGAAGTCACGACAGTACAGAAGGGCAGGTTGCTCACCATGTGGCTGCTGACTTAGTGGGCTGATGCCCTTATTTCTGGGGCGAAACAGATGAGGGAAAGCCTAACCGTAGAAAAGCTGGACAGGGAGGATGCTGAGGAACCTTATGATACAGTCCGACCCGGGTATGTGCTGTATGACAAGGAAAGGAGTACAGGGAATGTGGAAGAAATGTGCATTGTGGAACCTGCTGTAAATGCGGTGATGAAAATGGATGCACTGCGTAAGGAAACCAGTAAAGTTGTTCATTTAGAAGTGGAAATGGACTGTGTCTCAATTTGTGCTGAATCGTCTAGAGGGAGCCTTCAGCCACGCAGAGGAGACCCTGACGGTGCAGAAAATGGAGCCAGAGGTATGCAGAGTAATGGACACTTTTCATGTGATGGGAGGACAGGGCACAAATACCCCGGTGTCCTCGGCCACAACTACGGCCCTGGCCAACCCTCACAGCAGTGTAGAGGAGCAGCCGCCAGATGTGACACTGCACAGTGTGAATGCGGCTCTGAAGGTTTAGTTCCTGACCATGTTGCCACAAGCTGCCCGGCTACTCTGGCATCTGCACTTCCACCAGACAAGATGATTGCAAGAAAAACAGTTCTAGATATTTCCCGAGCGTCGTGTGCAGCGATGAGCGGACACCGTGTGCACCCCGGGGCGGCTCTGCCAGCAATATTAGTAATCACGCTGCCGCTTATCTACTTCACGCAGATGTGCAGCCTATAACACATGGTCGTGGTCGCTTTTCTGGGGCCCACAGCGAGACGTGCACCGAAAGATATTATAATCAATTGATCTAAAACTCACTGTAGCAATGGACACAGTTCATACTGGGATAACTGTTTGGCAGCTGGGGGCAGCGCGAGCAGCCATGGGGCCCTGAGAGCAGCCATGGGGCCCTGAGAGCAGCCATGGGGCCCTGAGAGCAGCCATGGGGTGGTCTGGCCCCATCTGGGGTGATCGATGTGATTCACATCCTTGGGACAGGAGACACCCAGGTCATCCATTGTACTCCGTCATGTAGCTGCTCCTCCTCCTACTCACATGAACAATGCAGAGAACCGGAGCTTCTACATTATTACAAGTGGAGGATCAGTAGGACGGCTGCCTGTTGACAGACATGCATAAAGAAAAAAAAAAAAAAAGTTTTAAAGGGGTTGTCTTGCCATATGCTATTGTTGACCTGTCCAAAGGCCATCAATATCAGATTTGAGGGGGTCAAACTCGCAGCACAGCTCCAATTAGCTGGTGGCGTTCAACGTGTAGCAACCGCTGCAAATAGCGTTTAGATCCAGAGCAAATGGTGAGGGAGCGACCCTGACCGATCTGATACCGTCTGCGTATCCCTGGGATATGGCACCATTATGTCATTCCCGGACAACCCCTTTAAATTGCCCACACGGAAGAAAACCACAGGATTTAGCGGGACCAGAAAACTATGTAACAAGTATGGCCAATTAAAGGTTCCGGCATGTTGGATTTCAACATGGCTGACCTTTTCTGGGGGACCTGACAGCATGAATGTGTATGGGTGTCTAGAAAAGGGCACAAGTTGGTTCTCTAATAAGTGACTAAAAACCCACCCCAACTCTTCTCCCCCCCCCTCCCAATTAAATGCCCAAATACTGGGGAACCTACTCTGTGGGTATACCCCCACACGGATCTGTGGAAAGGCGGAAACCTCCCAACATCTGTTAGGAGAACAAGAAAGACCGGCCGGCGGCGAGGACCAGGCAGAGACGCGACCACATCATTGTCAGTCAACAGCGGGGATCGTGGGCCCTGCAGCTCCACAGATGAACACAACAATGAGGCCAATGTCACACGAGTGGGAAGATGACGTTTCTGGGGAAGCCCTTGTGTGCAGCTTCCGGAGATCACAGTGAGGTCACATCTATTAATACTGAAAGCGACAAAAGAAAACAGAAGACGGAAACCAGAAAATATCTGATCTTTGGAAACAGCAGCGCACAATGCGGCAGAAAAAAAACGCGGCAATAAGTTAGATATGCAACATGTGAGCGCCCCCACAACCCCGAGAGCGGGGCTCCTCAGCCGTGTCCCAAATAGGGCGAAGATGCGCATGATCGACTTCCGCTCCAGCCATTGCTTATAGGAGTTGCGGATAAAGCGGAGCGCTGTGCTCGACCATTTCCAAGTAGACCTATGAATGCAGCAGAGGTCAGGCTGGAGCACCATTAAAGACTGCACTGTAGGGCCCCACCTTCAGGGCAGATGGGGGTCCCAGTGGTCCACAAGTTACCACACAGACAGGGAATCAACTGAAAACCTTTGACCTGTTGATTTAAAGCTTGCTTTGCGTGAGCGGCCCAAACCTCCGACCCAGCGATTTGTGGACTGTCCAGAACGGCCGGCCCTCCGCCTCCAGCTCAATGTAGAGAGTCCCGTCTCCAGCCTGTCTGCCGGGGCTGTGTATTCAGGACATTACCTGGAGAGAAGATCAAGGATACACCGCCCAGCCCCCTCCTCACCAGGTGCAGCACAGGTGACCTTACTACAGGATTTGTCCCCTTTCAGAAATACTTTGGGCTACACGCTGTGGCCGGCTCTCCATTACTGCCCCGGTCTCTGGCTGCAGCCAGTGAACTCAACAGCTCTACACAAGCGGAGCCACTGAGCTTTGTGATTGGCTGCAGCGGTGTCTATATGATATCAGTGCTGCAGAAAAAACAGAGATCGGGTAGTAGCAGAGAGCCGTTGCTCAACGGGATGACAAGTAGTTTTTTTTTTTCTTCGAACTACCGCAGCCTAAAGTTTTCTGAAAGGGGACAACCCCTTAATTCCATACAGAAGCTCGTGCAGCTTCACAAGAGTGGCATAAACCGTGGGAGAGGAGAGCTCGCTCATGTCCTCTCCAAATCGCACCTCACCACTTGTGCACTTGATCCCATCCTATCTCCTACCCAAATCTCACCACCAGGCTTATCCTGGCACAAGCCCATCTTTTCAACTGATCGCTAACCTCTGGAACCTTTACTTCTGCTTTCAAACATACCACGATCACAGCTATCCTGAAGGAACCCTCCCTCGACCTCTGTGTCCAGCCATTTCCCCATGTTGCTGCTCCCGTTCACCTCCAAACTCCTCAAACAGCACGACCACACTGAACTTTCCTCCCGTTTTGCATCCAACTCGCTCTTCGACAACCCACAATCCGGCTTCCGTCCCCACCACTCCACGAAAACTGCCCTGACCAAAATTACTAACGACTTAGTGCTGAAGCCAGAAGACAATTCTCTATACTTCTTGACTTGTCCTCTGCCTGCGATACAGTTGACCACTGCCTCATAGTACAGATCCTCTCTTCCTCAAAGACCTCACCCTCTCCTTGATCTCCTCATACCTCACATTTAGCATCTCCCACCCTCTTTGTCCCCCAAGGCTCTGTTCTGGGACCCCGACTCTTCTCCATCTATACCATTAGCCTGGGACAACTAATAAAGTCCCATGGCTTCCAGTACCACCTTTACGCTGATGACACTCAGATCTTCCTTTCTGGCCCAGATGTCACCTCTCTGCTGTCCAGAATCCCGGAGAGTCTATCAGCCATATCCTCCTTCTCTAACTTCCTAAAACTCAACGTAGACAAAAAAGAACTCCTCGTCTTTCCTCCATCTCATCTACCGCCATTAATGATACCACACTCTCTGCAGTCCCGGGAGTCTGCTGTCTCAGAGTAACTCTTGACTCTGCCCTGTCCTTCATACTGCACATCCAAGCTCTTTCCACCATCTGACCTTTCCTCAATCCTGAAGCTACTAAAAGGTTAATGCCCTCATCATCTCCCACAATATCCTCCTCTGTGGCCTCCATGCCAACACTCTCACATCTCTCCAGTTCAGCCTTAACTCCGCCGGACTAGCTCATCTCTCTCCTCGCTACTCCTCCACTGGCTCACAACTCCCCAACATATCCATCCAGTTCAAACTACTAACACTGACCTACAAGGCCATTCATATGTCTCCAAACTAATCTCCCGATACCTTCCCTCACGTAATCTCCGGTCCTCCCAAGACCTCCTACTCTCCTCCACACTTACATGTTCCTCACCCAACCACCTCTAAGACTTTCCCCAAATATCCCCCATCCTCTTCACTCCTCTCATACCCCAAGATCAGACAATAGAGCTGGTGGAGGCGTTGGTCTGCTCCTATCACCAAAATGTACCTTTCAGGTTATCCCTCAAGTACCCTCACTTGTCTTCCCTTCTTTTGAGGTCCATGCCGTCAGACTCTACACCCCCTTCTCCATGCGAGTGGCGGTGGTGTATCGTCCTCCCGGCCCCTCCCATCAGTTCCTGGATCATTTTGCCACTTGGCTTCCACATTTTCTCTCCTGTGACATCCCTACCCTCATCATGGGTGATTTCAACATCCCCATTGCTCTTCCCCTCTCCCCATCTGCTACTCACCTTTTATCTCTAACCTCCTCATTTGGCCTTTCGCAGCTTACTAATTCTCCAACGCATGAAGACGGAAACTCCCTCGACTTGGTCTTCTCTCGGCTTTGTGCAGTGGATGATTTTGCAAACTCCCCTCTCCCGCTCTCTGAACACAATCTTCTTTCATTCTCTATCAAGAACTGCCAGGCTGCTCAGGTCACCCCCACTGTCCAGACTTATAGAAACATACAGGCCATTAACACCCAGAAACTTATGAAGAACTTGCAGTCATCATTGGCCCCTATCTCCTCCCTCTCATGTCCTGATTCTGCATTGAAGCATTACAATGAAACACTTCAAAGTGCCCTGGATGAATTTGCACCCCCTATAAATAGAACACCACAACGCAGACGGCGACAACCCTGGCACACGGTGCAAACACGTTTCCTGCTGCGGTGCTCCAGGTGCGCCGAACGTCTGTGGAGAAAATCCAATCTACCCGAAGATTTCATCCATTTTAAGTTTATGCTTAGAACATACAACACTGCCCTTCACCTCCCCAAACAAACCTATTTCAACACCCTCATCACCTCACTGTCCAATAACCCGAAACGTCTCTTTGACACTTTTCATTCTCTACTCAATCCAAGAGTGCAGGCCCCAACCACGGAGCTCCGAGCTGATGATCTGGCCAATTACTTCAAAGAAAAAATTGACCAGATCCGACAGGAAATTATCTCCCAATCACCTCATACCATGCACTGTCCTCCCTCCCCCACTGCATCTAGCTCACTCTCTGATTTTGAACCAGTCACAGAAGAAGAAGTAAGCAGGCTCCTTGCATCTTCTCGCCCAACTACTTGCACCAGTGACCCATTTCCGTCACATCTCCTCCAGTCCCTTTCCCCTGCTGTCACCCCTCACCTAACTAAAATATTTAACCTCTCTCTCTCTCTTCTGGTATTTTTCCCTTCTCATTTAAGCATGCCATCATACATCCACTACTTAAAAAACCATCCCTCGACCAAAACTGTGCCACTCACTATAGACCTGTTTCTAATCTTCCCTTCATCTCTAAACTCCTGGAACGCCTGGTCCACTCCCGTCTTATCCGCTATCTCTCAGAAAACTCTGTTCTCGACCCTCTCCAATCCGGTTTCCGCTCTTTACACTCCACTGAAACTGCCCTCACTAAAGTCTCTAATGATCTGTTAACAGCTAAATCAAATGGTCATTACTCCATGCTAATTCTCTTGGATCTCTCTGCAGCATTCGACACTGTGGATCATCAGCTCCTCCTCACTATGCTCCGTTCCATTGGCCTCAAGGACACCGTTCTCTCCTGGTTCTCCTCCTATCTCTCCGACCGCTCCTTTACTGTATCTTTTGCCGGTTCCTCCTCCTCTCATCTTCCCCTTACTGTTGGGGTCCCCCAAGGATCGGTTCTAGGCCCCCTCCTTCTCCTTG
Source organism: Dendrobates tinctorius (assembly GCF_039654945.1). Classification (NCBI taxonomy): domain Eukaryota; kingdom Metazoa; phylum Chordata; class Amphibia; order Anura; family Dendrobatidae; genus Dendrobates; species Dendrobates tinctorius. The sequence continues at coordinate 11,485,707 of NW_027361824.1, forward strand.
TACACTGCCCCTATTGGTCAGACAATCAGTAGATTTGGTTTCCAGTACCATCTCTATGCTGATGACACCCAATTATACGCTTCTTCTCCTGACATCACGCCAGCCTTTCTAGAAAACACCGGCGATTGTCTAAACGCTGTGTCTAATATCATGTCCTCACTATATCTGAAACTGAACCTGTCAAAGACTGAACTCCTGGTGTTTCCTCCCTCTACTAATGTACCTATACCCGACATTGCCATTTCTGTGTGTGGTTCCACTATTACTCCCCAGCAACAGGCCCGCTGTCTTGGGGTCATACTTGATTCCGAGCTTTCCTTTGCCCCCCACATTCGATCACTGGCTCGCTCTTGTCATCTGCACCGCAAAAACATTTCTAGAATTCGACCTTTTCTTACCTTTGACTCTGCAAAAACCCTTACTGTTTCTCTTATTCATTCTCGTCTCGACTATTGTAACTCTCTTCTAATCGGTCTCCCTCTTACCAAACTCTCCCCCCTCCAATCTGTCTTGAATGCTGCAGCCAGGATCATATTCCTCACCAATCGTTACACCGATGCCTCTACCTTGTGCCAGTCATTACACTGGCTACCAATCCACTCCAGAATTCAGTATAAACTTATTACCCTCACCCACAAAGCCCTCCATGGCTCAGCACCACCCTACATCTCCTCCCTTGTTTCAGTATACCACCCTACCCGCGCCCTCCGTTCTGCTGATGACCTGAGGTTAGTATCCTCAATAGTCAGAACCTCCCACTCCCGTCTCCAAGACTTTACACGTGCCGCACCAATTCTTTGGAATGCACTTCCCAAGTCAATACGATTAGTCCCCAATCCCCACAATTTTAAGCGTGTCCTGAAAACACATTTATTCAGACTGGCCTATCGCCTCAACACATTAACCTAAACTATCCCTGTGTGGCAGAGCCAAAAGTTTTACCATAACCAGGTTCCCCACATCATGTTCCCACATGCTTTATGCATCCATTAGCCCTCTGTGTCTGTACTGTCACACACTTAACATTATGGCTGGTCCATACAATCAGGGCAACTGTTACCACCCACCTTTCGTGTCTCCCTCTTTCCTCATAGACTGTAAGCTTGTGAGCAGGGCCCTCACTCCTCTTGGTATTTGTTATAATCTACTGTATGTGATTATTGTTATGCTGTAATGTCTATTGTCTGTACAAATCCCCTCTGAAATGTAAAGTGCTGCGGAATATGTCGGCGCTATAAAAATAAAATTTATTATTATCCTCTGGAATTCTGTGTCGCAACATGTCCGATTATCCGTCACCTCCACCCCGCCACCAGAGCGGCCTCCTGTCCACCACCAGAGCGGCCTCCTGCCCACCACCCCCTGCCCACCACCAGAGCGGCCTCGTGACCACCACCCCCAACCCACCACCAGAGCGGCCTCGTGACCACCACCCCCAACCCACCACCAGAGCGGCCTCGTGACCACCACCCCCAACCCACCACCAGAGCGGCCTCGTGACCACCACCCCCAACCCACCACCAGAGCGGCCTCGTGACCACCACCCCCAACCCACCACCAGAGCGGCCTCGTGACCACCACCCCCAACCCACCACCAGAGCGGCCTCGTGACCACCACCCCCAACCCACCACCAGAGCGGCCTCGTGACCACCACCCCCAACCCACCACCAGAGCGGCCTCGTGACCACCACCCCCAACCCACCACCAGAGCGGCCTCGTGACCACAACCCCCAACCCACCACCAGAGCGGCCTCGTGACCACAACCCCCAACCCACCACCAGAGCGGCCTCGTGACCACAACCCCCAACCCACCACCAGAGCGGCCTCGTGACCACAACCCCCAACCCACCACCAGAGCGGCCTCGTGACCACAACCCCCAACCCACCACCAGAGCGGCCTCGTGACCACAACCCCAAAACCCACCACCAGAGCGGCCTCGTGACCACAACCCCCAACCCACCACCAGAGCGGCCTCCTGACCACAACCCCCAACCCACCACCAGAGCGGCCTCGTGACCACAACCCCCAACCCACCACCAGAGCGGCCTCGTGACCACAACCCCCAACCCACCACAAGAGCGGCCTCCTGTCCACCACCAGAGCGGCCTCCTGCCCGCCACCCCCAACCCACCACCAGAGCGGCCTCGTGACCACAACTCCCAACCCACCACCAGAGTGGCCTCCTGTCCCCTTCCCAACCCACTGTCCCCTTCCCCTTTATCTGGTAGACTGTAAGCCCCCAGGGGCAGGGTCCTCTCCCCTCTGTACTAGTCTGTCATTGTAGCTTGTTGTCCGTACTCTATATTTGTGCTTTTTATGTAACCCCTTCACATGAAGAATCAATGGTGTTCAAAAAATTGATTTAATAAGCCGTATGGGGGTGGCGGGGGGCTTCTTACTGAATCCAATTACAGGATCAATCTGATTCGCTGTCATAATTGGAAGAGGGGAAAAAAAAAAAAAAAAAAAAAATACTGTCTTGAAAAGAAAATCCATGTAACGCGTCATCCTCTGCAGCACAGCGGCCTGCGGGGGAACCGAGCCGGCACCCTGCACCCCCAGGTTATTAATGGTCAGTAAGATCTGCCAGCAGGGGCAGTGCCCAGCAGGGGGGTGCACAGCAGGGGGGTGCCCGGCGGTGTCAGTGACCTGCATTATTAGGAGATTCCCTCTCCGTCATAGAGAGGAATAAGTGATCACATAAAGCAAAGTGGAGAAACTATCCGTCTACACACAAAACAAAGGGGGAAAAAAAATAAATATTTCATTAGCGGTGCCCAGGAGACCCCACCGGGGACCCCGAACCCCCACAACATGAGCGGATCCCATCTCAGGTTACAGAGGGGGTGAGCACCAGAAGTCCCAGCATCCAACCTACAGGAGGGGGACACTGTGTCGGAGCTGGAGGTATATACTGTATATCAGCTGCTGGATACAATGTGACAGAAGTGACGGCGTCCAGTCCGCACAGCAGCCACATCAGCGTCCACACCGCAGAGCGCGGAGAGCGGAGCCTGCAGGATCCGGACATCACATCATCACCTACAGATAGAACTGGGCCGGGATACAGCGAGTGCTGCAATGTCAGAAGGACATCCTCACCCAGCAGCACACAGGCCTGCAGAGCAGCGCTCCCCCACAGCGCCCGTCACTCCCCAGCTCTGCAGATCACTAAGCAGCAAATGACCCTCAAACTTCACACTCCTTCAGCAATTTACAAAATCCCTCTTCTGCAGACTCTCCTTTTACCCTGCAGAGCAGCGCTCTCACTCCTCTCCGGTCCCCCCTGCCTGCAGAGCGGCGCTCTCACCCCTCTCCGGTCCAATATTTGCAGAGCGGCGCTCTCACCCCTCTCCGGTCCAATATTTGCAGAGCGGCGCTCTCACCCCTCTCCGGTCCAATATTTGCAGAGCGGCGCTCTCACCCCTCTCCGGTCCCTCCCTCAGCACAGAGCGGCGCTCTCACCCCTCTCCGGTCCCCCCCTCAGCACAGAGCGGCGCTCTCACCCCTCTCCGGTCCCCCCCCTCAGCACAGAGCGGCGCTCTCACCCCTCTCCGGTCCCCCCCTCAGCGCAGAGCGGCGCTCTCACCCCTCTCCGGTCCCCCCCGCCTGCAGAGCGGCGCTCTCACCCCTCTCCGGTCCCCCCCTCAGCACAGAGCGGCGCTCTCACCCCTCTCCGGTCCCCCCCTCAGCACAGAGCGGCGCTCTCACCCCTCTCCGGTCCCCCCCTCAGCACAGAGCGGCGCTCTCACCCCTCTCCGGTCCCCCCCTCAGCACAGAGCGGCGCTCTCACCCCTCTCCGGTCCCCCCCTCAGCACAGAGCGGCGCTCTCACCCCTCTCCGGTCCCCCCTGCCTGCAGAGCGGCGCTCTCACCCCTCTCCGGTCCCCCCCCGCCTGCAGAGCGGCGCTCTCACCCCTCTCCGGTCCCCCCCGCCTGCAGAGCGGCGCTCTCACCCCTCTCCGGTCCCCCCCTCAGCACAGAGCGGCGCTCTCACCCCTCTCCGGTCCCCCCCTCAGCACAGAGCGGCGCTCTCACCCCTCTCCGGTCCCCCCCTCAGCACAGAGCGGCGCTCTCACCCCTCTCCGGTCCCCCCCTCAGCACAGAGCGGCGCTCTCACCCCTCTCCGGTCCCCCCCTCAGCACAGAGCGGCGCTCTCACCCCTCTCCGGTCCCCCCCTCAGCACAGAGCGGCGCTCTCACCCCTCTCCGGTCCCCCCCTCAGCACAGAGCGGCGCTCTCACCCCTCTCCGGTCCCCCCCTCAGCACAGAGCGGCGCTCTCACCCCTCTCCGGTCCCCCCTGCCTGCAGAGCGGCGCTCTCACCCCTCTCCGGTCCCCCCTGCCTGCAGAGCGGCGCTCTCACCCCTCTCCGGTCCCGCTCTGTGTAACTTCCAGCCAGATCTCACCTTAAGAGCTGGGAAAGGTTCAAAAGTCGGTGTGATGGAGTCCCCGTTGTCAGATGTAGGAATCACACACCAGGAGAGGAGCCGCCGGCACCGTACACACCAGGTGAGGAGCCGCTCCGAGCCGCCGGCACCGTACACACCAGGTGAGGAGCCGCTCCGAGCCGCCGGCACCGTACACACCAGGTGAGGAGCCGCTCCGAGCCGCCGGCACCGTACACACCAGGTGAGGAGCCGCTCCGAGCCGCCGGCACCGTACACACCAGGTGAGGAGCCGGTCTGACGCTTTCGGTCCTCAGCAGCTTATTACCCGTCCCGAAACTCAGCGTGACGTCACTGCCCTCTCCTCCCCTCCTCTTCTCAGCACGCAGCGCCGAGGACACCTGGCGGCCATATGTGGCGATGACACTGCGGCTCTTGGGGAATGGATCCTATAGTCACCTCTCCTCCTTATGTCCCATTTTATTCTTTTCTTTAGAACTTTTTTTCTCTTTGGCTTCACTTTATTATTCTCAGATTTATAGAATAAAATGTTTTTAAAAAATCAAATGAATGGATCAGAGACTCCTAACGCAGCATCTCCCCCTCCACTTACAGTAGAACTGCAACCCTTTCCACCAGTGGAGAAACTGGAGTCTGATGGGCCCCACTGCAGGATTTAACTGGGCTACTCCCCCAATATATTTGTCTTCCAACCTGGTTTATGTCCTCAATATTGGTATATGTCCCTTATCCTGGGCCCCATCATGGTATAAATATCCCCTGCTCTGCCGCTGTTCTTTAATGTATAGAAAACATTTTACCATTATACACACTTGGGGTGAACATAGAAGTCATGGGGCCCCATAGCAGAAGTATATTGCACTCCCCATAGAGCTACATATATTATCATGCACTCCCCATAGTCCTCCATATAGTATAATGTATCCAATAGTCTTCCATATAGTATAATACACTCCTCATAATCCTCCATATAATATAATGCACTCCCCATAGCCCTTCATATTGTATAATGCACCCAAAGTCCTCCATACAATATAATGCACAGCCCATAGTCCTCCTTATATTATAATGCATTCCCTGAAATCCTCCATGCAGTATAATGCACTCCTCATAGTCCTCCACATGGTATAATGCACTCCCCATAGTCCTACATATATTATCATGCAATGCACTCCCCATAGTCCTCTATGTCCATATAGTATAATACACTCCCCACAGTCCTCCATATAGTATAATGCACTCCCCATAGCCATCCATATAGTATAATGCACCCAAACTCCTCCATACAATATAATGCACAGTCCATAATCCTCCATATATTAAAATGCACCCCATACACTCTCTCATATAGTATAACGCACGCCTCATAGTCCGCCATACAGTATACTGCACTCCCCATAGTCTTCCAAATAGTATAATGCCCAGTCCATAGTCCTCCATGTAACGACCCCCTGCGCAGCCTACCGCAGGGGGCTGCACACTGAAGTAGGAGAAGTAACTGGGGAATGAAGGTAAACTCACTAGACTGTGCACGGGACCTGTGCCACGTGACTCTGGGACAGTGGCCGGGGAATGTCGGTAAACTCACTAGTCTGTATACAGGACCTGTCCCATGTGACTGCGGGAGAGTGGCCGGGGCGGAGCCAGGCGCCGACGGACAGAAGGGACAAAGAAAACCAGAGATAAGTCAATGCGTGCCAAGGTCAAAACCGAGAGATATGAGGAGGTACAGTGGACTGAGACATAGGGGTAGTCAAGTCGAAGCCAGAGATCAAAAGCCAGAACAAGCAGTGCGGTACAATAGGGACAAACTGTAACGGAGCCAAGCCAGAAGGTCATAACCAAAGAAGACTGTCATGACTGCGGCCATGACTGACGTGGGGCGAGCGTCCCAGGTGGGGATGGAATGTGGACCTACTGGACCACAGCGTAACCTGAACCTACCCAGAATAGGGAAGGGCAGCGAGCAGGGTCTGTGACAGCTGAGCATGTGGACAAGGTGGCAGAACGACATGACACCGCACAACTTCAGGTATGAAGACATAAAGTTTACTCAAACAGAAACAAAGTACAAGTACGAAACATAATTATGCCAGGCTCCCTATTCCGCACATCAGGGAAGGGTACACGTCTCAGGATAACAGACGAAGGCAGGAGGACATCACGGGTTGATGCAGTCCGGGGTTATCTGGCACGGGCATACTAGGTCGGCCTCTCTCTCAGGCCTCAGGCGTAGAACAGGCTCAGCAGGAGAATGTAGGGAAGGTGACCTGACGGACGGACGGACTAGTCAGAGTGAAGAAAGATAGGTTTGCACAGTGTAGGTAGGAGTCAGTGATTACAGTGGGGAAACAACTAGGAAAGTGTAGTGGACGTGCAGTACCTTGGGATGACCATTAGATGGCAGGGTGGAGTGTGAGCAAAGGACTTTACAGCAGCTTAGGGCTTTAGAAACCGTTGGTCATGGGGGGCGTGGTGACAGTTGGAGTGACAGTTTCAAGGAACCTGGGGAGTTATAAATTCTGAGGGAGGGTTCCAGAAGGTTCCAGTCCCCAGGGGGAGCTCCAGTGACAGGAGGACTGCGACAGTCTGTGCGCTGTGAGGAGAATCCGACCAAGGGGACTGAGGAGAGGAAACGTCAGGGGGGTGGTCCTGACAGGAAAGGACCGCAGTTGAGACGAGGTACTGGGTGTAAGACACCGTATGTGACACGACGACTGAGCAGTAGAAGCGCTGTTGGTTAATGGGCCTAAGGCGGCCACAGTGACGGAACTGTCAGGAGCGTCGACAGTAAAGGAGGGGACGGTGTGTGCAGACACGTCTCCAGTGTACGGTGTGAGAAGCGGCTCTGGAAACGGAGGGCCGCGAGGTGTGCCGTCAGTCGGACGGCAAGTGAAGAAATAAACTTGGACCTGTTGCACCCAGAATCTGCCTCCATCGTGTCTCTGTTGTCATCTCTGCGCGGTATAAAAGTAGGACCACCCCCCCCAGCTCGGCACCCCACCACCGACTCTACATTTGGCGTAGTCGGCAGGATCGCCGCCGCTAATACGCTATCTTCTGCGGCAGGCCTGCAACTGAAGTACTGAGGAAAACTTGGACTGCTCTATTTCGGATTATAAACACCTGTGGACTACCAATTACTGACCTGTGGATTACAAATTGGGACGCTGTGTCGGATCTGTGTTGCTTGCAGAGGATCCAAGGCAGTAGCTGATTCTGCCCAAGATGGCGGTATTACTTCAGCGCAGAGGAGAGGTCCGGGTGTTTGCAGTTGTTCAGAATGGACTGGGACCCCCTCCAACGTACCCCAAAAGGAAGCAATATATGCCCGGAGATCGACGTTTCCATATATTGGACCCTGGCAGATGGGTGGAAAGGTCTGCCAACGCCCCACCCAGCAGGAGGAGTGGCACAGAAGAAAAACTTGGCTGCGGCTGTCTGACGCCATTCGAGTGCTGCCCAACGGACGGTATGAGATGCTGCGGGTGTCGGGGCATCGGCCGCCTAGAGTGGCAATGGCGGCGAGAGATGGAGCTGCACCAGAAGTCATCTTCAGATTTACGGGCAGGCAGCGGGATGCTGAGCCGGGGAGCGGAGCCTGAGGGGAGTCAGCGAGAACGGCTGCCACCAATACCAGCAGAGGACTTCTCAGCAGAGCCCCCGAGTCTGGAGGGAAGGCCCGCAGGACAGTGGAGCAAGGAACGGAGGCTGCGGGGGAAACCGCGTGATGATGGGACGGAGGCCGCAGCGCCGGGGAAGGTGAGAGTACCCCCGGCCCTACCAGTGCCTCCGCAAGCGGCCCCTACCATTCTGCTGCAGCATGCAGCCCCCTGCGCACCGGAAGGCCTAGTTACCACGGGCCCCGTGGTGTATGCGGAGCTGAGTGAGGACCCCGCTCATGTCCCCGAACTACCCCGCCCGGAGTCTGTGCTTTCCCTGCTAATAGCAGCTGCATCGTTGAAATCGGCCGTTACTCCGGCTCCGTTGGAAGTAGTGGATGCGGCCTGTCCTGAGGCCGCGGTTATGCCGCTACTGGAGTCGGCTGCGGCCGATTTAGCGGGCCCTGTGATTCCAGCCCCCGAGGACCCGGTTGTCCCCATTTGCCACCTGACCCCAGCGGCTGCTGGGCCGCAGAAATCTTCAGCCGTTTCTGTCTTGCGGTCTTTTTCAGCGCAGTCCCGCCCACCGGACTCCAGGGCCTGTGCTGTTCCCTCCGTGTGGGAAGCGGAGGTGATCAGGAAGAAAAAGGCCCGGGAGCAGGAAGTGTGGAACCTGCTCCACACTCAAGGAGAGGCCGTCATGGAAAAGAAGAGGACTTGAATGGACACCCTCAGTATCCCCGTGGAGCCCTCACCTCTGTCCATTGAGAGTGGTATAGACTGTCAGGAGTTCGATGCACCGTTGTGCAGATTATAAGGACAGTTGCATTTAGAAAAAAGTTTTGTTGTTGTTTAACTGATGCAACTATTTTCTCTCTCTCTCTCTTTCTTTCTTCTTTCTAGGTTCTTTATATACGAAAATATGTTTACCTGACAGAACGGGGATACGAAGACAAGAGGGAGTGTTCATGTCCAAGGAAGGGGGAGGGAAAAGGAGTACTGGCGATGTTTATTGTTGAACGTTGAGTTTTAAAGCAAAAGAAAATGAAAAAAAAAATAATATAAAAATGGGTACTTGTGCTATTATAAAGTTGTTTATTGTATGATATGCCAAAGTAAAATGCAACAGGTCCGGGTTAAGGGAAGGTCTGCGGGACCAAAGGAAAGTGTGAGATCCGGTAGGGATCTAAGAGTTGAGGTCTGGGAGACCGGGACGCCGACCATGACATGTAATTGAAAGAAGGAAAATGAGTTGGAAGACGTGAGAAAGACAGCCGTCCTAGGTCAGGTCCCCAACACCACGGACACCCCTGAAGAAGGAAAGGCGGGCGCCGGCAATGATCTGGTAGGTGAGTGGCCTCGATCATGGCGTACCGGATAGTGAAAGGTAACAGTAGGGGAGAGTAGGGGAAAGATACACGCCGTAGAGAGAATGCGGGTGTACCTTGCCCAATTTGAAAGACGTTGTCATGTGGCGTGCGCGCTGGTGAGTAGCAGTAGGCTGCTCAGAGCATAGTGCTCCCAGTATGGTTCGGCCCCCGCAGATAGTGGGTTTGGCTCAACTTCTGGTCCGACAACAGAATGTAGGTGTAGATTCAGAACGACGAAGGCAGGGATGACGATTGTCGAGGACGACAATGGACAAAGGAAGGGAGAGTGTAGGGAAGGTGACCTGACGGACGGACGGACTAGTCAGAGTGAAGAAAGATAGGTTTGCACAGTGTAGGTAGGAGTCAGTGATTACAGTGGGGAAACAACTAGGAAAGTGTAGTGGACGTGCAGTACCTTGGGATGACCATTAGATGGCAGGGTGGAGTGTGAGCAAAGGACTTTACAGCAGCTTAGGGCTTTAGAAACCGTTGGTCATGGGGGGCGTGGTGACAGTTAGAGTGACAGTTTCAAGGAACCGGGGGAGTTATAAATACTGAGGGAGGGTTCCAGAAAGTTCCAGTCCCCAAGGGGAGCTCAAGTGACAGGAGGACTACGACAGTCTGTGCACTCTGAGGAGAATCCAGACCAGGGGGACTGAGGAGAGAGAATGTCAGGGGGGTGGTCCTGACAGGAAAGGACCGCAGTTGAGACGAGGTACTGGGTGTAAGACACCGTATGTGACACGACGACTGAGCAGTAGAAGCGCTGTTGGTTAATGGGCCTAAGGCGGCCACAGTGACGGAACTGTCAGGAGCGTCGACAGTAAAGGAGGGGACGGTGTGTGCAGACACGTCTCCAGTGTACGGTGTGAGAAGCGGCTCTGGAAACGGAGGGCCGCGAGGTGTGCCGTCAGTCGGACGGCAAGTGAAGCAATAAACTTGGACCTGTTGCACCCAGAATCTGCCTCCATCGTGTCTCTGTTGTCATCTCTGCGCGGTATAAAAGTAGGACCACCCCCCCAGCTCGGCACCCCACCACCGACTCTACAAGAACATCAGACACCGACCTCGGACATACCAGACGATGGTAGGGGTCATCACGGGTTGATGCAGTCCAGGGTCATCTGGCTTGGGCATATCAGGACGGCCTCTCTCTCAGGCATAGCACTGGCTAAGCAGGAGAATATCTGACACCGACCTCAGAAAGACGTCAGACGATGGCAAGGGTCATCACGGGTTGATGCAGTTCAGGGTCATCTGGCACGGGCATACTAGGACGGCCTCTCTCTCAGGCCTCAGGCGTAGCACAGGCTCAGCAGGAGAGCATCAGACACCGATCAGAACAGACGTCATCATAGGGTGGACCTCAGGGAACCGGCGGAACATCGGGACACAGGCAGAACAGGAACAGGAACTCCGGCATGGCAACACAGGTCTACTGGTTAGATCCAGGCAGAGCCATCACCGGGAAACAAGGCTGTAGACTCTACAGGAACACAGACGGGACCGACTCTGGAACACAGGCTGGGCCACCAGGACCATAGACCAGACATCTGGACACAGGCTGGATGACCATGACTACAGACCGGATATCAAGACACAGGCAGGGCATCAGGAACACGGACTGGACATCAGGAACACGGACTGAACATCAGGACACGTGACATGCACAAAAGTGAACAGGTCAGTTGGAAAGTGTTCACACCACCCAAAGACCCGCCTGTTGTGAGCTCATTTTCGGGTTTGCCTCTGGCTTCTGGTGAGGGTTATGGAGCTGGCTGTGCGGACAGAGGAGTAGTGAGTTCTCTATCTGGACTCCCTCTGTTGGTGAAGGGAGGTAATGAAGCTGATCTAAATGGCAGAGCCCGGCCACCTGAGGAAGAGGACTGCGATTGGACATCAGGAGTTTCTGATTGGATTTAAGGCAGCCGACTCCCTAGTTTCTTGCTGGTGATTTTTCCTGACTGTGGCTCCTGGTTTCCAGTTTGGTTCCTGCCTTCCTAAAGCTAAGTTTTCTCTGCTATTGTTCATATGAGTTTTCGTCTGGTTTACTTAGTTTTTGTGTTCAGCCAGCCCTGGCTGGGACTGGGTTGAATCCCTATTTTTGTCTCTGATCAGTTGATCTCTTTTGCTCTGTCTTCAGAATATACCTGAGTGCTGATATAGTGATTTGAAGTCTAGCGACTTCAGGGCCTTTTTCTATCAGACGTGTTGGACATTCTTTTTGGCAGGGTTTTTTGCGTGATTGCAGACAGCAGCTTTTCTTTCCTGTCCTTTCTAGTTAGTGAGGGCCCCATCATTTGCTCAGCCTATCTTTCTACCTGTGTCTGTGTTTTCATCTTGTTTCACCGACAATACATGTTGGGGGCTGTCTATTGCTTTGGGGTCTGCTCTGGGGCAGTTTAGATTTTCCCTTTCTTTCTTTAGGCTTATTTAGTTCTCTGGCCTTGACGAGGCATCTAGGACCACCGTAGGCACGCTCCACGGCTACTGCTAGTTGTTGTGGATAGGATCAGGGGTCTGCAATCCGCTAGTTACCAACCTCTCCGGTTTTCTGGGCTTAGCTTGCTTTTTGTTTTTTCCTCCTAGGTGACTCATTCATAACACCTGCCCCTCTCTTGTGTGACATGCAGATAAAGAGCCGTCTTGCACAACGTGCCCACATCAGGAAGCGCCTTTCTGAATCCTGCTCATATAGGCACTGTTCACATGATCAGGTTTTATATACATTAGATAGGACTGCTCCGAGATGGGTATACCGTGACTTTGGTGGAGTGGCTTAGTATACATTTTTTGCAAAAAACGTATCAACTAAATACCCTGTTTTTGTTATTATTTTTTTACTAGCACTTGCTGTCAACTGTTATATATTTTTTACAACAGAGTATTTTTGCACGTTTGTCATACTGTGTTTTTTCTTTGTGTTCCCTCGTATACATTATAATGCTTCCCACAGCAGCCAACACAGTATGACGTCCACCACAGCCCCCTATCCAATATGGTTACCACAGCCACCAGTATAATGTCCCCCTCCCTACAGACCGCTATACAGTATGGCCAACACAGCCCCCCAATATAATGCTCCCCACAGCCCTATATACAGTGTGGTAACCACTTTCCTTCATATACTGTGATGTCCTCCACACCCTCTTGTGTGATGTCCTCCACAGCCCCATGTTTGATGTCCCTCACAGTTCCACCTTTAATGTCCCCCACCACCAGTCTTTTATTGAACAGAGTAAAAGTTATGCTTTAAATTTCACAGATTGCTGTATATTGTATTTTCCCCCTTTTTTCTGGTGAATCTTGTATATGTCAATTATTGACAAATTGTTCTTGCTTTATAGTCCTTATTCATTATTCTTGGGATATGGCAGGCTTTTTATCTGTTGGCCTTAATACTGACAATTGGCTTTCAGAGGCTAAGGAGGTCTTCTCTGAGCACACATTTACACAAAAGAAATATTTACCTACATTCAATGTTGCCTTTAAAGAACTTCAACAAGTTTATAGGGATCAGATTACTTCTTGGTGGGAAGTTCAAAGTTTAGAAAATTATTTGAACGCAAAAATTGTCCCGCGGGGGCCTAAAGATTACTTTAACAGGGGGTAATAGGCATAAAAATCCAGCCTTTCTACATAAGTGGGAACGAGCGGCCACTGAGAGTTCCTTCCGTTTTATGCAATTATTGCTTGAGGAAGAAAAAGTCACCTTAAATCTACTTAATGAAAAATTGAAAGAACACATTGAAATAACAAAAAAGTTTGCCACTGAAACTGATTTTGCAGTGAAAGAGACTAAGCTTCAGACACATATTGAACGTTTCCAATGTCATTTAAAGGAGAGGAAACACAAACAATATTTATGTGACGTTCAAGATTTGAAGGATAATTATAAGATTTGAAGGCCTATTTAGTCTTAACTCCACGCACCGGTCCCCCTGATGGAGAGATGGAGCTCTCATCTACTGATACTGATTTTTCGGAAACAGAGAGTAGAAATCGATCAGTTAGAGGGAAGACTAGGGGCCGGGGCAGAGGTCGAGGTACACGAGGCCCCTCTGATATCTCAGAGAATACACCTAGTGGACATTTTTTAGATCAAGTCTATGCCCTCAGGAACAGACCGCCACAAATAAAGAAATAGATAATCCTTTGATAGGTATATCTTCTCCAGCCCAGGGAATCCAAATAATCAATTTATCAGAAAGGACAATTGATGATTTTGAAAGATCAGTATTGAATAAAGGTCTTTCGTTTGTTCCGATCACAGACTTTGATCTTTTCAGAACAGTAAAGGATTTGAACTTATTTTTACGTAAAATCAGGTGGAAAAAGTTCTTCCATAAACAGGATTCACGTATTAGTTCAGATTTGGGTATTCCAGAAGATATGTTGTCTGATGTAAGATTACTGAATTCCATTTCTGAGGTACATCCCAACACTTTGGGCCTTGGCCCTTCTACTGAATTGAAGGGTAAAAGTACCAGAATGCCACCACCAACGGGTGATTTGTCAGCAATTGACGTATTCTCAAATTTGGTAACTCAGGATCTGATGGAACTATCACATAGTCAAATCCATTGTCACTACAACTGTTCTAAAGAAGAAATGGCGGCCATTGGTAGGCTGGAACGGGACAGCAGCATTGTGATTGAGTCCTCTGATAAGGGCGGCAATATTGTTGTCCTGGGAGTCGACCATTATCAACAAACGTGTGATTCAATTTTAGCAGATGGTGACACTTACGAGATCTTGGTGCATGATACGATGAATATCTATCGGGAAGAACTACGACAATTGCTGCTAGAGGCCTTTGAAAAAAAGGTTATTTTTAAGACAGAGTTCGAATTTATACTCCCAAACCACCCTGTTACTGCTACCTTTTACTGCCTACCGAAAATCCACAAGGGGCTTGATCCTCTTAAAGGCAGGCCAATTGTATCGGGTGTGGGTAGTCTCTGTCAAAATGCTGGGATTTATCTTGATCGAATCCTGTCTCCTTCTGTATCCTCTTTGCAGTCTTTTGTTCAGGATACACCAGATCTCCTCCGACGTTTGGAAGGTCTCACCATTGGTCCCAAATCATATCTGACAAGTATAGATGTTGAGGCCCTTTACTCCTCCATTCCTCATGCTTGTGGTTTGGAGGCAGTAAAATATTATTTGAACATGAGAGGGTGTCAATATCAGGAACACAACCACTTTGTATTGAAGCTGCTTCGATTTTGTTTGACACAGAATTTTTTTTTATCTTTAATCAGAAAGTCTACCACCAGCTAAGGGGGACCGCCATGGGGAGCCCCTGTGCACCAGCTTATGCAAATCTCCTCCTTGGCTGGTGGGAAGAGACGGTGGTCTTCGAGAATGACCCTATGGATGAGTTGTCTATGTGCCGTGTCTCTGACCTACGAACACGGTACATAGACGATATTTTCATTGTATGGAAGGGCTCAATTGAGGATTGAATCACAATGACATTGGGTTGTTTTTTACATCGGTGATTGACGCATCGACTTTGCCCTTTTTGGATATCCTCATTGAAAAGAATGATAAGGGGGAGCTGTTGACATCTACATATAGGAAACCTACATCAACTAACTCCTTGTTGCACTGGAGCAGTCACCACCCCCAACATCTAAAAAGACCCATTCCGAAGGGACAGTATCTTAGGGCCCGAAGAAATAGTTCCAACATGTCAACATTCGAGTCCCAGGCTAGGGACTTGAGGGATAGATTCCTGGACAGGGGCTATCCCCGTAATGTTTTGAAGGAAGCTTATCAAGGAGCGAGGGGTCGTGTACGTTCTGAGTTGTTGAACCCAGCTCAGAAAAAAGCAGAAAATGACACCCTTAAGTTTATTACCACATTTGACAATGGGGCAGTTCCAGTGAGAAATATCATTAAGAAACATTGGTCCATCGTACAAATTGACAATGATATTTCAGCCTATTTGGGTTATAACCCTAGAATAACCTACAAAAAAGCACAGTCTTTGAATGCTAGACTTGTGTATAGTCACTTCTCGGGTCCGGTCACTAAAACGTGGCTACAAAGTGATGTTGTTAGTTGCCATAATTGTGGCCATTGTGTAGCCTGTCAACACATTTGTACGGGCAAAAGTTTTTCGAGTAATGTGACAGGTAAAAGTTATTCTATCGGACAATTCATGAATTGCAGTACCAAGGGTGTTATTTGTAAAGCCACTTGTACTTGTGGACTTGAATATGTGGGGAAAACAATCCGAGAATTTAGGAGAAGGATCGGGGAACACGTAGGTGATATCTTACATAAAAGGGACACCCCAATTTCTAGACATATTCATAGTCTGCATAATGGTCAGATCGAACAATTAAAATTTACTGCGATTGACAAGATATTCAGGCCAAAAAGGGGGGCAACTGGGATCAGTTGCTGCTACAACGAGAAGCCAAATGGATTTTCTATTTGGATACGGTTGTGCCGAACGGCCTCAATGACCAGATTAATTTTGGTTGTTTCATTTGAATTCTTCCTCTTGATTCTGTTTGCCATCTGTTTTGTCCACAATTTACTATCTTATTGCCTAAATCCCTTTTGTCACCTGATAGTAGGATTTGCATATATATATATATATATATATATATTGTCACCATCTGGTGGTTCCTTTATATATTTTTCTTCTTTATTCTTTCTATATCCTTCTTTTGCAAGATATGTCGATATACCTGCTTGATAGCTTATTTGACCTTTTATGGTGATTACCTTGAGGTTATGCGCCCTTTTGATATATCAGACTAATTCTGTACTACATATGACATGACTATGGTGACTGATGTTAATTGTTGCCTTATTTTGATATATCAAACCATGCGCACTTATTAGTGAAGTACCGGACTTTTGTGTCCTATATAGAAGTGATTTTGACATATTTTTGTATTTCAGGTTGCGTATGTCAGTTTTTGAGATTCCAGGGATGGTGCCTCCCCCGTTCCTTTGTGTGTCTGAAAGCGGAACATGTTTTCCGATGACCTTTTTCCATACCGGAATTCGGACACCTTCATTGATGCGCCCCTCGGACGGGTATGTGGACGAGCACCGGAAATGACGTATGCGTTCCAGAGAGCGGGACACACCCGTCGGCGTGCGCCTCATTGTCCGGAAGTCATGGTGGCGGGGGCGCGCAGCTCTGCCCTCTATGGTTTGAAGGTGAGATGTTGCGGGCGCCCGCCACCGGATATGACATGTGCACCTTAGTGAGCGGGGTACACCCGCTATGGTACGCCTCACAGACCGGAATTCATTATGATAATGGCGCACTGCTTTGAAACCGACAGTGAACAGGTTGGTTATCGGGAGCGCGCTCTTCTCTTGCATAATTTGGAACCACATATGAGATAATTACGGTGACGGATGTTGATTGTTTTGTGACTACACAGGAAGTGTACCCTTATAAAGATGCCCTTTTTCCTTCATTCTCTGCGGACAGCACGGAGAGTAGAAGGATACATTTGTCTTTCCAGCTTTAGCACTATGGCACTTTATGACAAGCTAGTCCCCTGAGGAGTTCGCTTGGGTGAAACGCGTTGGGTCACCCGTTTAGGGAAAGTGGAGGGCATGTGCAATATAGGGTTAGATGTGGACTGCCCTTGTTAGGGCGGGAGTTTTGGGGGATAGATGATTGACAGGGTATTGTCTTCCCAACCTTCTTTCCAGGGACCTCCGTCAATATATGAATCCCTGAAGACTCCCGTCTTGCTTCCAACTTTTTGGTGAGATTGTTCCAATTTTCCTTTTCTTCTATGGTCTCATCTTTTTATGCATATGTATAGCCAGTAGTTTGGGCTTTCAATACTTGTATTTACCATGTATGTGCAAACTTGGTTATGGTGTATACATGATGAACAAAAATTGCTACACCCCAGTGCTTGTTTTGTTATCTAATTGTATTTAGGTGACAATTGATATCCTTAATAGTGTCGAAGTGGGGTCTGATTCTTGTATTATTAGGTACCCTTACTAAATCGACAATTTTAAATGATTTTTGGTGACACACATTTTTCAAGTCTTTTATTGAACAGAGTAAAAGTTATGTTTTTAATTTCACCGATTGCTGTATATTGTATCTTCCCCCACCACCCCAAATTTGATGTTCCCCACATAGCCCCTGACTTGGCTTCCACCACAGCCCCATGTTTTATATCCTCCAAAGCTCTAAACTTGATGTCCACCACAACCCCACATTTCATGTCCATCACAGCCCCTCGTTTGATGACCCCCAGAGCCCCATGTTTGATGACCCCAAGAGCCCCATATTTGATGTGCATCACAGCCCAATGTTTGAGGTCTCCTAGGAGCCCCATGTATCATTACCTCCACGTCCCCTCATTTGATGTCCCCCACAGCTCCATGTTTGAGGTCCCCAATAGTCCCAAGTTTGATGTCCTCTACAGCCTCTATTTGGTGGGCAAATAATATATATATTAAAAAAAGCTAATATTCACCTAATCCAGGCTCCCCGTCCACGGTTGCTGCCGTCTCTTCTTCAGTCTGGTACAGCAGTGACACTGGGTGTCACTATGACATTACTGTATCGCGCTGTCCAACTCCTCTGAGTGTATCTTCGCAAACAATGCACAGGCCGGCCATATTTTATCCTTACTCATTTTTCAGGAAACTAATAAAGAAAGAAATGGTTAGATAAAATTTTACAATGACAGGGACATAGTGGAGCAGCCCTGCGAGAGTTGCCATAGAATCCATTGTGGGGCCTTTGCTGCAGAGAGTAAATGACCACATCTACAACCACAGAAACATAGTGGAGCAGCCCTGGGAGAGTTACTGTAAGTTCTCCATTGTGGGCCCTATGCTGCAGAGAGTAAATGACCACATCTACAACCACAGAAACATAGTGGGGCAGCCCTGGGAGAGTTACTGTAAGTTCTACATTGTGGGCCCTATGCTGCAGAGAGTAAATGACCACATCTACAACCACAGAAACATAGTGGAGCAGCCCTGGGAGAGTTACTGTAAGTTCTCCATTGTGGGCCCTATGCTGCAGAGAGTAAATGACCACATCTACAACCACAGAAACATAGTGGAGCAGCCCTGGGAGAGTTACTGTAAGTTCTCCATTGTGGGCCCTATGCTGCAGAGAGTAAATGACCACATCTACAACCACAGAAACATAGTGGAGCAGCCCTGGGAGAGTTACTGTAAGTTCTCCATTGTGGGCCCTATGCTGCAGAGAGTAAATGACCACATCTACAACCACAGAAACATAGTGGAGCAGCCCTGGGAGAGTTACTGTAAGTTCTCCATTGTGGGCCCTATGCTGCAGAGAGTAAATGACCACATCTACAACCACAGAAACATAGTGGAGCAGCCCTGGGAGAGTTACTGTAAGTTCTCCATTGTGGGCCCTATGCTGCAGAGAGTAAATGACCACATCTACAACCACAGAAACATAGTGGGGCAGCCCTGGGAGAGTTACTGTAAGTTCTCCATTGTGGGCCCTATGCTGCAGAGAGTAAATGACCACATCTACAACCACAGAAACATAGTGGGGCAGCCCTGGGAGAGTTACTGTAAGTTCTCCATTGTGGGCCCTATGCTGCAGAGAGTAAATGACCACATCTACAACCACAGAAACATAGTGGAGCAACCCTGGGAGAGTTACTGTAAGTTCTCCATTGTGGGCCCTATGCTGCAGAGAGTAAATGACCACATCTACAACCACAGAAACATAGTGGAGCAGCCCCGAGAGAGTTACTGTAAGTTTTCCATTGTGGGCCCTATGCTGCAGAGAGTAAATGACCACATCTACAAACACAGAAACATAGTGGAGCAGCCCCGAGAGAGTTACTGTAAGTTCTCCATTGTGGGCCCTATGCTGCAGAGAGTAAATGACCACATCTACAACCACAGAAACATAGTGGAGCAGCCCCGAGATAGTTACTGTAAGTTCTCCATTGTGGGCCCTATGCTGCAGAGAGTATATGACCACATCTACAACCACAGAAACATAGTGGAGCAGCCCTGGGAGAGTTACTGTAAGTTCTCCATTGTGGGGCCTTTGCTGCAGAGAGTAAATGACCACATCTACAATTCATTGTTTCATGTATGTTTCCAGGGAGTTTCTTTATTTTAAAGGGGCGTGTTGGTGAATATGCTTCGCATTCTCCAGAGTTGGTTTCTTTATGACTCAACATGTTGTGATTCTTTCTATAATTGGGGTATTTTTCAGAATTTACTGTTTTTTTGTCAGGATTATCAGTTACTGGGAAATGTCCAGTGTGACCCAAACGTGTCCGACCACAGGGCGCCCCACCCCAGGAATATTGTGTCTCCGACTCACCACAAGTTTGTGTGGAGAGCATATTATTGTGCTGATGTCAGTAGCGGTCCGACTGACGGCAAATTTATTATTCAGGCAAGATGGCACCTGCAGCAAAACAAGATCGTGAAGGGGCTTAGATACAGCAGACAGTATCACACAGGATTGGATTAGATACACGGCTCAGCAGTCAGTATCACACAGGATAGGATTAGATACACGGCTCAGCAGACAGTATCACACAGGATAAGATTAGATACACGGCTCAGCAGACAGTATCACACAGGAGAGGATTAGATACACGGCTCAGCAGACAGTATCACACAAGATAGGATTAGATACATGGCTCAGCAGTCAGTATCACACAGGATAGGATTAGATACATGGCTCAGCAGACAGTATCACACAGGATAAGATTAGATACACGGCTCAGCAGTCAGTATCACACAGGAGAGGATTAGATACACGGCTCAGCAGACAGTATCACACAAGATAGGATTAGATACATGGCTCAGGAGACAGTATCACACAGGATAGGACTAGATACACGGCTCAGCAGTCAGTATCACACAGGAGAGGACAAGATACGCGGCTCAGCAGTCAGTATCACACAGGAGAGGATTAGATACACGGCTCAGCAGTCAGTATCACACAGGATAGGATTAGATACATGGCTCAGCAGTCAGTATCACATAGGATAGGACTAGATACACGGCTCAGCAGTCAGTATCACACAGGAGAGGACAAGATACACGGCTCAGCAGTCAGTATCACACAGGAGAGGATTAGATACACGGCTCAGCAGTCAGTATCACACAGGATAGGATTAGATACATGGCTCAGCAGACAGTATCACACAGGAGAGGATTAGATACACGGCTCAGCAGACAGAATCACACAGGAGAGGATTAGATACACGGCTCAGCAGACAGTATCACACAGGAGAGGATTAGATACATGGCTCAGCAGACAGTATCACACAGGAGAGGATTAGATACACGGCTCAGCAGACAGTATCACACAGGAGAGGATTAGATACACGGCTCAGCAGACAGTATCACACAGGAGAGGATTAGATACACGGCTCAGCAGACAGTATCACACAGGATAGGATTAGATACGCGGCCCAGCAGTCAGTATCACACAGGATAGGATTAGATACACAGCTCAGCAGTCAGTATCACACAGGATAGTATTAGATACACGGCTCAGCAGTCAGTATCACACAGGATAGGATTAGATACATGGCTCAGCAGACAGTATCACACAGGATAGAACTAGATACACGGCTCAGCTGTCAGTATCACACAGGAGAGGACAAGATACACGGCTCAGCAGTCAGTATCACACAGGAGAGGATTAGATACACGGCTCAGCAGTCAGTATCACACAGGAGAGGATTAGATGCACAGCTCAGCAGTCAGTATCACACAGGATAGGATTAGATACACGGCTCGGCAGTCAGTATCACACAGGATAGGATTAGATACACAGCTCAGCAGACAGTATCACACAGGATAGGATTAGATACACGGCTCAGCAGACAGTGTCACACAGGATAGGACTAGATACACGGCTCAGCAGTCAGTATCACACAGGAGAGGATTAGATACACGGCTCAGCAGTCAGTATCACACAGGATAGGATTAGATACACAGCTCAGCAGTCAGTATCACACAGAATAGGAATAGATATACGGCTCAGCAGTCAGTATCACACAGGAGAGGATTAGATACACGCCTTTTATTTCCCGACCTCTTATCCTGCATTCTGTGCGGTCGAAGATTCATCTCAGCTTCTTCTGTGATTTCTTTTCTGCTCACACTGCTGTCCACCCTGCCTATCTGATCTAATATTGGAGATAACATGGGTACTGAGTTAAATGGAGACTGCTCACACTGCTGACCACCTTGTCTCTCTGATCTAATACTGGTGATACCAGGGGTGTTGAGGTAAGAAGAGGCTGCTCACACTGCTGACCACTCTGTCTATCTTATCTAATACTGGAGATATCAGGGGGCTAAGGTAAGAGGAGGCTGCTTACACTGCTGTCTGTTTATCTGATCTAATACTGGAGATTCCAGGGTGCTAAGGTAAGAAGAGGCTGCTCACACTGCTGTCCACCCTGTCGTTGTGATCTAATACTGGAGATACCAGGGTGCTGATGGAGTGCCCGCTGGGGCCAGCAGGGTAGTGGGGAGTACTCGGTATCGGGCCACTTCTTAAAGGGATGTGTCGCAGCAGCTGTGACCCGGTCCATGGCCCTGGGCGTCCAATAGGACATTTACAAGGGATGATAAAGTTTGTAAAGTTTATTATAAAGTTTATAAAGTATTCGTGACGGTTCCTGTGGTTCTCGGCAATATAGATCTTAGCCGATGCTGCAGATTCAGTCCACTGGGACAGTTGTTGATGCAGCAGAGTTGGAATAGCTCTCCACAGGCAGAGCTTTGTCCCAGGGCAGTTTGTGATAGAAAAGATGTTGTATTTGATGATGTTAGATGTAGCAGAGTTGGGTAGGTGACGCAGGAATAATGAGAGAACACAGCTGGGCGCAGTTCCAAAGGTTTACTCACAGTTCTTGTGTACACAGGTGCCCACTTGATGCTGCGTCCTCCAGATGAGGGGTCCAGCAAACTCCCAGGTAGAACAGGATCGACCTTTCCAGGACTCCTTTCTGTATATGCCTTTCCTGGCTGACTCACTGTGCTGGTTCCTACTCCTCTTCCTGCCCAACACCTCACTGTCAGTGTCCTAGGCCAGCAGCCATGGACCTTTTTGGGCGACATCCTCTCTGCGTCCCCGCGCTCCCTTATGGCTGCCTTTCCGGAGAAGATAACTGTGGCTTGTGTCTGAGGTACGTATAGATGCCTCTGCCTCTGGCTTTCCAGCTGAGTCTGATGATTATTTCAGTGGACTAGGGGGCCGGTACTCCATTGCGATCTGATACCTTATCCCAACTTTAGTCGGCATGGAACGAGCCCCACGGGCAGTATGGTTGCTGTGCCGTGCCTTTAGGATCCCTTCCCTCTTCAGGGAGCATCCTTCTGTTTCTTTCCAGGGAGCTGCTTGTCAGCATGTCTGCTCCCTTTCACTTCCCCTTCAGTCTGCTTCTGACTAATTTTCTTCTCTGGCTCTCATCCTACTAACTTCACCCACCTCCCAACACCCTTTGCTACCCAGGCAGGGTTGAGATCATCCTCCCATAGGGTACATCCAAGGTGCCCTGCTGCTATAGGGTGTGTGTTGGGTGCAGGTGTTAGAGTCCTGGGTGGTGCTCCCTCCTTACCTGAGAGTGGGGTACCATACCTCTGTGGCGACTAAACCCTCAGGGGGTGAAACACTGAGGTAAGAAGAGGCTGCTCACACTGCTGTCCACTCTATCTAATCTTATATTGAAGACACGAGGAGTGCGGTGGGAAGAAGAGGCACACTGCTGTCCACTCTATCTAATCTAATATTGAAGACACGAGGAATGCGGTGGGAAGAAGAGGCTGCTCACACTGCTGTCCACCCTGTATGTCTGATCTTATACTGGAGATAAAAGGGTTGCTGAGGTAAGAAGTTGAAACCAGGATGAAGCATTCGCATAGGTTGGGGATAGATGGGGACAGTGCTGAAAATGTGAGATCTCAGATGTGCCTGTTGTAGTCCCTGCAGCAGAGTCCTGGCTAGAAAAGTCGTCATGTCGGTCTGGGCAAGACGGAAAAGATGGGAAAGTGAATGACTCCATCAGAAAGAACGTCATTTGTAAGTCACTGTATACAACTGCACTGTGATCTCTATATGTTCTTCAGGACTCATATCTACCACTATATGTCACCATATGGCGGTAATATCAATGTTGGTCTTTGTATAGAGATTATTTTCAGTAATTGCGCGGTCATCTGCAGATATATCCACTATCGGGCGGGCACCACCATAGTTTAGGGGACACTCAGACATTTCGGCCCCCTGAGCTAAACCCCCAGCTACTCTCCTGCCTACACTGTGTGCCGACACTCCGATCAGCAGGCAGGAATATAGTGTCTGTACCGTACATTTCCACGTGGTGCATTGTGCTATGCCGCCCCTTCTCTCTGAAACTCTTTGCCTGGATCTATCACGGAGAAAGCACTGGAGATATTTAAAACACGACTCAAAATTCACCTGAGGGCAAATAACTCCCCCGTCCTCTCCGGAGGACACAGTACTGATAATCCCCCCAGACTGTGCGGAGACCATTGTGAGACAAGAGCAGAACAAATGTTTGTTGTTGTCTAATACATTCATACAAGTCCCACATAATGCCGCCATCCAGTGCACATAATACCATCATAAACTGCCCAAATAACACCCCTGTAAATCCATGCAGAGATAATACTCCCATAACAAACCTAAATAATCCACGCTCTGGGGTGAAACGTATATTTGTATTTTACTTTCATTGTTACTATTATTATTGTAGTTGATACTTTTGTTTACTGCAGACATTTCAGCCACCATTGATCACAGCAGCATTTCTCAATCTTTTAGGCCTTGTGGACGCAGGGCACTGATAAAAAAAAGAACAAATGATAAAAAAAAAAAAAAGCACCTTGGGGTTTCAATAGCAAACAGCTTTGTTTTTGTTTTTTTTACAAAACACAATAAATTACTAAAAATGTGAATCCATCACGACTACGAAACAACGTCAGGACATCAGTGTTTTATTTTAAATAATAAAGAAATAAAAAAAAAAATCAGACTTCTGCTGCCGGTGTGAGTCCTGGGCTCCCGCTCCTTGTACAAGACGCGATTCTGCCGCCTGATATGTGAAAGACGCATCTACAATTCCTCACCGGGAAGCGGCGGGTGTGATTGTTTCCAGGAGATTCTGTTTGAATTCAAAGCAAGAAATTAACATTCTGTGCCCTCCTGATATACTGTGCCCCCCTGAATATACCCTGCCCCCTGATATATTGTGCCCCCCTGAATATACCCTGCCCCCTGATATACTGTGCCCCCCTGAATATACCCTGCCCCCTGATATACTGTGCCCCCCTGAATATACCCTGCCCCCTGATATATTGTGCCCCCCTGAATATACCCTGCCCCCTGATATACTGTGCCCCCCTGAATATACCCTGCCCCCTGATATACTGTGCCCCCCTGAATATACCCTGCCCCCTGATATACTGTGCCCCCCTGAATATACCCTGCCCCCTGATATACTGTGCCCCCCTGAATATACCCTGCCCCCTGATATATTGTGCCCCCCTGAATATACCCTGCCCCCTGATATACTGTGCCCCCCTGAATATACCCTGCCCCCTGATATACTGTGCCCCCCTGAATATACCCTGCCCCCTGATATACTGTGCCCCCCCTGAATATACCCTGCCCCCTGATATACTGTGCCCCCCTGAATATACCCTGCCCCCTGATATACTGTGCCCCCCTGAATATACCCTGCCCCCTGATATACTGTGCCCCCCTGAATATACCCTGCCCCCTGATATACTGTGCCCTCCTGAATATACCCTGCCCCCTGATATATTGTGCCCCCCTGAATATACCCTGCCCCCTGAACATGCTGCTCCCTCCTGATATACTGTGCCCCCTCAATATACTGTGCCCTCCTGAATATACTGAGCCCCCTCAATATACTGTGCCCCCCTGAATATACCGTGCCCCCTGATATACTGTGCCCCCTCAATATACTGTGCCCTCCTGAATATACTGAGCCCCCTCAATATACTGTGCCCCCCTGAATATACCGTGCCCCCTGATATACTGTGCCCCCTGATATACTGTGCCCTCCTGATATACTGTGCCCCCTCAATATACTGTGCCCCCCTGAATATGCTGCTCCCTCCTGAAATGCCTTGCCCCATGATACAGTGTGCCTCCATATATACTTGGCCCCTGAATATACTGTGCCCCCTGATATACCGTGCCCCCTGATATACTGTGCCCCCCTGAATATACACCTGCCCTCTGAATATGCTGCTCCCTCCTGATATACTGTGCCCCGATATACTGTGCCCCCCTGAATATACCCTGCCCCCTGATATACTGTGCCCTCCTAAATATACCCTGCCCCCTGATATATTGTGCTCCCCTGAATATACCCTGCCCCCTGAACATGCTGCTCCCTCCTGATATACTGTGCCCCCTCAATATACTGTGCCCTCCTGAATATACTGTGCCCCCTGATATACTGAGCCCCCTCAATATACTGTGCCCTCTTGAATATACTGAGCCCCCTCAATATACTGTGCCCCCCTGAATATACCGTGCCCCCTGATATACTGTGCCCCCTGATATACTGTGCCCTCCTGATATACTGTGCCCCCTCAATATACTGTGCCCCCCTGAATATGCTGCTCCCTCCTGATATACTGTGCCCCATGATACAGTGTGCCTCCATATATACTTGGCCCCTGAATATACTGTGCCCCCTGATATACCGTGCCCCCTGATATACTGTGCCCCCCTGAATATACCCTGCCCTCTGAATATGCTGCTCCCTCCTGATATACTGTGCCCCGATATACTGTGCCCGCCTGAATATACCCTGCCCTCTGAATATATCCTGCCCTCTAAATATGCTGTGCCCCCCTGATATACTGTGCCCCCTGATATACCGTGCCCCCTGATATACTGTGCCCCCCTGAATATACCCTGCCCTCTGAATATGCTGCTCCCTCCTGATATACTGTGCCCCATGATACAGTGTGCCTCCAAATATACTTGGCCCCTGAATATACTGTACCCTCCTGATATACTGTGCCCCCCTGGTATATTGTGCCCCTCAAAACTATGCCCCCGACTAAACTGTGCCCCCTTGAATATACTGCACACCACTAAGAGTTTTACGTATTTCATTCAATAAAATGCAAACAAATGATAAAATAGAAAAACAGAACTTAATATTTGGTGCAGAAACCTTTGTTTGCAGTTACAGAGGTCGGACGTTTCCTCTAGTTCTTGACCAGGTTTGCTCACACTGCAGCAGGGATTTTGGCCCCCTCCTCCATACAGATCTTCTCCAGATCTTTCAGGTTTTGGGGCTGTCACTGAGTAACATTGAGTTTCAGCTCCCTCCAAAGATTTTCTATTGGGTTCAGGTCTGGAGACTGACTAGGCCACTCCAGGACTTGAAATGCTTATAATAATAATAATAATAATAAATTTTATTTCTATAGCGCCGACATATTCCGCAGCACTTTACATTTCAGAGGGGACTTGTACAGACAATATACATTACAGCATAACAATAATCACACAGATCATAACAGATACCAAGAGGAATGAGGGCCCTGCTCGCAAGCTTACAGTCTAGGAGGAAAGAGGGAGACACGAAAGGTGGGTGGTAACAATTGCCCTGATTCTATGGACCAGCCATAATGTTAAGTGTGTAACAGTACAGACACAGAGGGCTAATGGATGCATAAAGCATGTGGGAACATGATGCGGGAAATCTGGTTATGGTAAAGCTTTTGGCTGTGCCACACAGGGATAGATTAGGTTAATGTGTCGAGGCGATAGGCCAGTCTGAATAAATGCGTTTTCAGGGCACGCTTAAAATTGTGGGGATTGGGGACTAATCTTATTGACCTGGGAAGTGCATTCCAAAGAATTGGCGCAGCACGTGTAAAGTCTTGGAGATGGGAGTGGGAGGTTCTGATTATTGAGGATACTAACCTCAGGTCATCAGCAGAACGGAGGGCGCGGGTAGGGTGGTATACTGAAACAAGGGAGGAGATGTAGGGTGGTGCTGAGCCATGGAGAGCTTTGCGGGTGAGGGTAATAAGTTTGTACTGAATTCTGGAGTGGATGGGTAGCCAGTGTAATGACTGGCACAAGGTAGAGGCATCGGTGTAACGATTGGTGAGGAATATGATCCTGGCTGCAGCATTCAAGACAGATTGGAGGGGGGAAAGTTTGGTAAGAGGGAGACCGATTAGAAGAGAGTTACAATAGTTGAGATGAGAATGAATAAGAGAAACAGTAAGAATTTTTGCAGAGTCAAAAGTAAGAAAAGGTCGAATTCTAGAAATGTTTTTGACGTGCAGATGACAAGAGCGAGTCAGTGGTCGGATGTGGGGGGCGAAGGAAAGCTCGGAATCAAGTATGACCCCAAGACAGCGGGCCTGTTGCTGGGGAGTAATAGTGGAACCACACACAGAAATAGCAATGTCGGGTATAGGTACATTAGTAGAGGGAGGAAACACAAGGATTTCAGTCTATGACAGGTTCAGTTTCAGATATAGCGAGGACATGATGTTAGACACAGCGTTTAGCCAATCGCCGGTGTTTTCTAGAAAGGCTGGCGTGATATCAGGAGAAGCGTATAATTGGGTGTCGTCAGCATAGAGATGGTACTGGAAACCAAATCTACTGATTGTTTGACCAATAGGGGCAGTGTACAAAGAGAAGAGGAGGGGGCCTAGAACCGATCCTTGAGGAACCCCAACAGTAAGGGGAAGGTAAGAGGAGGAGGAACCGGCAAAAGATACAGTAAAGGAGCGGTCAGAGAGATAGGAGGAGAACCAGGAGAGAACAGTGTCCTTGAGGCCAATGGAACAGAGCATAGTGAGGAGGAGCTGATGATCCACAGTTTCGAATGCTCCAGAGAGATCCAAGAGAATTAGCATGGAGTAGTGACCATTAGATTTAGCTGTTAGTAGATCATTAGAGACTTTAGTGAGGGCAGTTTCAGTAGAGTGGAGAGAACGGAAACCGGATTGGAGAGGGTCGAGAAGAGAGTTATCAAAGAGATAGCGGATAAGACGGGAGAGGACCAGGCGTTCCAGGAGTTTAGAGATGAAGGGAAGATTAGAGACAGGTTATTCTGACTCATGGATATGTAGAACGTATGGTGCCTGGATAGACCTCTCTTTCTGGGCCCCTTCCGTATCGACCTGTACTCCCGTTCATACCGATTAATCAGACAGCTTAACTCAGCCACGATCTCATGTAAGAAGACTCCAGGAAAAGAGGGATGCTTTAACTGAAATTCTTGTATTATGATGAAAGCAGCAGATAAAAAGGAATATTCTTCAGAGGACATGTAACAGGATGCATACAGATGGAGGGACGATCACAAAATGGAGAATGAAGGAGGGAACAAACATACATCACAGGACTACAGGGAGAGAGTTGGAACAAAATACAGGGAAAGGCAAACTTCTGCCTAGCAACAGAGATGCAACACAAACAATGCAAATATTAAATGATTTCCCAAGTCGTGGGACATGACACTCCCCGTCTGAAATCCTTGGATTTCACGATGTCCGTAATTCTGCGAAGTCGTTCGAACCTGAAAAACAAGAGAAAAGAGAAAAACATGTATGCAATAATAAACATCAAACATTTTTAAAGTCCAATTCGTTGTTGTTGACCCGTAGATCACACCGGAAGATAAGTCCAAGACTATAAACCCATCTTCGGATTGGGGAAGCCGGAAACATGCCAACTCTTCCACCAACCCAGCAATCGAATGGAAAATGTCAATGTTCAATAAAAAACTGGGGAATGAGGAGGAATGCTCCCCGCCGTGAGCAACGTCCAGGAGCAATGTTCAGTTCATGTGACGTCCTCCTTTGGCAGTAGCAGCACGAGATCGGTGACCGGACGGAGGAAGGTTCGGGTAGAGCCCCCTTTTGTCACCTTAACTTCTGTCTTACGAGTCTTTCCGTCCTCGCTGGGCATGACCTTGGTGATAAGACCCATTGGCCAGTCGTTACGATGAGCCTCTTTGTCTTTTAAGAGAACAAGGTCTCCTTCTTGGAGATTTGGACTGGGTGTCTGCCATTTGTGACGGGTTTGAAGCAGGTGCAAGTATTCGGTCTTCCAACGGTGCCAAAACACGTTGGCTATGTGTTGTACTTGCTTCCACTGACGTTTGTAAATGTCCTTGTTATTGAAATTCCCGGGAGGAACTGTAGCAGCTCCAATCTTCTGTGTAAGAAGTGTAGCTGGGGTAAGAATCATTGGAGAATAACAACGTGGGACTTGGAGTTGCTCTAAGAACTTCAAGGACTTCTTCCATGTCTCCCACCTTTGCTGTTTCTGAGTCAGAAGCGGGGTGTCCCAATCAGTGTTCTCGGCAGTGAGCTGTCTTAACAGTATCTTGCCTTGAATAGTGATGGATGCTACAAACCCGAGAGGATCGTAGATGCTCTTTATGACAGATAGGACTCCTCGTTTGTTAAATGGTTTGTCACAGGGCGACACTTGGAAGGTGAAGTTGTCCTGTTTGATATCCCACAGTAGACCAAGGCTGCGCTGTGTGGGAGGAACATCAGAACCTAGGTTGAGGTCCTTTAGGTTCGTGGCATGGTCCTCAGATGGAAACGCGCTCATTACTTCTTGACTGTTAGAGATGATCTTGTGGAGTCTGAGGTTTGATGTGGATAGCATTTCCTGTGTCCTGGAGAGTAGGTCAATTGCCTCTTCACTTGTGGGCAAGGACTTGAGCCCGTCGTCTACGTAGAAGTGTCATGGTTTGAACAGGGTTCTTGCCCTGCACTCACAGGGTTAAGTGTTCGTGGCCTCTTTCTGGATCTGGGAGGGGTATTTATACTCACTCTTTACCAGGGTTCTCTGTCAGCTATACTGTAGTTCTGGTGTGTCTGACCCCTGGTGTGCGTGTATTCTGCGTTGCTTGTTTGATTCCCGTGTATGACCCGGCCTGTTCCCTCACTCTGTACTCCGTCTCTCGCTTTCTTACTACTGTCTTCTCCGGTTCTGACCTCCTGGCTTGGCTATCGTTACTCCGTTACAGTTTGTCCCTATTGTACCGTCTATTGCCCGTTCTGGTTTTCTGACCTATTGCTACGTCCTGACTATCCTTTCTGTCTAAACCCCGTGGTACTGTATTGCTATCTGGTGCTTTGACCCTGGCTTCGTCTGGTTTCTGTCTCTGTCTATGCCCCTTGGTAACATTGCCCCGTAGTTACCTTTCTAGGAGTTTCCCTGAAGCTCCTAGATCTGTGGAGCTTAGGCCACTCCCCCAGCAGTCATGTGCTTCAGGTCCTGATACTCTGAAGCACGCATCGTCACCGCTGCTGCCCTGCTCCACAGGTATCTGTGAGTACTGTCTTTGTACTCAGGACACCCGCACTGGCACAGTGAGCAAGTGCAGTGCGGTGTTCCTGACATTATAGCTGACCATTTCAGTTTTTTTTTTCCCCCTCTGAGAAAAAAAAAAAAAAAAGTGTGTTATCCTCATGGATCCCATACAAGCCTTGACTGATCAGGTCAAGCACCTGACCCAAATGTTCCACAAACTTAATGTGGAACAGCGCATGATGGCCCAGACCCAGCAACAGTTGGTGGATACAGTACAGGGGGCTGCCTCTACAGGGGATTCTTGTGCTGGGGATAGAGATGTGTCATTGGCATTCCCAGAATCTCCGGTCAAATTGCCAGACCTTTTCTCAGGGGATAAAAAGGAGTTCAGGTCTTTCAGAGAAGGATGCAAGCTTTTTTTTTCCCTGAGGCCCCGCTCTTCCGGGGATGAGTTCCAGAGGGTGGGGGTCGTCATTTCCCTACTTCGGGGGGCTCCACAGGCATGGGCTTTCTCTCTCTCTTCCTCTGCTCCTGAACGCATGTCTGTGAATTTGTTCTTTGAGGCTCTGGGGCACATTTATGATGAGCCTGATAGAGTGCGTCTGGCAGAGGATATGGTGATGAGTGTGACACAGGGAAGGAACTCTGCTGAATGGTTCTGCTCTGAGTTCAGACGCTGGGCAGCGGAGGTCTCCTGGGATGACGCTGCCCTCCGGGGTTCTGTAGAGGCCTGTCCGAACATTTGAAAGATGCCCTAGCCCTTCATCCTCCACCGGATTCTTTGGAGGACGCTATGATCCAGGCTGTCCGCATGGACCGTAGGCTGCGGGCAAGAGGGGTCATGCTGCAGGAGACTCCTTTATTCTCCAATCTGAGAGACTCTGCATCTAGTCCTGAGCCCATGGAGGTTGGTGCCACGTCATTGGAGGAAAAAGAGAGGAGACACCGAAGAAACAACCAATTGTGCTTTTACTGTGGATCCGCTGGACATTGGAGAAGGAACTGTCCTTCTTGCCCTTCTTCAGTGAAGCCGTCAGGAAAACGACTGAGTCTGGGTAACAATCGAGGAGGTTGCCCAGACTCCCAGGTACCCTTTTACTCGCTTACTAAAATTCTGCTTCCGGTGGAACTGGAACTTACAGGCGGTCCGGTTGGGACTACCGCCTTTGTTGACTGTGGTTCTTCTATTAATCTGATCGATGCCAAAGTTGTGACTTTTCATAAGATAGGGACAGTCAGGTTAAAAGATCCTGTTAAAATCGTGGCAATTGATTCTTCTCCTATCACCCAGGAGGGAATTTGTTTCATGACTGATACCTTTTCTCTGAAAGTGGGTTCCACTCACGTGGAAAAATTAAGATGTTTTGTCATAAATAATCTGCCGGCTGGACTGATACTGGGTATGCCTTGGCTTCAACGTCACAATCCTACTATTGACTGGGTCACAGGGGAGATCATTCAGTGGGGTTGTATGGCTAACGGTCTATGTTGTAACTTGACAACCCTTGTCACCCCAGTAAAATCTGTGTCAGTGTCGTCTGTCGATCTGGAAGGTATTCCGGAGTGCCTGAAAGATTTTCAAGACGTATTTTCTGAAAGTGAGGCTGAGGCGCTACCACCACATAGACCCTTTGATTGTGCCATTAATCTAGTCCCTGGAGCCAAGTTACCCAAGGCTCGCCTGTTCAATTTGTCCGGGCCCGAACGTCTAGCCATGAAGGAGTACATTACTGAGAGTCTCCGCAAAGGGCATATTAGGCCTTCTGTTTCACCTGTGGCAGCGGGCTTCTTTTTTGTTAAGAAAAAAGATGGTGGTTTGCGGCCGTGCCTCGACTTTCGGGAATTAAACAAAATTACTGTGAAAAATACATACCCTCTCCCCCTAATTCCTGATCTATGTAACCAACTCACCGGGGCCAAGTGGTTCTCTAAACTGGATTTACGTGGGGCATATAACCTTATAAGAGACCGTGAAGGGGACGAATGGAAAACAGCATTCCTGACGACTGAAGGGCTGTTCGAAAACTTGGTTATGCCCTTTGGTCTCACCAATGCTCCTGCTGTTTTTCAGAATTTTATTAATGTAATTTTCTCTGATTTAATCGGTCGTTTTGTGGTTATCTATTTGGATGACATTCTGGTGTACTCGGTGGACAGTCAATCTCACTTGCACCATTTGCGGATGGTTCTCATGAGACTGAGGGAGAATCATTTGTATGCCAAGCTGGAAAAATGCTCATTTTTCATGCAAGAAGTATCCTTTCTGGGGTTGATTGTGTCAGGAGAGGGGTTCCGCATGGATCCTAAGAAAGTCCAGGCTGTTACGGAGTGGGTGCAACCTCATGACTTGAAAGGGTTGCAACGATTTTTGGGCTTTGCCAACTTTTATAGGAAATTTATTAAGGGCTTTTCGCAGGTGGTAAAGCCTCTAACGGACCTCACTCTCAAGGGAGCTGATGTAAAAAATTGGTCTGTAGCTGCAAAAAACTCTTTCATGACATTAAAAAAGTGCTTTTCTTCAGCCCCTGTATTGGTACAACCCGACCCGTCAAGACCTTTTTTCGTGGAGGTTGACGCCTCGGAAGTGGGGGTGGGGGCAGTTTTGTCTCAGGGCCCTCCTACCCTTACTAACCTGAGGCCTTGCGCCTTCTTCTCTAAAAAATTTTCCTCTGCTGAGAGAAATTACGATGTCGGCAATAGAGAGTTGTTGGCGGTAAAGTTGGCTTTTGAAGAATGGAGGCATTTCCTGGAGGGGTCTGTTCATCCCATTACAGTCATCACTGATCACAAAAATTTGGCCTATATCGAGTCTGCCAAGAGATTGACCCCCAGACAGGCTCGGTGGGCACTTTTTTTTTCTCGTTTTCAGTTTACCATCACATTCCGCCCGGGATCTAAAAACATCAAGGCTGATGCCTTATCCCGAAGCTTTGATTCGGTATCCCCTCCAGAACCTCCCTCCTCCATTCTTCAGCCAGGAGTAGTGGTGGCCGAAATTTCATCTGAGTTACAGAGAGGGATTTTGGAGGCCCAGGCTCGGGCTCCTGGTGGTAAACCCCCGGGTAAATTGTTTGTACCGGAACGTTTCCGTCTCGGACTTATGCAAGAATTTCATGATTCTGTGTTGAGTGCTCATCCTGGGATTGCAGCTACCCGGGGGGCAATTGCGAGGGATTTCTGGTGGCCCTCTATGGTAACAGATATTAAAAAGTTTGTGACTGCATGTGGGGTGTGCGCTCGTTCTAAAAGTTCTCAGGTCCGGCCGGCCGGGGAATTGGTGCCTTTGCCAATTCCGGATAGACCATGGACACATTTGTCCATGGATTTTATCACAAATCTTCCTCCTTCCAGGGGCAACTCGGTGATATGGGTGGTGGTGGATAGGTTTTCAAAACAAGCTCACTTTGTACCTCTCCCCGCGTTACCATCTGCTGAAACCCTGGCCCGCTTATTTATGCAGCATATAATTAGGTTACATGGAGTGCCTATGAATGTGGTGTCAGACAGAGGGGTACAGTTTGTAGCCAGGTTCTGGAGGGCTTTTTGCAAAAAGCTGGGGATTTCGTTGTCCTTCTCCTCTGCCTACCACCCAGAGTCTAATGGACAGACGGAGCGCACAAACCAATCGTTGGAGCAGATTCTGAGATGCTTGGCCTCTTTCAGGCAGGAGGACTGGTGTGAGGTATTGCCCATGGCAGAGTTTGCATTCAACGGTCGTGTGAGTCAGTCTACTGGGAAGTCTCCTTTTCAGGTCAACTATGGCTTTAACCCACATTTTGGAGAGTTTTCCCGTATGGATTCAGGTTGTCCTGGTGCTGAGGATGTGACACAACGTCTTAGAATTCTTTGGAGGGAAGTTCAGAGGAATATTTCCAAGGCCCAGGAAAGCTATAAGCGGTTTGCTGACAGGAGGAGGGGGCCAGGTCCAGCATTTGCAGTAGGGGAGAAGGTGTGGCTATCCACCCGCAATATCAAGCTTAATATACCTTCTATAAAGCTGGGCCCCAAGTTTATTGGCCCATACAAAGTTGTGGAGGTTGTTAACCCAGTAGCCTATCGACTGCAGCTGCCCACCTCCTTTAAAACTTCTAATGTCTTCCACAGGTCCCTGTTAAAGCCTGTGGGGACGGTGACAGAGGATCCCTCATCAAATGCTCCGCCAGTGCTGGTAGAGGGGCAGCTGGAGTATGAAGTAGGGCGCATTGTTGACTCCCGGTGGGTGCGCCGGAGACTCCAGTATTTGATACACTGGAAGGGGTACTCTCTGGAGGATCGGTCATGGGTTCCGGCCAGTTCGGTGCATGCCGATCGTCTGGTGCGGGCTTTCCACGCCAGATACCCAGACAAGCCTGGGGGTCCAGTGGCCCCCCATTAAGAGGGGGGTACTGTCATGGTTTGAACAGGGTTCTTGCCCTGCACTCACAGGGTTAAGTGTTCGTGGCCTCTTTCTGGATCTGGGAGGGGTATTTATACTCACTCTTTACCAGGGTTCTCTGTCAGCTATACTGTTGTTCTGGTGTGTCTGACCCCTGGTGTGCGTGTATTCTGCGTTGCTTGTTTGATTCCCGTGTATGACCCGGCCTGTTCCCTCACTCTGCACTCCGTCTCTCGCTTTCGTACTACTGTCTTCTCCGGTTCTGACCTCCTGGCTTGGCTATCGTTACTCCGTTACAGTTTGTCCCTTTTGTACCGTCTATTGCCCGTTCTGGTTTTCTGACCTATTGCTACGTCCTGACTATCCTTTCTGTCTAAACCCCGTGGTACTGTATTGCTATCTGGTGCTTTGACCCTGGCTTCGTCTGGTTTCTGTCTCTGTCTATGCCCCTTGGTAACATTGCCCCGTAGTTACCTTTCTAGGAGTTTCCCTGAAGCTCCTAGATCTGTGGAGCTTAGGCCACTCCCCCAGCAGTCATGTGCTTCAGGTCCTGATACTCTGAAGCACGCATCGTCACCGCTGCTGCCCTGCTCCACAGGTATCTGTGAGTACTGTCTTTGTACTCAGGACACCCGCACTGGCACAGTGAGCAAGTGCAGTGCGGTGTTCCTGACAAGAAGTTCTTCTCTACGAATTGACGAGCATCGGATCCGTACTCTCTCTCACCTTCCTGGGCTGTCCGTCTCAGTCCGTAGATCGCCACAGCAGGTGAAGGACTGTTGCCGAAGACATGGACCCTCATCCGGTAGTCTATGACTTGATTGTTGACATTGTTGTCTTTGTGCCATAGGAACCTAAGATAGTTTCTGCTGTCTTCCTTCATGATGAAGCAATGAAACATCTGCTGGATGTCGGCCATTATAGCAACAGGTTCTTGTCTGAAGCGGATCAATACTCCAAGGAGGCTGTTGTTCAGGTTGGGTCCAGTTAGTAGCAGGTTGTTGAGAGAGAGGCCTTCATACTGAGCACTGGAGTCAAACACGACTCTGATCTGGTTAGGCTTGCGAGGGTGATAGACACCAAAGGATGGAAGGTACCAACATTCTTCTCCTTCCTTCAGTGGTGGCGCAGGTTCAGCATGATCTTTGTCAAAGATGTTCTGCATAAAGTCAATGAAATGCTTCTCCATCTCTGGTTTCCTCTTTAGGGTACGTTTTAAGGATGAGAACCTTGCAGTTGCTTGCTGCAGGTTGTTTGGCAACCTCGCTCTTGGGAAACGAAAGGGTAAAGGAGCTACCCAACTGTTGGAGTCATCTTGAACAAATTCTTTGTCCATAACCTTTATGAATTCTTTATCTTCCCTTGTGGGTGCTAACTTGTTGTCTTCACTTGTGGAATCGAACACTGTTGACCCGAGGTTTTCGTCCCAGGGCTGGAGCATGTTCATGTTGTTGAAGGATTCCTGTTGCCTCTTGGTGTTGCTCACTTTCTCTTTCACCCAGTAATGATGTGGGCATGGCTGAAAATGAGTGCTGCGACCATTTGGCAAGATGTGTGTTTTGTAAGAGGAGATGTTATTAGGTCTCTTCATCTTGTGTATGCAAACATCACCTATAATTACCCAGCCTAGATCAAAGAGTTGGGCAGATGGTGCGTCGTGTGGTCCGTTAATTTGCTGACGTACTGTAACACCGCTCCGCCATACTCACCCGGCCTCCGCTCGCACGCCGCAGTCGCCCTCCGCTCCCACGCCGCAGCCTCTCTCCACCCGACGGCCGCGGCGGTCACCTGAGACAGGCCCGCGACCGATGCCTTCCCTGCATGCTATGCGCATGCGCCATAGGCCGCGGCCGCGCCTCCTTCCTGCTTCTTATGCTCCGGCTGTGCCCTGACCCGGAAGCACCATTGGACCAATGGCTGACCAGACGGGGCCATATCAGGCCGCCTCCCCCTGAGGGAGGCGCCTGATCGTTGTGTTTCCTGACACTCTGGCCTCGCTCCATCGTGCACACTCTGCTCCTGCAGTTCCTGTCTCAGCTGCTCCTCACAGCAGCTTCTCAGTCCTGCTACCCCTGTTCCTGGTTACCTACTCCAGTCCTGCCTTCAGTGTTCCTGTCGTCCTACTCCAGTCCTGCCTTGTGTTCCTGCCGTCCTACTCCAGTCCTGCCTTCAGTGTTCCTGCCGTCCTACTCCAGTCCTGCCTTGTGTTCCTGCCGTCCTACTCCAGTCCTGCCTTCAGTGTTCCTGTCGTCCTACTCCAGTCCTGTCTTCAGTGCTCCTGCCGTCCTACTCCAGTCTCAGTCTTACTCCGGTCCATCCTGAGCCGCCCCACTCGGTACCGGCTACCGTGGTACTCGAACCCCTGGGCCTGCTCCTAACGGTCCCTGTATAGGGGTCGGTTCCACCTGGCAGCTCGCCCGGGGTCCCTCGGTGCCACGGTCCAGAGGGTCCACTCTCGGAGTTCCCGCTCCTGACCACCCGCGCTAACACGTACCTTGTGCAGCCGGAGAATGTCTCTGCCACGCAGAATCAGGATATCTGCGCTGTTGTCGAGGGCTGGTATCTTGTTTGCTATCCCCTTGAGATGTGGGTGATGAAGAGCAGCCTCTGGCGTTGGGATCTCTTCTCGATTGGATGGAATCTGGTTGCACTCGACAAGTGTAGGTAAGGGTATCTCAACGGTGTTGTCGAGAGATGTCGCTATAAGACCACTGGCCCTTCTCCCAGAGACCTCTGTAACACCGCTGCAGGTACCTAAGGTGTAAGGGTAAGCATTTCCCTTTAAGTTAAACATATCAAAGAGTTCTGACCTTGCAAGTGATCGGTTGCTCTGATCATCCATGAGGACGTACTGTACACCTTCGCGGCTTTCTCTAGGTGACCGTAGGGATATACGTTCACCAGGCAAATCTTCGCACAGGACTTGTCCCAGAGACCTTCTCCGCAGACTTCTGTGCATAAAGAAGATATTGTGGTATGACTTGCAGTTTGAGCTGCGTCCTCCCCGCCATGGCTCGTGGTGGGGGAAGGAGTACGTGTAGAGTCAGGACGGTATGGGTGGAGTGCTTGTACGTGATCCTCACTGTCACACTCCATACACTTAATTGTAGCTTTACAGTCTTTAGCAAGGTGTTCAGTAGAAGCACAACATCTGTAGCATACCCCGAACTTCTTTAGAAGTTCCTTGCGTTCTTGGAGCGGTTTCTTCCTGAAGCCGATGCACTTTTTTAAGGGATGTGGCTTCTTGTGGATGGGACACTCACGATTTGGGTTCTCTATCTTTTCACCCTTGTTGCTCTTGCCTGGGGCTGATGTTGGTAAGGGAAGAATATCCGTCTTCTTCACTGACACTGGACCCCTGCGGTTTCTGTCATTCGAGCGTGTGCTCACGTATTTAGAATTAGGTGAAGCTGGGCCACTGGATTCTTCGTAGGAAAAGCTTGGGTCGTTCTTACGCTCTGCAATGTCTTTTATAAACTCACAGAAGTAGGAGAACGGAGGAAATGACACTTGATGGTCTTTCTTGTATTTTGACCCTATTGCAGTCCACTTCTCTTGTACATTGTATGGTAGCTTGGAGATAATGGGGTTTACTCCACGAGCAGTGTCCAGGTAGCTAAGGTCAGGTAGGTGGGTGTCTGCCTTGGCCAGCTGGAGCTCTAACAGCAGGTCACTGAGCTCTAGGAACTTTGAACTGTCCTTGCTGGATATCTTTGGAAAACTCTGTAGTCGCTTGAACAGTGCATCCTCTATGGCTTCTGGACTGCCAAAGTTTCTCTCTAGTCTTTCCCATGCAGCCATGAGACCAGCCGTTGGATTACTGATATGTACATACCTGAGTCTCTTGACACGCTCTGTGGATTGTGGTCCTAACCATCTGATCAGCAGGTCCAGCTCTTCCGCAGCAGTGATGCCGAGGTCACCAGTTACGGTTCTAAAGGCACTTTTCCAACCTCTGTAATTTTCAGGTTGGTCGTCGAACCTTGTGAGACCGGTTTTAGTAAGTTCACGGCGAATCATGTACCTTGCGAAGTCGGACATGTCTGTTCTTTCTGATTTAGGATGCACAATTGTAGGCTGAGTGGTGTTGTACATAGAGGTGGAGACGTCTTGACCTTGAAACATGGGGAAGTATGGAGTGGCATATGCATTTAGTCCAGCAACTGGTTTGGTGGGTATAGTTTCTGCTACAGGTGGAGGTGGCACTGTGTGGTTGTCGAGGGTATAATGACCTTGAATGCAGGATTCTGTAAGTGGATCGGCATCCTGGTGCTCTAGAGAAGTGTCAACACCATCAAGAGTGTTAGTGATGATCTGCGGTTCGCCATCTTGGCTTAGCACGTAGTCTCTTGTGCGTTCAATAGGGTCTTCTGCCTCCATTTCACACAAACTGATGCTGTCTCTTTGACTCCCACTGACAGCCTGCTCGAGTACCTTTAATTCTGCCATGGCTGTTGCATGCTCACATTCCTTCTCTAGAGCTTCCTTTTCCGCTTTCACGCGTGCTGCTTCTGCATCCATTTCTGCTCTATTTTGTGCAGCAGCTGCATCCATTTCTGCTCTCTTTTGAGCAACAGCTGCGTCCATTTCTGCTCTCTTTTGTGCAGCAGCTGCATCCATTTCTGCTCTCTTTTGTGCAACAGCTGCGTCCATTTCTGCTCTCTTTTGTGCAACAGCTGCGTCCATGTCTGCTCTCTTTTGTGCAAAGGCAGCTTGTACCTTAGTAGTTTCAGCCTTAGCACGTGCTCTTATAAGCTGCTCAGTAAGAGTAGAATATTTTGACGAACTTGACCTAGATGAACGTTTTGAGTGCTTACACGATTTGGATGAGCGAGTTGATGCATCTGGTGTTCGTGCGATTCTAGCCTCTATCCTGGCTTTAATGTCACGTACAGTGCAGTCTATTTCAGAATTAAGCTGCTGGAAACCTTGCAATTCGTTTAAAGTCTCTGGGAGATTCAGTTTCTTCAGGAGAATAATGTATTGGTCACTCTTCTCCATATACATTTGGTATGCTGTGCATAATTGTTCTAGGACTCCCTCTGGTGGTAACTCATGAGAAGCAGGCCTTGATGCAGTGTCTATATGACTCAGCACTTTCTTCCATACTGAAGACACATCACTATATAATTCACATTTTGCAGTCTCTAAATTCTCCATGACTTTCCATGTGGGTTTGACTGTACGTTTTCCCCTTTCGCTAGATGGTGGATGGGGGTCTGGGTCTCTTTCCTGTGCTTGTAAGTCTGGTAGGGACATTGTATTCCTTGCTTCAGACATGATTAGATTGCAGGCAGGAAGAGTTGATGATGGGGGTTATACTTCCCACTGTTCAGCAACAGGAAATACACAGAGACTCTGCACAGAGTTGATACTTTGTATCTAATGCTGGAGCAGCTGCAGGGTCCTGTGTAATGATGGGAGTTATATTCCTCTCTGTTCAGCTGCAGTGTGTGGCTTCTATGCACGCTGGGGTCTGGCTGGAACTGGGTTACAGTCTATCTGGGAAATGTCCTTTTCCACTGAGATTTAGCACAGACCTTGAGTTACTGTCTCTGAAGGCAGGTTATTCCTTTTTACTATTCTGACTCATGGATATGTAGAACGTATGGTGCCTGGATAGACCTCTCTTTCTGGGCCCCTTCCGAATCGACCTGTACTCACGTTCATACCGATTAATCAGACAGCTTAACTCAGCCACGATCTCATGTAAGAAGACTCCAGGAAAAGAGGGATGCTTTAACTGAAATTCTTGTATTATGATGAAAGCAGCAGATAAAAAGGAATATTCTTCAGAGGACATGTAACAGGATGCATACAGATGGAGGGACGATCACAAAATAGAGAATGAAGGAGGGAACAAACATACATCACAGGACTACAGGGAGAGAGTTGGAACAAAATACAGGGAAAGGCAAACTTCTGCCTAGCAACAGAGATGCAACACAAACGATGCAAATATTAAATGATTTCCCAAGTCGTGGGACATGACACAGGTCTATAGTTAGCGGCACAGTTTTGGTCGAGGTATGGTTTTTTAAGTAGTGGATGTATGACGGCATGCCTAAATGAGGAGGGAAAGATACCAGAAGAGAGAGAGGTTAAATATTTTAGTTAGGTGAGGGGTGACAGCAGGGGAAAGGGACTGGAGGAGATGTGACGGAAATGGGTCACTGGTGCAAGTGGTTGGGCGAGAAGATGCAAGGAGCCTGCTTACTTCTTCTTCTGTGACTGGTTCAAAATGCTTCTTACGGAGCCACTACTTAGGTGCCCTGGATGTGTGTTTAAGGTCATTGTCATGCTGGAAGACCCATCCTCAATGCTCTTACTGAGGGAAGGAGGTTGTTGGCCAAAATATCGCGATGCATGACCCCATCGATCCTGCCTTCAATACGGTGCAGTCATCCTGTCCTCTTTCGAGAAAAGCTCCCCCAAACTATGATGTTTTCCACCACCATGCTTCACAGTTGGGATATTGTTCTTGGGGTTGTAATCATCCTTCTTCCTCCAAGCACAGCGAGTGGAGTTGTTACCAAAAAGTTCTGGTTTGGTCTCATCTGATCCCATGATCTTCTCCCATGCCTCATCTGGATCATCCAGATGGTCACTGGTGAACTTCTAATAGGTCTGGACAAGTATTTTAATCAATGATGGTGTAGTGAGTTACTAGCAGTAATATTTGAGACTGTGGTCCCAGCTCTCTTCAGATCATTGACCAGATCATCCCATGTAGTTCTGGCCTAATTCCAGACCTTTCTCAGATTCATTCTTACAACACGAGGCGAGATCTTGTATGGAGCCCCAGACCAAGGAAGATTGACAGTCATCTTGTGTTTCTTCCACTTTCTCATAATTGTGCCAATAGTTGTTGCCTTCTCCCCAAACTGCTTGCCTATTGTCCTGTAGCCCATCCCAGCCTCGTGCTTGTCTAC
This sequence comes from Dendrobates tinctorius, assembly GCF_039654945.1. Classification (NCBI taxonomy): domain Eukaryota; kingdom Metazoa; phylum Chordata; class Amphibia; order Anura; family Dendrobatidae; genus Dendrobates; species Dendrobates tinctorius. The sequence goes on from NW_027361824.1 coordinate 11,527,750, forward strand.
AATTTTGTCCCTGTTGTCCTTAGACTGATCTTTGGTCTTGGCCATGGTGGAGAGGTTGGACTGTGACTGACTGATTGTGTGGACAGGTGTCTTATACAGGTAATGAGTGATGGTCTGGGGAAGAACGATTGCATTAACAATCTTACTGACTTGTAAAGGAAGAGCGTACCAGTAACGGCCCTGAACATCTGTCACTGATTAGAGAGTAGTTAAGAAGGTTCGTTGTATAGAAAATATCAGTAAAAAAATTATTTAAAAATGCCTAAATAATATCGCCAAACAATGCTTACAAAATACTTAAAAGTACCCAAATACCTTCACACAATACCCACATAATACTGCTAATCAGTACCCAAGTACCTCCATACAATACTGCTAATCAGTACCCCAATACCTCCATATAATTCCCATACAATACTGCCAGCCATGCTTAAATAATACCGTCACACAATGTCACCGAGAGGAAATGTGATGCTGAAGCCCAAACCCAATGATGCCGGTTATTATTGTGCACCACTAGTCCGCACTATTTTAGCTTTGTGTCGCCAGGTTTTTTCTTCCTGATGGATTTCTTTTTTAATTATTAACAGACGCAAGAAACAAAATTCGGATTCAACACTGGTGAACTTTATTTACAAAGAATCCACAGTGACAAAATAAGACAATATAGTATGGCAGTCATAGCGACTCAATCAATACACCGAGAGGACCTCAGCCATCCCCCGAAGGCGCCAGAGTGGTTACAGCCCCCCGTGTCCGGGCGCGGACCGCCGACATTATAGATTTATATATATATAAAAATAAGCCATCAAAATGGACAGACGCTTAAAATATTATTTACAGAAAAGGCAACATACTGTCCGCTCCTATGTACATTACACAAGGGTAGTCCGTAGTTTACTGCACCCCCAAAAAAAAAAAATTATGTTCTGTAACCCCGTAAGTGCTGGAAGGGGCTTATTACAGTGCAAGACATCGCATCACTGGCAGAGTCGTACTGGGAACATCAGAGCTGGAGAGCGACGCTTAGTGGATCGGCCACGGGACACCTGTTACATTTTTGGTAAAATGGCTGCGAACGTGACCAGCTTTTATTGAAAATAAAATATATATATATTACATTTAAAACATTTATAGACAAAAAAAAATAAAAATCACATTATTATATTTTCTGGGATTGCTTTTCATAAAAAAAGTGATTGAGAACAGTATTTGGAATTTTCCTTGACCAGCTTATATTGCAGGGAGTAAATGACCAGCTTATGCTGCAGGGAGTAAATGACCGACTTATGCTGCAGGGAGTAAATGACCAACTTATGCTGCAGGGAGTAAATGACCAACTTATGCTGCAGGGAGTAAATGACCAACTTATGCTGCAGGGAGTAAATGACCGACTTATGCTGCAGGGAGTAAATGACCAACTTATGCTGCAGGGAGTAAATGACCAACTTATGCTGCAGGGAGTTAATGACCAGCTTATGCTGCAGGGAGTAAATGACCGACTTATGCTGCAGGGAGTAAATGACCAACTTATGCTGCAGGGAGTTAATGACCGACTTATGCTGCAGGGAGTAAATGACCAGCTTATGCTGCAGGGAGTAAATGACCGACTTTTGCTGCAGGGAGTTAATGACCAGCTTATGCTGCAGGGAGTTAATGACCAGCTTATGCTGCAGGGAGTAAATGACCGACTTATGCTGCAGGGAGTAAATGACCAACTTATGCTGCAGGGAGTTAATGACCAACTTATGCTGCAGGGAGTTAATGACCGACTTATGCTGCAGGGAGTAAATGACCAGCTTATGCTGCAGGGAGTAAATGACCGGCCCACACTGCAGGGAGTAAATGACTGACTTTTGCTGCAGGGAGTTAATGACCGACTTATGCTGCAGGGAGTAAATGACCAGCTTATGCTGCAGGGAGTAAATGACCGGCCCACACTGCAGGGAGTAAATGACTGACTTTTGCTGCAGGGAGTTAATGACCGACTTATGCTGCAGGGAGTAAATGACCAGCTTATGCTGCAGGGAGTAAATGACCGGCCCACACTGCAGGGAGTAAATGACTGACTTTTGCTGCAGGGAGTTAATGACCGACTTATGCTGCAGGAAGTAAATGACCAGCTTATACTGCAGGGAGTAAATGACCGACTTTTGCTGCAGGGAGTAAATGACCGACTTATGCTGCAGGGAGTAAATGACCGACTTTTGCTGCAGGGAGTAAATGACCGACTTTTGCTGCAGGGAGTAAATGACCGACTTTTGCTGCAGGGAGTTAGCCTCACACACCTTATTTAAAGGAATGGACCTCTAACTTTCCTTAACTCTTCAAGTACTGTTTTTATACTTAACATCATTTCTAATTTCCCCCATTAGCCTTAACGCTGACCCTTAATTCATCACCCAGAATCCTCTGTAGCTTATTTGGATCTCGGTCTCCATCTTGTGGTCAAAATAGGAATAGTTTCCATTAATCTATAAAATCGACCATAGATATTGTACCCATAGTCTGCAGGCATCCAAGCAAGGTCTCTTTAGTTTTCCTTGATCATATCTTTACGGCCCATTGCAGCTACTTTGATTGGCACTAGTTATAATTACACCACCGCAAATGCTGACAATTTAACATGTGGTCGCCATTTTTTGGTGAAGAGCAGCACCAGTTCATTGAATACAATGCTTATATCAAGATATATGGTGACCTCTCAAACCAGAACAGAGGACCAATTTCTTTCATTCTCATTATTGGTAATAAGGGGGTCTCAACAACTGAAGCCCACTGAACCCCTTCAGAGCACTGGAGTTTTTTTTTTTTTTTTTTAAGAACAATGGGACCAAAGCTATCCTTAAAAGGCCCCAAAGGACCACAGACTGTTTCGGGCTCTGCAGAAACAGGTCAACTGATTTCTGATGTTAATTTTACATAAAGGGCTCATCATGCTTAAAAGAATTTTATATCCACGCCTTAATTGTAAAATCTGTTTAATCTGCTTTGTAGTTTTATATAAATCCAGAATTTAAATTGAATGCAAATGAGGCGCAAGTCCTTCAGGCTGGACACATTGCAGTTGCAGCTTTCCTTCCTTATTCCCCACCCATTCGCTGCCTCCTTTGATTGACAAGTCAGGGGACGCAGGTCAATGACTGACAGGTCACTCTGGTTTCAGAAACATAGAGCAGGTAAGAAGGAGACCTGCAAGTGCTTCAGGGTGGGACGTTGCACTTGCAGCTTTCCTTCCTTATTCCCCACCCACCGGCTGCCTCCTGTCTTTGACTTGCAGGTGAATGACTGATAGGTCCCTCTGGTTTCAGAGACATGAAGCAGGCGGGGAGGAGAGCTGTGGTCCTGCACAAATGAGACCGACCACCTATGTGTGACCACTTCTCCTGGGAGCTGACATGCGCTGCTTCATGGCACACAACGCAGTTATGGCGGTTTTCGCCCTTGTAATGCATTGATACGAGGTCATGTGCATTTTGTATAACAAAGGGTCCAATTTCTTCATATGATACAATATAATGCGAGGGCTAGATACATATATACAGCGCTGCAATGGCGGCCACAGGATCAGATGTGATGTAGCAGAATGTAGCTGAATACTTCTATTCCACTGATCGGGAGTTCTATCTGCTCCAGTCACACCCAAAGCTGCACTCACAATTCAACAATACTAATGGCGTTCTTGTCAGAGCACGGTGCATTATTAGCGGTAAGGAGATAAACTACAGCGCAATACACCGCACTGCATTATGGGAGACAAACTGTGGTGCAGAGCCTGCAGACTGCGCATCTCGCAGTACAAATCTACAGCGCATGGCTCTTCTGGGAGATGTGAGGTTCTGAAGAGCCTGAGAGCTAACAGGAAAGCAGCAGAATGTGACTGCAGCAGTGAGACATTGCAAAGAAACCCAACATTCTAAGAAGATTCCATCTAGAGGGATATATGGAGCACGAGACCCTGAAGCTGTCTGTGCGCCCCCTTGAACCCTAAAGATGTCCCTGCACCCATCAGCCCCTAAAGATGTCCCAACTCCCTTCGGCCTCTAAAGATGTCCCTGCGACCATCGGCTCCTAAAGATGTTCCTGTCACTCATTGGACCTTGAAGACGTCCCTTGCTCCTGCCGGACCCTAAAGATGTCCCTGCGCCTGTCGGCCCCTAAAGATGTCCCTGTAACTCATTGGACCTTGAAGAGGTCCCTTGCGCCTGCCGGACCCTAAAGATGTCCCTGCGCCTGTCGGCCCCTAAAGATGTCCCTGTAACTCATTGGACCTTGAAGAGGTCCCTTGCGCCTGCCGGACCCTAAAGATGTCCCTGCGCCCGCCGGACCCTAAAGATGTCCCTGTGACTGTCGGCCCCTTAAGATGTTCCTGTCACTCATTGGACCCTGAAGATGTCCCTGCGCCCGCTGGACCTTGAAGATGTCCCTGCGCCCACTGGACCTTGAAGATGTCCCTGCGTCCGCCGGACCTTGAAGATGTCCCTGCGCCTGCCGGACCCTAAAGATGTCCCTGCGACCGTCGGCCCCTAAAGATGTTCCTGTCACTCATTGTACCCTGAAGATGTCCCTGCGCTCGCCAGACCCTGGCGGTGTCCCTGCACTCGCAGGCCCTTGAAGAGAGAGAGGATTTATTCTGGACTAAGAGAGTTCAGTGAGGATCCGGCCATTGCTGCCCCTCAGCATTTATTCTACAATCTTTTCTATATACCCTGATTTAATTAAAAAGCATTAAAAAAAAAAAATTGTGCACCTGGCCACCAGCAGATTTCCTGGAATGTGCGCCAAAAACCACAATCTTGAATGGGGGAGGAGCAACAGCGCCGTCTACTGGTAACTTCAGATACTGATATTTAAAAGGACAAGCTAATAACGTAAAAATAAAAAAATTAAAGGGGACGTCCACTGTAAATTAAAACCGCCCATATCTGTAAAAAAAGTAATTACATGTTGGGAAATGGGCTCTGCGTGATCCTATAAGGCCTTAACGACCTGTAGGGAAGAAGTAAAATGCCAAATGTACGACAGCTCATTGTGTAACCGCTGCAGGCAGTACCGTCACTTCCTCCCTCCATGCTTAGCCCGCGTTACTACACCCTGTATCTGCCGAGGCCGTGATGTCATCACCGTTCATCGCACACCGGCGTTCTGTGACGTCTCTATATGAACGATCCAAGTTCTACTACTTACACAAGGCACAATGTTTAGAGTCGTCCGACCAATCACGTACATTATACGAAAAAGACGCCGCAGCCGTTCCGATATCGGTCTAATCTTTTTCTCCTCCTTTTAGTAAATGCGTTCATTCTTCATTATATCAGAATTCGGGAGCATTTTTCGCCACTATTCTTCCTGGCGATGTGTTAATGAATTGTGAGAATGGTGTTCCGAAGGTGGGGGCGTGTCTTTAACTGTCAGCACTGATTGGACAGGGATAGATTGTGTCAGGACACGCCCACTACTGGTAACATCAATTGTCAATTCATTAACTTCCAGTAGGAATAGCAGAGGAACGGCGCCACTCGGAGCCACGAAAGAAGTTGCTCCAGAATTGGAATTTCATGTAGAATTTGTGCATTTACTAAAGCAGACATATCGGAGCGGGGATGGATCCTCCTTAAAGCCTCTGTAGAGGTCGATTCATAGCAGGTGGCATCGAGTTGAAGTAACAGCGGAGATCCTCAGTCGCTCATGTACTACAAATCTCAGCCACCGGTCGCTGCTATTGGAATGAATTTGGTCTGTCAGCTCAGAGTCTTAATGCCCCTCCCCCTTGTCTCGATCAGCACTTGACGTAGAGAACACATGACCCATTTACAGCACTAAAAAAAAAGTAAAACTTTCAGAACACAAGTTTTTTTTTTTTCACTTGACAATAAATAAGAACAATAAAAAAAATAAAAAAAACAACATGTTGCCTGCTGGGCCGACGACACGTGTGCACAGTTCATTAATAGCCACAGAGTTGGAGGGAACAGTCGAACCCTCCGGACGCCCGGTCTGATCGGGTCCCGTTTTGTTGTCTGTATGAAACGCGGACAGAAACCAGAACCCGAAGGGCTGACGGACAGCAGTGAAACGCGTCCCTGGGGTCACTGCTCACCCACCAGTGGTTAATACCTTTTACCGAAGGTGCCGAGAGCCAGTGTTGAGCCATCGACCACATCCAATGTTCTCACCATCCTAAGGATTCAGCTGTAGGCACATGAGTACCGGAATTTATCACCGTGAAGACTTTGGCAATCCCACCCCATCGCACCACCCTAAAACTCTCATGCTTAGTTCATTAGCTCTTTGGACTGAAGGCCCCTCAGGACCCCTTTAGACCTCTCTAGAGAAGCTCCTGGAACGAACATCATGGAGATGTTTGATGGACGATGGAGGTTTAAGCATGGAATACGTCAAAAGACAAAAAGCCAAAGACGAAGGTACGGGCAGCAGCGACATCAGAAGAGGGTCTAGCTCAGAGTACTGTGCTGTGGGGTCTTCACACCCTCCATAGCAGCAAGTGGTTGGTGCTGTCATCTCTGCCCACAGTCTCGCTGCTGCTGGTGAGCCTGAAGTCCTCGTAGCCGTCTCCTCCGCTGATCACCAGGAGCTTGGATTTTGGTCGGTGTCGGGTGGAATCTCTCTTTTCTGTGTCGCACGCTTGTTCGTTTCCTGAAAGTAATAACATGAGAACCATGGACCAAAGGCAATCAGGGTGACAACTAGCATGGTGAAACGTGTGCAGAGTGGTTCCCAGTGTTGGTGCACCGCCACGCTGTGGGACAGGGCGCAGCAAGCACTCACCTTGATCTACAGGCAGAGGAAAGTGCACGTCAAAACCATCTGGTAGCTCCACCGAGGTGAGGAACCGGACATGACCTGTGTGTCCCTGCGAGAGTCCCACCGGGCTGATAGGGCTCTTCAAAGAGCTAGTGCTAGAGTTGATGGTGAGGGTGAGGACCACTCCGGCACTCGTCCCTATCCACAGGAGATCCTTGCAGGCCAGAAGAGCGGTGATCCTCAGACACGCCGACTTGTGCTGGCGGATGATGGCATCGGAACCTCGAGGGGGAGAAGAAAAGAAAAGAAGATGACCACGTAGGTTACATGGACCCACCGAGGACATCATGGTGAGGCAACATATGGTCCTGACCAATGTTACCTGCTAGCATCTTGTGCACGGGCGGAGCGATGTCCACCTCCGACAACTGCTCAAAGGTGGTGGCGTGGTAAAGGCGAACCTGAGCACTGCCCTGCAGAGCGATCCACATCCCAACGTTACTGGTGACCATACACGTGACACAGCGGTTCGGATCCTGTCCAATGTGGAACGTGTGCTGAAAGCGGAGAAGGAAAGAAGGTTCAAGACAGAAATCCGCCGACATCCAAATAACCGCCACATCAGAGCATGATATGAGGCTGTCGAGCGGCGGCGCGCGTTCATCCATCGTCCTGTAGGTCTGACCGCGGCGCACAGATCTGAGGTCGGCAGTCGCCGCCATTTACCTCCTGCAGTAGGGACGATGTGTTCAGGATGATGACCCTGTTCTGACAGCCGCACCAAAGCTTCCCAGAGATGGACACCATCTTAGTGATCGGGCTCCCAGGAGAACCCAGGGGCAGAGTCTTGGAATTCTGGGAGTCCCAAAAACTCCCTAGAAAGAGAAGAAATAAAATGCAGACCAATCTATCAATCAATGCTGTTTGTTACTGGTTATGCATGCTCAAAGGCTCAGCCTCATTCGCTCCATGTGTGTAACAGCAGGGGGCGCTGCAACAAGTGTGTAACAGCAGGGGGCACCATAACAAGTGTGTAACAGCAGGGGGCGCCGCAACAAGTGTGTAACAGCAGGGGGCGCCACAACAAGTGTGTAACAGCAGGGGGCGCCATAACAAGTGTGTAACAGCAGGGGGCGCCGCAACAAGTGTATAACAGCAAGGGGCGCCGCAACAAGTGTGTAACAGCAGGGGGCGCCATAACAAGTGTGTAACAGCAGGGGGCGCCGCAACAAGTGTATAACAGCAAGGGGCGCCACAACAAGTGTGTAACAGCAGGGGGCGCCACAACAAGTGTGTAACAGCAGGGGGCACCATAACAAGTGTGTAACAGCAGGGGGCGCCACAACAAGTGTGTAACAGCAGGGGGCGCCACAACAAGTGTGTAACAGCAGGGGGCGCCATAACAAGTGTGTAACAGCAGGGGGCGCCATAACAAGTGTGTAACAGCAGGGGGCGCCATAACAAGTGTGTAACAGCAGGGGGCGCCATAACAAGTGTGTAACAGCAGGGGGCGCCACAACAAGTGTGTAACAGCAGGGGTTGCCACAACAAGTGTATAACAGCAGGGGGTGCCACAACAAGTGTGTAACAGCAGGGGGCGCCACAACAAGTGTGTAACAGCAGGGGGCGCCACAACAAGTGTGTAACAGCAGGGGGCGCCATAACAAGTGTATAACAGCAAGGGGCGCCACAACAAGTGTGTAACAGCAGGGGTTGCCACAACAAGTGTGTAACAGCAGGGGGCGCCACAACAAGTGTGTAACAGCAGGGGGCGCCACAACAAGTGTGTAACAGCAGGGGGCGCCACAACAAGTGTGTAACAGCAGGGGGCGCCACAACAAGTGTGTAACAGCAGGGGGCGCCACAACAAGTGTGTAACAGCAGGGGGCGCCACAACAAGTGTGTAACAGCAGGGGGTGCCACAACAAGTGTGTAACAGCAGGGGGCGCCACAACAAGTGTGTAACAGCAGGGGTCGCCACAACAAGTGTGTAACAGCAGGGGTTGCCACAACAAGTGTATAACAGCAGGGGGCGCCACAACAAGTGTGTAACAGCAGGGGGCGCCACAACAAGTGTGTAACAGCAGGGGGCGCCACAACAAGTATGTAACAGGGGGCACCATAACAAGTATGTGACAACAGGGGGCGCCACAACAAGCGTGTAAGCCCAAGAGGGCACCATTACAAGTATGTAACAGCAGGGGGCGCCATAACAAGTGTGTGACAGCAGAAGGCGCTATAACATGAATGCAACAGCAGGGGGCGCTATAACAAGCCTTCCCGGTGAGAGCTCCCAGGCCGTGGCCTCGTTACCTGCTTCTCTCTGATAGACGATCACATCTCCATTCGCTACGGACACAAAGACCTGATTGTCCAGATATCTGCGGAGGAGACACAGCGCTTATCAGACACATCTCACAGCTTCACGTCTCGGAGAATCCTTCCACTGTCCTGGAAGATTCATGAACTGGGTAATGGGAGCCGGGCCCTGTGTCTAAGGGGCCCAAGTGCCCAGTATTGTATGGCCTCACCCCCGGCCATCACGTCGTACCTGTACACGCCTCGGGTACGGCGGTCAGGATCAGATCCAGGCGCCTACAGACGTCATGAAGCCTCTGTCGTAGTAGACGGGTGGCCCTTAAGCGTCTGGGGTCTCGGGGGCCTAACTATTTGTGACTACTACAACGCCGTGTATGTATGCTACCGGCCAGGACGACCCTCATTATTCTCCATATGGACTGGTTTGCACTTTGATATTACATAAAATGTTTCTCTCTTTGGCTGTTCCAGGCTTTATTTCCTTGGCTGCAGAATGAGTTGACTAAGGATCCATCAGCGAGCTCATTCTGATAGGTGGTAACTCTTCTGATCTTTCTTTTTCTTAGCTCCTCAAAGCTCATTTACAACCGCTAAAAACAAAACAAGTTACAAGCTTCCCATCAGAACGAGCTCGCTGATGGATTCCTAGTAAACTCCTTTTCCAGGCAAGGAAATAAAGCTTGTAAAAGCCAAAAAATTAAATGGTGCAAAATTTTTAATAAAACTCCACTGATTTTTTTTTTTTTTAAACTACAGGACTTTAAGAGACCCCCCCCCCCAACTTAAAATAGGTCAACAATGGGGGCTGGTGACCATGCTGAGATTTGTGGTACTCACAGGACACACATGACGGCCGCCGCGTGCTGCATCTTCATGCTGTTCTTCCGGTTCCGGATGTTGTCTGATGATTGATAGACGTGGATGCTGGACAGAGAAGACGAGGCGCACTGGTCAGTACAGGGGTGTAACTCGTGGGCGCGGACTGGCGTCACACACCATAACTGAACACTGCACGGTTATTTGTACACCAACACAGCACGAAAAAAATCACTTGTCATTATGGGGTTAACTTCCCTCTAATCTAGGACCCCCAATATTAGATTCGGGGGCACATACCAGCCGTCCTCCGTTCCCAGCCACATGGAGCTCTGGTAAGCCTCGGGGTCGATGCTCAGGAGGTCTTCTAAGCTGCCTCGGGTGAAGGACCCCCGGCTGGACCGCCGCACTGCAGACCCCTCGGTGGGGCTCTCGCTGTCCCGGTTCTGGTTGAAGTTGCTGGGGATGGGCAGGAATCCGGCCTCCTGTTCCTCTTCCGAGCTGGTGGTCTCCGCCGCCGTGTCCTTGGCACTCGTCATCTCTTCATCTAATATAAACAACAAAAAATTTTAAAAAAAATAATAATTCCCCCCCTCGTCCACCATTCTATAATTGGCCGCTAGGTGGCAGTAATGGTTTTAGGCGCTTTGCTCGATGACTAATAAATCATGAAAGGTAAAAAAAAAACAAAAAAACCACAGGCTAGGGCAATAGGACCTCCATACTCACTTCCAAAGCTGGAGGAGATGGTGGAGCGGCTGGCCTGACTCTGGAGGGTCCCGGAGGGGCTGGGAGAGGATTCATCATCGGTGTCGTCACTGTCGAAGGGCACCAGTTCCCGGCTGGCGCTGTCGGTGTTTTCGGAGAGCTCCAGGGAGGATCCGGAGATGGAGATGTGGAGGCACTGCTGGGACGGTGGCTCATCCAGATGCTGCGGGTGGTGCTGCTCCGATGGCCGGTTTGTCAGGGCCGGTGGTCGATCCCTGCTACGAGACACAAAAGCCTCAGAATCTCGACATCCCCCCAGAACACTGGCGATACTCCATAGATACAAACAGGCTGTGGCTTTATGGAAACCATCAGCAAGCTGCTGTTGATGGATCCCACTGAACCAAATGTGCGGCTCAGATTTATTTCTGATGGTCGCCCCTACCTGTAGTTCCTCTTCAGGCCCGGTACGGAGGCGATGCAGAGGATGCGGGCCGAGCAGACGGCGATGCAGGCCTCCACCGTGGGCTCGTTCCTGATGCTCAGCAGGCAGACCTGCCCCACGTACCCGTCGCTGTTACACACCCACACCTCGTGCATGTTGTCAGGACTGCTCTGGCTGGGAGAGGCGCAGGAGAACTGGAAGACGACACAAAAAACAACATCGAAGGGACTTCTCATTTCTAGATATATTATTACCTTTTAATCTAGATAAATCGTCAGGATTAGGAAATGTGTTCAGCATCATGAACCGATCGTGAAACTTGTGATCAGCAAGGTCGATGGCGACATGTACGTTATGCAGGTTTCGCCTTAAGTCACTTGGTCAGAGGATAGACTGCCTGGAGCAGAAGGTACACAGTGGGTATAACCATAGTCCTGCTTGGAGCAGATGGTGGTACAGTGGGTATAACCATAGTCCTGCTTGGAGCAGATGGTGGTACAGTGGGTATAACCATAGTCCTGCCTGGAGCAGAAGGTGGTACAGTGGGCATAACCATAGTCCTGCTTGGAGCAGATGGTGGTACAGTGGGTATAACCATAGTCCTGCTTGGAGCAGATGGTGGTACAGTGAGTGTAACCATAGTCCTGCAAGGAGTTGAAGGTGGTACAGTGGGCATAACCATAGTCCTGCCTGGAGCAGAAGGTGGTACAGTGGGCATAACCATAGTCCTGCTTGGAGCAGAAGGTGGTACAGTGGGCATAACCATAGTCCTGCTTAGAGCAGATGGTGGTACAGTGAGTGTAACCATAGTCCTGCAAGGAGTTGAAGGTGGTACAGTGGGCATAACCATAGTCCTGCCTGGAGCAGAAGGTGGTACAGTGGGCATAACCATAGTCCTGCTTGGAGCAGATGGTGGTACAGTGGGCATAACCATAGTCCTGCTTGGAGCAGATGGTGGTACAGTGAGTGTAACCATAGTCCTGCAAGGAGTTGAAGGTGGTACAGTGGGCATAACCATAGTCCTGCCTGGAGCAGAAGGTGGTACAGTGGGCATAACCATAGTCCTGCTTGGAGCAGATGGTGGTACAGTGAGTGTAACCATAGTCCTGCAAGGAGTTGAAGGTGGTACAGTGGGCATAACCATAGTCCTGCCTGGAGCAGAAGATGGTACAGTGGGCATAACCATAGTCCTGCTTGGAGCAGATGGTGGTACAGTGGGCATAACCATAGTCCTGCTTGGAGCAGATGGTGGTACAGTGAGTGTAACCATAGTCCTGCAAGGAGTTGAAGGTGGTACAGTGGGCATAACCATAGTCCTGCCTGGAGCAGAAGGTGGTACAGTGGGCATAACCATAGTCCTGCTTGGAGCAGATGGTGGTACAGTGAGTGTAACCATAGTCCTGCAAGGAGTTGAAGGTGGTACAGTGGGCATAACCATAGTCCTGCTTGGAGCAGATGGTGGTACAGTGGGCATAACCATAGTCCTGCTTGGAGCAGATGGTGGTACAGTGAGTGTAACCATAGTCCTGCAAGGAGTTGAAGGTGGTACAGTGGGCATAACCATAGTCCTGCCTGGAGCAGAAGGTGGTACAGTGGGCATAACCATAGTCCTGCCTGGAGCAGAAGGTGGTACAGTGGGCATAACCATAGTCCTGCTTGGAGCAGATGGTGGTACAGTGGGCATAACCATAGTCCTGCTTGGAGCAGATGGTGGTACAGTGAGTGTAACCATAGTCCTGCAAGGAGTTGAAGGTGGTACAGTGGGCATAACCATAGTCCTGCCTGGAGCAGAAGGTGGTACAGTGGGCATAACCATAGTCCTGCTTGGAGCAGATGGTGGTACAGTGAGTGTAACCATAGTCCTGCAAGGAGTTGAAGGTGGTACAGTGGGCATAACCATAGTCCTGCTTGGAGCAGATGGTGGTACAGTGGGCATAACCATAGTCCTGCTTGGAGCAGATGGTGGTACAGTGAGTGTAACCATAGTCCTGCAAGGAGTTGAAGGTGGTACAGTGGGCATAACCATAGTCCTGCCTGGAGCAGAAGGTGGTACAGTGGGCATAACCATAGTCCTGCTTGGAGCAGAAGGTGGTACAGTGGGCATAACCATAGTCCTGCCTGGAGCAGAAGGTGGTACAGTGGGCATAACCATAGTCCTGCCTGGAGCAGAAGGTGGTACAGTGGGCATAACCATAGTCCTGCCTGGAGCAGAAGGTGGTACAGTGGGCATAACCATAGTCCTGCTTGGAGCAGATGGTGGTACAGTGAGTGTAACCATAGTCCTGCCTGGCGCAGACGGTGATACAGTGGGCTTCAACATAGTTCTGCATGAAGCAGAAGGTGGTACAGTAGACCACGCCATAGTCCTGCACAAAGCAGGTAATACATTGGGCCTCGCCATACTACTGCACAGAACAGATGATGGCACAGTGGGCATAACCATAGTCCTGCATGGATCAGAAGGTGCTACAGTGGGCATAACCATAGTCATGCCTGGTACACAAGGTAGTACAGTGGGCTTCACCATAGTCTTACATAGAACAGAAGGTAGAACTGTGGGTTTAACCTAAACAGCTCATATGGTGGCCAATACTAGGGGCCTCCATAGAACAGAAGGTGGAACAATGAGCTCTGGGCCTTGCGACTTCTCTTGATGTCTGACTGATGAGGTCAGCATCTGCAGGCAGTTTGTAGATTGTCGTAGTTTTCCTTTTCTCATCCTCACCCCATACACATACTGATGGGTTATTTCTGTGCTTTGGATGCACAAGACATGAGAAGAGAGTTTACAGAAAGGGAACACAACCTCCATTCTCCTCACCTGCATTCCACTGCGGGTCTTCATGATGGGGATGGCCTTCAGAAACTCTGGGTCCAAGCGATTCTTGCTGGTGGCTGAGAAGACAACCAAGTGGTTAATAACTCAGCATTACATCTGCACTTCACATCAGGTGTGACCACTGTACGACACACCGGTACGGAGCAGACGGAGAAACAAGTGGTCCTATAAGGTTCCAGATGGGGTAGTGTCATAGCTTGGGCAGAAGTAACAATTGCCCCAAGGTCTCCACATTGTGGGCCCTTTAATCCCCCACCTCTGGGCATCGTGCCCACAATAGGTCCTTTCTGACGCTTAGGCTACACCACATCACACCATTCAGAAAGGTTCTACCTGTGGAGCCCCACCAATGCTGATAATGATGGGGTTGCAGGCTGTGTCATCGGTGGACCTTCTCGCCATGGCTGTAAAGACCTGCTCACCACACTTGCATAGACTACTACCCCCACTGTGCTCCAGCTCTGGATGCCGGTGGCCTGAATACATTTCACAGACTTCATATTCTCATGTCCGTTACCCAGTTTCTTCTTGGCGTCCTCGAAGGCCTGCTCAAAGTGGAGCCTGGCGTCCGGGTTACTGAACTCGAAGATGAAGCTCTCGGTGCCGTCTGCCTTGGTGGTGGTCAGCTCCACCTTGTTTGGTGGGAAGGACATGGAGAAGGAGAGCGACTGCTTCTCGGCCAGTTCTCGATGGACAGACGCCATCATGTCTTTAATGACGTCATCCAAAGTCTGTCAACAAGGGAGACAAATGTCACATACATGTCCTGCATGTCACAGCGACAAGCAATGTTTCAGAAACGCGATCAACACAGTTGTCAGTGCCCTTCCCCCGCTTTGCCTACAGCTTGTACACAGTGAATTACCCAGCAGGGGGGCAGCAATGAGCTCTTCTGGGTCACTAAATATCACATTGTATCCAGCGTGATTATTACAGATATATATGGAGGGGTGGAGGTCATACGCCGGAGGGACGAGGGGGCCCGGACGTCATACGCCGGAGGGACGAGGGGGCCCGGACGTCATACGCCGGAGGGACGAGGGGGCCCGGACGTCATACGCCGGAGGGACGAGGGGGCCCGGACGTCATACGCCGGAGGGACGAGGGGGCCCGGACGTAATACGCCGGAGGGACGAGGGGGCCCGGACGTCATACGCCGGAGGGACGAGGGGGCCCGGACGTCATACGCCGGAGGGACCCCGACGTCATACGCCGGAGGAACGAGGGGGCCCCGACGTCATACGCCGGAGGGACGAGGGGGCCCCGACGTGATACGCCGGAGGGACGAGGGGGCCCCGACGTCATACGCCGGAGGGACGAGGGGGCCCGGACGTCATACGCCGGAGGGACGAGGGGGCCCGGACGTCATACGCCGGAGGGACCCCGACGTCATACGCCGGAGGAACGAGGGGGCCCCGACGTCATACGCCGGAGGGACGAGGGGGCCCCGACGTGATACGCCGGAGGGACGAGGGGGCCCCGACGTCATACGCCGGAGGGACGAGGGGGCCCCGACGTCATACGCCGGAGGGACGAGGGGGCCCCGACGTCATACGCCGGAGGGACGAGGGGGCCCCGACGTCATACGACGGAGGGACGAGGGGGCCCCGACGTCATACGCCGGAGGGACGAGGGGGCCCGGACGTCATACACATGAGAGTGCGAAACCAGAATTCAGTGATTAGTCCGTGTGTTCTATACAATACTCCACTATGTCGTATCCAGTGTCTGAGGCTGATGTACACAGGGGGGGGCCCGGCCACATATATTCCCCATCTCTCACTCCTGATAGTTTTCCGTCTCCGCATGTGCAGTATGCAGCTTTCTCCACAGTGATGGGGATAAAACCTGAAGCTGCCATACACCCCGAAGTGAAGGACAAAATGATGGATTTCCAGGAGAGGTTGATGACAAATGTGCTAAAATGAGTAAAATGATTTGTCCTAAAATATCAGCCCCACCCCCATAAATAGCAAGACTGCAAGTACTGTACAGGAGTGAGACTCTAGTCACATCCAGAGCTGCAGATTTCGATACTGGGTCTTCAGATCATGCTCTGTGGTGATGCAGCAACATTACCCGTATAAGTCGTCACCCCAGACCCCCCATATAAGCCGTCACCCCAGAGCCCCCATATAAGCCATCACCCCAGAGCCCCCATATAAGCCGTCACCCCAGAGCCCCCATATAAGCCGTCACCCCAGACCCCCATATAAGCCGTCACCCCAGAGCCCCCATATAAGCCGTCACCATAGAGCCCCCATATAAGCCGTCACCCCAGAGCCCCCATATAAGCCGTCACCCCAGAGCCCCCATATAAGCCGTCACCCCAGAGCCCCCATATAAGCCGTCGCCCCAGACCCCCCCCATATAAGCCGTCACCCCAGATCCCCCATATAAGCCATCACCCCAGATCCCCCATATAAACCATCATCCCGTACCCCCATATGCTCCTCACCTGGTGCGGGAAGCTGAGGGTCTCGGACAGTTTGCTGATCTGCCCCATGGTGCTGAGGTCCTCGTCCAGCCGGCTGATGCTCTTCTGGATGCTGTCCCTGTTGGAGGTTTGGGATGTTCCTGTCCAGTGGGAGGAGAAGTGATCAGCGACAGACACATGTACACATCCCGAGAGCGACCACCACAGCCCGCACCGCACAGATGTAGCAGAGCTGAGCCGCTCATTTGCATGGACGTGGTTTCCCATAGCTCTGGCAGTATTTTGAGAGCTACACAAAGTAAAACAATGGCTTCACAATCTGAGCAGCCTGATCTCACACCACCCCTGCTGATTCAGTGTCTGCTGTGCTGCATTGTGGGAGACGTGGTGATGGAGGGAACGGC
This sequence comes from Dendrobates tinctorius, assembly GCF_039654945.1. Lineage (NCBI taxonomy): Eukaryota > Metazoa > Chordata > Amphibia > Anura > Dendrobatidae > Dendrobates > Dendrobates tinctorius. The sequence goes on from NW_027361824.1 coordinate 11,544,483, forward strand.
ATTATAGGGCTGGGGCTAAACGGTCAGGTTCAGGTCTGTCAGCACCTGGATAATTAGCTAGATGAACTGTGGATGCTGCTTTGGATGTGACTGGAGTAGATGAGAATAGACCAGGGTTAATCCAAATGACTGAGCAAGAAAAGAGCAGGTAACAAACCTTTCACTACATCCACATCCTCCAGGGGCAGTTTCCAGAGCAGTTTATACTTGCTGGCGATGTCAATCACACTGGCTGCAGTGTACCTGAGGAAAGACCGCACAAAGTCACCACTGCAATACCCACACTGCCCAACAGGGGGCGCCTGATGATAAATTACACACGGGGACCTAGTCCTCCACACAACGCCAAATTATATTACTGTACAGCAGAATAGTGAGTGCAGCTCTGGAGTATAATACAGGATGTAACTCAGGATCAGTAATGTAATGTATGTACACAGTGACTGCACCAGCAGAATAGTGAGTGCAGCTCTGGAGTATAATACAGGAGGTAACTCAGGATCAGTAATGTAATGTATGTACACAGTGACTGCACCAGCAGAATAGTGAGTGCAGCTCTGGAGTATAATACAGGATGTAACTCAGGATCAGTAATGTAATGTATGTACACAGTGACTGCACCAGCAGAATAGTGAGTGCAGCTCTGGAGTATAATACAGGATGTAACTCAGGATCAGTAATGTAATGTATGTACACAGTGACTGCACCAGCAGAATAGTGAGTGCAGCTCTGGAGTATAATACAGGATGTAACTCAGGATCAGTAATGTATGTACACAGTGACTGCACCAGCAGAATAGTGAGTGCAGCTCTGGAGTATAATACAGGATGTAACTCAGGATCAGTAATGTATGTACACAGTGACTGCACCAGCAGAATAGTGAGTGCAGCTCTGGGGTATAATACAGGAGGTAACTCAGGATCAGTAATGTAATGTATGTACACAGTGACTGCACCAGCAGAATAGTGAGTGCAGCTCTGGAGTATAATACAGGAGGTAACTCAGGATCAGTAATGTAATGTATGTACACAGTGACTGCACCAGCAGAATAGTGAGTGCAGCTCTGGAGTATAATACAGGAGGTAACTCAGGATCAGTAATGTAATGTATGTACACAGTGACTGCACCAGCAGAATAGTGAGTGCAGCTCTGGAGTATAATACAGGAGGTAACTCAGGATCAGTAATGTAATGTATGTACACAGTGACTGCACCAGCAGAATAGTAGTGCAGCTCTGGGGTATAATACAGGATGTAACTCAGGGTCAGTAATGTAATGTATGTACACAGTGACTGCACCAGCAGAATAGTGAGTGCAGCTCTGGGGTATAATACAGGAGGTAACTCAGGATCAGTAATGTAATGTATGTACACAGTGACTGCACCAGCAGAATAGTGAGTGCAGCTCTGGAGTATAATACAGGATGTAACTCAGGGTCAGTAATGTAATGTATGTACACAGTGACTGCACCAGCAGAATAGTGAGTGCAGCTCTGGGGTATAATACAGGAGGTAACTCAGGATCAGTAATGTAATGTATGTACACAGTGACTGCACCAGCAGAATAGTGAGTGCAGCTCTGGGGTATAATACAGGAGGTAACTCAGGATCAGTAATGTAATGTATGTACACAGTGACTGCACCAGCAGAATAGTGAGTGAAGCTCTGGGGTATAATACAGGATGTAACTCAAGATCAGTAATGTAACGTATGTACAGTGTACACAGTGTGTTGTGAGCTCATCTGTTCATTCATCTTTTGTGTCCGAGGATCTCCCTCTTCTGGTGAAGGAAGGTAGTGAGGCTGATTACCAAACACCTGATCAGGTGGATGGTGACTGGGTAACGGGAACTTCTGACTGGATATAAGGCAGCCGACGCCCTTCTGAGTGCCTGGTGATTTCTCTGCTGGATTCTTGGAGACCAGTCTGATTCCTGCTTCCAAAGATAAGTTTTTGCTCTGCTATAGAACTTATTAGTTTTGGTTTTGTTTGCCTTGTTTTTTGGAGTTCAGTCATCCCCGGCCGGGGGTGCACTGGATTCTTTTTTCCTTGATCAGTGTTCTCTTTTGCTCTGCTTCCAGAATATTCTAAGTGCTGATATAGGGTTTGAAGTCTAGTGACTTCAGGGTCCTTTTTGCTTATCAGTTGTGTTGGTAATATATTTTAGCAGGGTTTTCTCGGATTGCAGACAGCAGCTTTTCTATCCTGTCCTTTTTAGTTAGCTTGGGCCCCATCGTTTGCTCAACCTATCTTTCTATCTATGTTAGTGTTTTCATCTTGCTTCACCATCATTATATGTTGGGGTCTGCTCTGGGGCAGTCAGTTTTTACCTTTTCTCTCTTTTGGCTTATGTAGATCTCCGGCTGTGATGAGGTGTCTAGGATCACCGTAGGAACACTCCACGGCTACTGCTAGTGGTGTGATAGGATTAGGGGTCTGCAATCCGCTAGTTTCCAACCTCTCTGTTTTTCTGGGCTGAGCTTGTGTTTTGTTTTTTCCTCCTCGGTGACTCAATCATAACACAGTGACTGCATCAGCAGAATAGTGAGTGCAGCTCTGGGGTATAATACAGGAGGTAACTCAGGAACAGTAATGTAATGTATGTACACAGTGACTACACCAGCAGAATAGTGAGTGCAGCTCTGGAGTATAATACAGGAGGTAACTCAGGATCAGTAATGTAATGTATGTACACAGTGACTGCACCAGCAGAATAGTGAGTGCAGCTCTGGAGTATAATACAGGAGGTAACTCAGGATCAGTAATGTATCTACACAGTGACTCCACCAGCAGAATAGTGAGTGCAGCTCTGGAGTATAATACAGGATGTAACTCAGGATCAATAATGTAATGTATGTACACAGTGACTGCAGCAGCAGAATAGTGAGTGCAGCTCTGGAGTATAATACAGGATGTAACTCAGGATCAGTAATGTAATGTATGTACACAGTGACTGCACCAGCAGAATAGTGAGTGCAGCTCTGGAGTATAATACAGGAGGTAACTCAGGATCAGTAATGTAATGTATGTACACAGTGACAGCACCAGCAGAATAGTGAGTGCGGCTCTGGGATATAATACAGGATGTAACTCAGGATCAGTAATGTAATGTATGTACACAGTGACTGCAGCAGCAGAATAGTGAGTGCAGCTCTGGAGTATAATACAGGATGTAACTCAGGATCAGTAATGTAATGTATGTACACAGTAACTGCACCAGCAGAATAGTGAGTGCAGCTCTGAGGTATATGAATAAGTATGGGAAACAGCCAAACAAATCTCCTCTCCTTATCCTGACACAACGGCCACTACAGGAGCTTAAAAGTCTCAGGACCCATAGTAAATCTACACCATCTCGGTTTATATTAGTGATATCCTTTAATTCAGTAATGGGGATTTTGACATCCTTCCTGTCCATCGGGCCCCTGCGTGACCGCAGCTTCGGAAGGGACTGGAGTATAATTAGCAAATAGTGACATTGTATTGCAGCGGTGTGGAGAGTTACATGTAGATAATGACAGACAGTAACAACCCCGGGAAGCTGCTCTGCACTTACAGGTTCATAGAGCTTCGGCGCAGGGACCCCGACTTTCTTTTCAGGGTGGTGCAGAGGAGCAGGTCTGTGAAGAGGAAGAGCGATCGGTCCTTCTTACCCCCAACAGCTTTCTGTGGGACACCAAAACGAGATATCTGTCACCCCAATGTCAGGAGTGATCAATGCAGGACAGAAAGCCGAGGTTATACAGAGACATGCAGATACCAATGGACGTACGACTCCTGAGAGCGCCACCTCTGGAGCATTACATATTAACAAGAAATGATCCCACTCTCACCACTTCCACCACCATCTCTTGCCGCACAAATCTCCGGAAAGGAACTGGAAGCTGCAGAGAAGAAAATCCCAATGACTGATCAGTAAATGGTGTGTGCCCCCCAAGATACAGAGAACAGGCCACCTGTAAATGTGCCGCCAAACAATCGGTGGGGGGCACCTCCTGAAGTGGACTGAGCCCCTTTACCCCCCTTCTAAGGGAATATATGTGGTCCTCTCATCTGGACAAAAAGCCCAAAAGGGGCCAGTACCTGATGGTGTAGGGAAGAGCGGCAGACAGAGGGCACAAAGAAGGGTGAGCGGTGGTCAGAGGGCACAAAGAAGGGTGAGCGGTGGTCAGAGGGCACAAAGAAGGGCGAGCGGTGGTCAGAGGGCACAAAGAAGGGCGAGCGGTGGTCAGAGGGCACACAGGAGGGCGAGCGGTGGACAGAGGGCACACAGGAGGGCGTGCGGTGGTCAGAGGGCACACAGGAGGGTAAGCGGTGGTCAGAGAGGGCACACAGGAAGGCGAGCGGCGGACAGAAAGGGCACTCAGGAGGGCGAGCGGTGGACAGAGAGGGCACACAGGAGGGTGAGCGGTGGTCAGAGAGGGCACACAGGAAGGCGAGCGGTGGACAGAAAGGTTACACAGGAGGGTGAGCTATGGACAGACAGGGCATACAATAGGATGGCGAGCGGTAGACAGAGAGGGCACACAGGAAGGTGAGCGGTGGACAGAGAATAACACAATAGGAGGGCGAGCGGTGGACAGAGAGGGCACACAGGAAGGTGAGCGGTGGACAGAGAGGGCACACAATAGGAGGGCGAACGGTGGACAGAGAATAACACACAATAGGAGGGCGAGCGGTGGACAGAGAGGGCACACAGGAGGGCGAGCGGTGGACAGAGAGGGCACACAATAGGAGGGCGAGCGGTGGACAGAGAGGGCACACAATAGGAGGGCGAGCGGTGGACAAAGAGGCCACACAGGAAGGCGAGCGTTGGACAGAAAGGGTACACAATAGGAGGGCAAGCAGTAAAAGAAGATAGAGCGGTGGACAAAGAGGGAGCACAGAAGGAAGGTGAGCGGAGGACCGAGAGGGCACACAGAAGGAGGGCAAGAGGTGGACAGAGGGCCTTTAGGTGTAGTCCGCTCATCTGGACACAAAGCCCAGATAAGGCCATTAACAGATGGTGTAGGGAAAAGTGGTGGTCAGAGGGCACAAAGGAGAGCGAGCTGTGGACAGAGGGGGCACAAAGAAGGGAGAACAGTGGAAAGAGGGCACATAAGTAGGGCGAACGGTGGGCAGAGGGCATACACAAAAAGAGTGAGTGGTAACAGAAAGTGCGTTCAAGAAGGGTGAGCGGTGGACAGAGACGTACGGTAACAGAAGGGATTCAGAGAAGAATAGGCTAGCAGTGGACGATCGGACCCAGAAGGAGGGCGAGCAGTGGACAGAGGGTGTAAAGAAGGCTGAGCGGTGGACAGAGAGGGCGTTGAAGGTCGAGTGGTAGACAAATGGAGGGGGAGCAGTGGACAGAGCAGGCACAGAAGGAGGGAGTGCAGTGGACTGAGTGGGTATAGAAGGAGGGCAAGTGGTGGGCACAGCACAGAATGTAGGTGGACAGCAGTGGTGTTTGGCAGTGATCACATACGTCCTCCATGCCCTCGATGTGAGCCTCTATTTCTTGCAGTATGCGGGTGTCTCTTTCTGCTTCCTCCGCGCTCCTCATTCCCTTGTTTATCCTCTCTGCCAGCTGCTTGATGTTTCTCTGGGCACCAAGAAGGCACAGGTGGTCCGGGTGGTCCTCCGGCGTGTGCTTCAGCAGATCCTGCAAGAAGAGCAGAAACAGGAGTCAGTGGGAACCCACACACCCGTCTGTTCACCACCCACACAGCCAGCACCATCCTGCACACAGAGGATCCCGGCCAGCAGCAGCCGCCTGCCAGAAACAAATAAAATCCAAACCGGCTCCATCTGTATTATGTGCAGACCAGGAGTATACAGGTGTGTAAACAGTGTCTATGTGGCGCCCCTGAGGCTCAGTCGCCACAGAGGTACTACACCTCCTCCTGAGGTGTGGTATCCCACCATCCAGGTATGGTGGAGACTCCTGACCACGCTCCAACACCTGCATCCCACACCACAAAGTAGTGTAGCAAAGCACCTTTGGCGGCTCCCTGCTTGGAGTGTAGCAAAGCACCCATTGGTGGCTCCCTGCTTGGAACACGAAACATGCTGGGAGGTGGGTGGAGTTAGATTACATTACAAGGAGCGGGAAGAGTTTAGGATTAGAGGTCAGTTGGTTAGAGAGCTGGAGAAGAGAAGATCCCTAGAGAGAGGGATAGATGGATGGAAGTGCTGCAGCAGATCCCAGTGACCTGGGTCTGCTGGCACGGGAAAGGGAGAGAGAGAGAGCAACCTAGACTGAAAGCCTGATTCTCCATAGAAGGAAAGATTAGTACGGAACGTGAGGAGTAAAAGGGAACAGAGGACGTGGGTTAGAAGAGAACCCTTCCTAGAAGTCCTAAGCGCAAGTCCAGGGTCCGGTCCCCGAGGTTGTACGGATACTAATGGTCCTGCAGCAGACACCGGAGGAATAGAAGTAGTGACCACTTTATTCCCACACAAGACTTGGGGGCACAACAGCAACATAATAGTGAGCCGGGACTAGGTAGCAAGGAGTCCCTGAAGCAGGCTACAGCTGTCTGCCCTACAAGTAGAGTTCATAGGAACATCTGACAGGAGGAACTCCAGTGTAACTCAGTACTAGGAATACTTCACTCAAAGGCGCTATAAGAGGAGACGTTCAGAAAAGGCACATATGTTGGCGGAGTGTTGGAAAGGAGTATTCCATCTGGCCTGGAAGTTGACTGAGTCTCTGACCCGGAGGACACGGCCCGGAAGCAGGCACCTGATTGCACAACAGACTGAGTAAAGCTTTGGAACTACATGCCCTGGTGTCCTCCACTTATTCCTGCGCCAACCTGCCCAGCACTGCTACATCCCTTGCGCCCGACACTACACCATCTACGTGTCACTTCACCTACACTGCCCTGGGACTACAGCCCTGCCTGTGGAGGGCTATAACATCATTGCTGCACCCCACCATCTGTCCCAGAGGATCTGTCTGCAGCGTCGGCTTACATCTACATTGCCGAACACCACAGGTGGCGTCACGACTGACACATTGACACTGAACATTTACTGTACAATGGGCGCCCAGGGCCACGTGCCGGGTTCCAGCTACCGTGACATCTCCCATTGAGGACCATCGGGCCCCGGTACCAGGTACCCCACAGTCCTGGGTGTGAGGGCGACCCATATATACGGGCGGTATACAGGTCCAGGTGTGCACACAGTGTATATACGGGCGGTACACAGGTCCAGGTGTGCACACAGCGTATATACGGGCGGTATACAGGTCCAGGTGTCCACACAGCGCATATAGGGGCGGTATACAGGTCCAGGTGTGCACACAGCGTATATACGGGCGGTATACAGGTCCAGGTGTGCACACAGCGTATATGCGGGCGGTATACAGGTCCAGGTGTGCACACACAGAATGTGCGGTATACAGGTCCAGGTGTGCACACAGCGTATATACGGGCGGTATACAAGTCCAGGTGTGCACACAGCGTATATACGTGCGGTATACAGGTCCAGGTGTGCACACAGCGTATATGCGGGCGGTATACAGGTCCAGGTGTGCACACACAGAATGTGCGGTATACAGGTCCAGGTGTGCACACAGCGTATATACGGGCGGTATACAGGTCCAGGTGTGCACACAGCGTATATACGGGCGGTATACAGGTCCAGGTGTGCACACAGCGTATATACGGGCGGTATACAGGTCCAGGTGTGTACACAGCGTATATACGGGCAGTATACAGGTCCAGGTGTGCACACAGCGTATATGCGGGCGGTATACAGGTCCAGGTGTGCACACAGCGTATATACGGGCGGTATACAGGTCCAGGTGTGCACACAGCGTATATACGGGCGGTATACAGGTCCAGGTGTGCACACAGCGTATATACGGGTGGTATACAGGTCCAGGTGTGCACACAGCGTATATGCGGGCGGTATACAGGTCCAGGTGTGCACACAGTGCACACACAGAATGTGAGGTATACAGGTCCAGGTGTGCACACAGCGTATATACGGGCAGTATACAGGTCCAGGTGTGAACACAGCGTATATACGGGCGGTATACAGGTCCAAGTGTGCACACAGCGTATATGCGGGCGGTATACAGGTCCAGGTGTGCACACAGCGTATATGCGGGCGGTATACAAGTCCAGGTGTGCACACAGCGTATATACGGGCGGTATACAGGTCCAGGTGTGCACACAGCGTATATATGGGCGGTATACAGGTCCAGGTGTGCACACAGCGTATATACGGGCGGTATACAGGTCCAGGTGTGCACACAGCGTATATGCGGGCGGTATACAGGTCCAGGTGTGCACACAGTGTATATATGTGTGCGGTATACAGGTTCAGGTGTGCACACAGCGTATATACGGGCGGTATACAGGTCCAGGTGTGCACACAGTGTATATATTTGCGCAGTATACAGGTCCTGGTGTACCTACAGTGTATATACGGGTGGTATACAGGTCCAGGTGTGCACACAGCGTATATACAGTATGTGCAGTATACAGGTTCAGGTGTGCACACAGTGTATATATGTGCAAGGTATACAGGTTCAGGTGTGCCCACAGTGTATATATGTGCAAGGTATACAGGTTCAGGTGTGCACACAGTGTATATACAGTATGTGCGGTATACAGGTTCAGGTGTGCACACAGTGTATATATGTGCGCGGTATACAGGTTCAGGTGTGCACACAGGGTATATACAGTATGTGCGGTATACAGGTTCAGGTGTGCACACAGTGTATATACAGTATGTGCGGTATACAGGTTCAGGTGTGCACACAGTGTATATATGTGCGCGGTATACAGGTTCAGGTGTGCACACAGGGTATATATGTGCGCGGTATACAGGTTCAGGTGTGCACACAGTGTATATATGTGCACGGTATACTGGTCCAGGTGTGCACACAGTGTATATATGTGCACGGTATACAGGTCCAGGTGTGTACACAGTGTATATATGTGTGCGGTATACAGGTTCAGGTGTGCACACAGTGTATATATGTGCACGGTATACTGGTCCAGGTGTGCACACAGTGTATATATGTGCACGGTATACTGGTCCAGGTGTGCACACAGTGTATATATGTGCACGGTATACTGGTCCAGGTGTGCACACAGTGTATATATGTGCACGGTATACAGGTCCAGGTGTGCACACAGTGTATATATGTGTGCGGTATACAGGTTCAGGTGTGCACACAGTGTATATATGTGCACGGTATACTGGTCCAGGTGTGCACACAGTGTATATATGTGCACGGTATACAGGTCCAGGTGTGTACACAGTGTATATATGTGCGCGGTATACAGGTTCAGGTGTGCACACAGTGTATATATGTGCACGGTATACTGGTCCAGGTGTGCACACAGTGTATATATGTGCACGGTATACAGGTCCAGGTGTGTACACAGTGTATATATGTGCGCGGTATACAGGTTCAGGTGTGCACACAGTGTATATATGTGCACGGTATACAGGTCCAGGTGTGCACACAGTGTATATATGTGCACGGTATACAGGTCCAGGTGTGTACACAGTGTATATATGTGCACGGTATACAGGTTCAGGTGTGCACACAGTGTATATACAGTATGTGCGGTATACAGGTTCAGGTGTGCCCACAGTGTATATATGTGCGCGGTATACAGGTCCAGGTGTGCCCACAGTGTATATATGTGCGCGGTATACAGGTCCAGGTGTGCACACAGTGTATATATGTGCACGGTATACAGGTCCAGGTGTGCCCACAGTGTATATATGTGCGCGGTATACAGGTCCAGGTGTGCACACAGTGTATATATGTGCACGGTATACAGGTCCAGGTGTGTACACAGTGTATATACAGTATGTGTGGTATACAGGTCCAGGTGTGCACACAGTGTATATATGTGCACGGTATACAGGTTCAGGTGTGCACACAGTGTATATATGTGTGCGGTATACAGGTTCAGGTATGCACACAGTGTATATACAGTATGTGTGGTATACAGGTCCAGGTGTGCACACAGTGTATATATGTGCGCGGTATACAGGTTCAGGTGTGCACACAGTGTATATATGTGTGCGGTATACAGGTTCAGGTATGCACACAGTGTATATACAGTATGTGTGGTATACAGGTCCAGGTGTGCACACAGTGTATATATGTGCGCGGTATACAGGTTCAGGTGTGCACACAGTGTATATACAGTATGTGCGGTATACAGGTTCAGGTGTGCCCACAGTGTATATATGTGCGCGGTATACAGGTTCAGGTGTGCACACAGTGTATATATGTGTGCGGTATACAGGTTCAGGTATGCACACAGTGTATATACAGTATGTGTGGTATACAGGTCCAGGTGTGCACACAGTGTATATATGTGCGCGGTATACAGGTTCAGGTGTGCACACAGTGTATATACAGTATGTGCGGTATACAGGTTCAGGTGTGCCCACAGTGTATATATGTGTGCGGTATACAGGTTCAGGTGTGCACACAGTGTATATATGTGCACGGTATACAGGTCCAGGTGTGCACACAGTGTATATATGTGCGCGGTATACAGGTTCACGTGTGCACACAGTGTATATTTGTGCACGGTATACAGGTTCAGGTGTGCACACAGTGTATATATGTGCACGGTATACAGGTCCAGGTGTGCACACAGTGTATATATGTGCGCGGTATACAGGTTCAGGTGTGCCCACAGTGTATATATGTGTGCGGTATACAGGTTCAGGTGTGCACACAGTGTATATATGTGCACGGTATACAGGTCCAGGTGTGTACACAGTGTATATATGTGCGCGGTATACAGGTTCAGGTGTGCACACAGCGTATATATGTGTGCGGTATACAGGTTCAGGTGTGCACACAGTGTATATATGTGTGCGGTATACAGGTCCAGGTGTGCCCACAGTGTATATATGTGCACGGTATACAGGTCCAGGTGTGCCTACAGTGTATATATGTGCGCGGTATACAGGTCCAGGTGTGCACACAGTGTATATATGTGTGCGGTATACAGGTTCAGGTGTGTACACAGTGTATATATGTGCGCGGTATACAGGTTCAGGTGTGCACACAGTGTATATATGTGCGCGGTATACAGGTTCAGGTGTGCACACAGTGTATATATGTGCGCGGTATACAGGTTCAGGTGTGCACAGTGTATATATGTGCGCGGTATACAGGTTCAGGTGTGCACACAGTGTATATATGTGCGCGGTATACAGGTTCAGGTGTGCACACAGTGTATATATGTGCGCGGTATACAGGTTCAGGTGTGCACACAGGGTATATATGTGCGCGGTATACAGGTTCAGGTGTGCACACAGGGTATATATGTGCGCGGTATACTGGTCCAGGTGTGCACACAGTGTATATATGTGCACGGTATACAGGTCCAGGTGTGTACACAGCGTATATATGTGCACGGTATACAGGTTCAGGTGTGCACACAGCGTATATATGTGCGCGGTATACAGGTTCAGGTGTGCACACAGTGTATATATGTGTGCGGTATACAGGTTCAGGTGTGCACACAGTGTATATATGTGCGCGGTATACAGGTTCAGGTGTGCACACAGTGTATATATGTGTGCGGTATACAGGTTCAGGTGTGTACACAGTGTATATATGTGCGCGGTATACAGGTTCAGGTGTGCACACAGTGTATATATGTGCGCGGTATACAGGTTCAGGTGTGCACACAGTGTATATATGTGCGCGGTATACAGGTTCAGGTGTGCACACAGTGTATATATGTGCGCGGTATACAGGTTCAGGTGTGCACACAGTGTATATATGTGCGCGGTATACAGGTTCAGGTGTGCACACAGTGTATATATGTGCGCGGTATACAGGTTCAGGTGTGCACACAGGGTATATATGTGCGCGGTATACAGGTTCAGGTGTGCACACAGTGTATATATGTGCACGGTATACTGGTCCAGGTGTGCACACAGTGTATATATGTGCACGGTATACAGGTTCAGGTGTGTACACAGTGTATATATGTGCGCGGTATACAGGTTCAGGTGTGCACACAGGGTATATATGTGCGCGGTATACAGGTTCAGGTGTGCACACAGTGTATATATGTGCACGGTATACTGGTCCAGGTGTGCACACAGTGTATATATGTGCACGGTATACAGGTTCAGGTGTGTACACAGTGTATATATGTGCGCGGTATACAGGTTCAGGTGTGCACACAGTGTATATATGTGCTCGGTATACAGGTTCAGGTGTGCACACAGTGTATATATGTGCGCGGTATACAGGTTCAGGTGTGCACACAGTGTATATATGTGCGCGGTATACAGGTCCAGGTGTGCACACAGTGTATATATGTGCACGGTATACAGGTCCAGGTGTGCCTACAGTGTATAAATGTGCACGGTATACAGGTCCAGGTGTGTACACAGTGTATATATGTGTGCGGTATACAGGTTCAGGTGTGCACACAGTGTATATACAGTATGTGCGGTATACAGGTTCAGGTGTGTACACAGTGTATATATGTGCGCGGTATACAGGTTCAGGTGTGCACACAGTGTATATATGTGTGCGGTATACAGGTTCAGGTGTGCACACAGTGTATATATGTGTGCGGTATACAGGTTCAGGTGTGCACACAGTGTATATATGTGCACGGTATACAGGTTCAGGTCTGCCCACAGTGTATATATGTGCACGGTATACAGGTTCAGGTGTGCACACAGTGTATATATGTGCACGGTATACAGGTTCAGGTGTGCACACAGTGTATATATGTGCACGGTATACAGGTTCAGGTGTGCACACAGTGTATATATGTGTGCGGTATACAGGTTCAGGTGTGCACACAGTGTATATATGTTCACGGTATACAGGTTCAGGTGTGCACACAGTGTATATATGTGCACGGTATACAGGTTCAGGTGTGCACACAGTGTATATATGTGTGCGGTATACAGGTTCAGGTGTGCCCACAGTGTATATATGTGCACGGTATACAGGTCCAGGTGTGCCTACAGTGTATATATGTGCGCGGTATACAGGTCCAGGTGTGCACACAGTGTATATATGTGCGCGGTATACAGGTTCAGGTGTGTACACAGTGTATATATGTGCGCGGTATACAGGTTCAGGTGTGCACACAGTGTATATATGTGCGCGGTATACAGGTTCAGGTGTGCACACAGTGTATATATGTGCGCGGTATACAGGTTCAGGTGTGCACACAGTGTATACATGTGTGCGGTATACAGGTCCAGGTGTGCCTACAGTGTATAAATGTGCACGGTATACAGGTTCAGGTGTGCACACAACGTATATATATGTGCACGGTATACAGGTCCAGGTGTGTACACAGTGTATATATGTGTGCGGTATACAGGTTCAGGTGTGCACACAGTGTATATACAGTATGTGCGGTATACAGGTTCAGGTGTGTACACAGTGTATATATGTGCGCGGTATACAGGTTCAGGTGTGCACACAGTGTATATATGTGTGCGGTATACAGGTTCAGGTGTGCACACAGTGTATATATGTGTGCGGTATACAGGTTCAGGTGTGCACACAGTGTATATATGTGCACGGTATACAGGTTCAGGTCTGCCCACAGTGTATATATGTTCACGGTATACAGGTTCAGGTGTGCACACAGTGTATATATGTGCACGGTATAGAGGTTCAGGTGTGCACACAGTGTATATATGTGTGCGGTATACAGGTTCAGGTGTGCACACAGTGTATATATGTGCACGGTATACAGGTCCAGGTGTGCACACAGTGTATATATGTGCACGGTATACAGGTTCAGATGTGCACACAGTGTATATATGTGCACGGTATACAGGTCCAGGTGTGCACACAGTGTATATATGTGCACGGTATACAGGTCCAGGTGTGCCCACAGTGTATATATGTGCACGGTATACAGGTCCAGGTGTGCCTACAGTGTATATATGTGCGCGGTATACAGGTTCAGGTGTGCACACAGTGTATATACAGTATGTGCGGTATACAGGTCCAGGTGTGCACACAGGTTATATATGTGCGCGGTATACAGGTTCAGGTGTGCACACAGTGTATATATGTGTGCGGTATACAGGTCCAGGTGAGCACACAGTGTATATATGTGTGCGGTATACAGGTTCAGGTGTGCCCACAGTGTATATATGTGCACGGTATACAGGTCCAGGTGTGCACACAGTGTATATATGTGCACGGTATACAGGTTCAGGTGTGCACACAGTGTGTATATATGTGTGCGGTATACAGGTTCAGGTGTGCACACAGTGTATATATGTGTGCGGTATACAGGTTCAGGTGTGCACACAGTGTATATATGTGCACGGTATACAGGTCCAGGTGTGCACACAGTGTATATATGTGTGCGGTATACAGGTCCAGGTGTGCACACAGTGTATATATGTGCACGGTATACAGGTTCAGGTGTGCACACAGTGTATATGTGTGTGCGGTATACAGGTTCAGGTGTGCACACAGTGTATATATGTGTGCGGTATACAGGTTCAGGTGTGCACACAGTGTATATATGTGTGCGGTATACAGGTTCAGGTGTGCACACCGTGTATATATGTGTGCGGTATACAGGTTCAGGTGTGCACACAGTGTATATATGTGCACGGTATACAGGTTCAGGTGTGCACACAGTATATATATGTGCGCGGTATACAGGTTCAGGTGTGCACACAGTGTATATATGTGCGCGGTATACAGGTTCAGGTGTGCACACCGTGTATATATGTGTGCGGTATACAGGTTCAGGTGTGCACACAGTGTATATATGTGCACGGTATACAGGTTCAGGTGTGCACACAGTATATATATGTGCACGGTATACAGGTTCAGGTGTGCACACAGTGTATATATGTGCGCGGTATACAGGTCCAGGTGTGCACACAGTGTATATATGTGTGCGGTATACAGGTTCAGGTGTGCACACCGTGTATATATGTGTGCGGTATACAGGTTCAGGTGTGCACACAGTGTATATATGTGCGCGGTATACAGGTTCAGGTGTGCACACAGCGTATATATATGTGCGGAATACAGGTTCAGGTGTGCCCACAGCGTATATATGTGCACGGTATACAGGTTCAGGTGTGCCCACAGTGTATATACAGTATGTGCGGTATACAGGTCCAGGTGTGCACACAGTGTATATATGTGCACGGTATACAGGTCCAGGTGTGCACACAGTGTATATATGTGTGCGGTATACAGGTCCAGGTGTGCACACAGTGTATATATGTGCACGGTATACAGGTTCAGGTGTGCACACAGTGTATATGTGTGTGCGGTATACAGGTTCAGGTGTGCACACAGTGTATATATGTGTGCGGTATACAGGTTCAGGTGTGCACACCGTGTATATATGTGTGCGGTATACAGGTTCAGGTGTGCACACAGTGTATATATGTGTGCGGTATACAGGTTCAGGTGTGCACACAGTGTATATATGTGTGCGGTATACAGGTTCAGGTCTGCCCACAGTGTATATATGTTCACGGTATACAGGTTCAGGTGTGCACACAGTGTATATATGTGCACGGTATACAGGTTCAGGTGTGCACACAGTGTATAGGTGTGCACGGTATACAGGTCCAGGTGTGCACACAGTGTATATATGTGCACGGTATGCAGGTCCAGGTGTGCCCACAGTGTATATATGTGCACGGTATACAGGTCCAGGTGTGCCTACAGTGTATATATGTGCGCGGTATACAGGTTCAGGTGTGCACACAGTGTATATACAGTATGTGCGGTATACAGGTCCAGGTGTGCACACAGGTTATATATGTGCGCGGTATACAGGTTCAGGTGTGCACACAGTGTATATATGTGTGCGGTATACAGGTCCAGGTGTGCACACAGTGTATATATGTGTGCGGTATACAGGTCCAGGTGTGCACACAGTGTATATATGTGTGCGGTATACAGGTCCAGGTGTGCCCACAGTGTATATATGTGTGCGGTATACAGGTCCAGGTGTGCACACAGGTTATATATGTGCGCGGTATACAGGTCCAGGTGTGCACACAGTGTATATATGTGTGCGGTATACAGGTCCAGGTGTGCACACAGTGTATATATGTGTGCGGTATACAGGTCCAGGTGTGCCCACAGTGTATATATGTGTGCGGTATACAGGTTCAGGTGTGCACACAGTGTATATATGTGTGCGGTATACAGGTTCAGGTGTGCACACAGTGTATATATGTGTGCGGTATACAGGTTCAGGTGTGCACACAGTGTATATATGTGTGCGGTATACAGGTCCAGGTGTGCACACAGTGTATATATGTGCACGGTATACAGGTTCAGGTGTGCACACAGTGTATATATGTGTGCGGTATACAGGTCCAGGTGTGCACACAGTGTATATATGTGTGCGGTATACAGGTCCAGGTGTGCCCACAGTGTATATATGTGTGCGGTATACAGGTTCAGGTGTGCACACAGTGTATATATGTGTGCGGTATACAGGTCCAGGTGTGCACACAGTGTATATATGTGTGCGGTATACAGGTTCAGGTGTGCACACAGTGTATATATGTGTGCGGTATACAGGTTCAGGTGTGCACACAGTGTATATATGTGTGCGGTATACAGGTTCAGGTGTGCACACAGTGTATATATGTGTGCGGTATACAGGTCCAGGTGTGCACACAGTGTATATATGTGCACGGTATACAGGTTCAGGTGTGCACACAGTGTATATATGTGTGCGGTATACAGGTCCAGGTGTGCCCACAGTGTATATACAGTATGTGCGGTATACAGGTCCAGGTGTGTACACATTGTATATATGTGCGCGTTATACAGGTCCAGGTGTGCCCACAGTGTATATGCGGGCGGTATACAGGTCCAGGTGTGCCTACAGTGTATATACAGTATGCGGTATACAGGTTCAGGTGTGTACACAGTGTATATATGTGCGCGGTATACAGGTTCAGGTGTGCACACAGTGTATATACAGTATGTGCGGTATACAGGTCCAGGTGGGCACACAGTGTATACATGTGCGCGGTATACAGGTACACACACATACATAGCACTGCATTATAAGTCTGAGCCGTACATGTCCTTATACAGGAACAATCCAGGCTCAAAGCTGCTGCACTTCCAGATCTGGTCACCAGGTGGCGCGCCTCATTTCTCATTGTCATTGCTGTGTATTGTTTGCTTGCTGGAAGGTCATTGCTTTCCGCTGCCTGCAGTGAATTGTTCTCGCACGAGTTCATTATTTCCGTAGCATAAAATGTCAATTTACGTCAATTGTTAATCGGAATTAAAAAAGATAAGGGACATCAGATATTATCCTTTAAATAAACTGTCACTCACTGCATAGAACATAATCGAGGGCCGGATTTTGAACTAGATTCGAACCCAGGACCACAAGGTAGCATCTATGGATGATTATATGCTGCCATATTTACCATAAACACAGATCATGTGCCATCTATGTTGCCCAGCTCTGGTTGGTCCTATCCCGTTTGCTATTGGGTCATTAGACAAACCTGTACAGAAGTCTCCGCCCCTGAGGAACTGCATCATTAAACTACAGGGAAGGAAATAATAGAACCGCCAAGCTCTTCTATCCTGCGTGGAATCTACACACGTGGACCTCCAACAACAGAGCTGAGACCTCCATCTACACTACTGGGTCCTCTACCTATACAGCTGGGCTCTCCACCTATACTGCTGGGTCCTCCACCTATACAGCTGGGATCTCCACCTACACTGCTGGGACTTCCTCCCACAATCCTAGGACCTTCACATACATTTCTGGGACCTCCATCTCCATAGCTGGGACCTTCAGTTACACAGCTGGGACCTACTCCTACAGAGCTGGGAACTCCACTCACATAGCTGAGACTTCCAACCACACTCCTGGGACCTTCACATACATTTCTGGGACCTCCATCTACATAGCTGGGACCTACTCATACAGAGCTGGTTACTCCACTTACATAGCTGAGACTTCCAACTACACTCCTGGGACCTTCACATACATTTCTGGGACCTCCATCTACATAGCTGGGACCTACTCATACAGAGCTGGTTACTCCACTTACATAGCTGAGACTTCCAACCACACTCCTGGGACCTTCACATACATTGCTGGGACCTCCAATTACACTTCAGGGACCTTCATCTACACACGAGGTCAAAATTGTTGGTCCCCCTCGTTTAATGACAGAAAAACCCACAATGGTCACAGAAATAACTTGAATCAGACAAAAGTAATGATAAATCAAAAATCTTTGAAAATGAACACATGACAGTCAGACATTGCTTTTCAGCCATGCTTCCACAGAATTTTAAAAAAAATAAAACTCATGAAATAGGCCTGGACAAAAATGATGGTCCCTTAACTTAATATTTTGTTGCACAACCTTTTGAGGCAATCACTGCAATCAAACGATTCCTGTAACTGTCAATGAGACTTCTGCTCCTCTCAACAGGTATTTTGGCCACTCCTCAGGAGCAAACTGCTCCAGTTGTCTCGTGTGTGAAGGTCGCATTTTCCAAACAGCATGTTTCAGCTCTTTCCAAAGATGCTCAATAGGATTTAGGTCAGGGCTCATAGAAGGCCACTTCAGAATAGTCCAATGTTTTCCTCTTAGCCATTCTTGGGTGTTTTTAGCTGTGTGTTTTGGGTCATTATCCTGTTGCAAAACCCATAACCTGCTACTGTGACCAAGCTTTCTGACACTGGGCAGCACATTTCTCTCTAGAATCCCTTGCTAGTCTTGAGATTTCATTGTACCCTGAACAGATTCTAGACACCATGTGCCAGAGCCAGCAAAACAGCCCCAGAACATAACAGAGCCTCCTCCATGTTTCACAGTAGGGACAGTGTTCTTTTCTTGATATGCTTCATTTTTCTATTTTTGTCTCATCTGACATTCTCCCAGAAGCTTTGTGGCTTGTCAACATGTAGTTTGGCAAATTCCAGTCTGGATTTTTTATGATTTTTTTTTCCACAATGGTGTCCTCCTTGGTCATCTCCCATGAAGTCCACTTTGGCTCATACAACGACGGATGGTGCGATCTGACACTGATGTTCCTTGAGCTTGAAGTTCACCTTTAATCTGTTTAGAAGTTTTTCTGGGCTCTTTTGTTACCATTCGTATTATCCGTCTCTTTGATTTGTCATCAATGCTCCTCCTGCAGCCACGTCCAGGGAGGTCGGCTACAGTCCCATGGAGCTTACATTTCTGAATAATATGTGCAGCTGTAGTCACAGGAACATCAAGCTGCTTGGAGACGGTCTTATAACTTTTACCTGTAACATGTTTGTCTATAATTTTCTTTCTAATCTCCTGAGACAACTCTTCCCTTCACTTCCTCTGGTCCATGTTGAGTGTAATACACACCATGTCACAGTGAGGATCTGGAGCCTCTATACAGGCCACTCACTGATTCCAGGTTTGTAGACACCTGTGATGATAATTAGTGGACACACCGCGATTTATCATGTCCCTTTTGTCACATTATTTTCAGGGGTGCGATCATTTCTGTCCAGGCCGATTTCATGAGCTTTATTTATTTATTTTTTAATTCTGTGGAAGCATGACTGAAAAGCAATGTCTGACTTTCATTTCTTCATTTTCATAGATTTTTGATTTATTATTGCGTTTGTCAGTTTGAAGTTATTTCTGTCACCATTGTGGGTTTTCCTGCCATTAAACGAGGGGTACCAACAATTTTGACCCCGTGTGTATGACTCATGATGGGACTCACTGGGGCCGATAAAAAAAGAGAAGTCTGAAAAATCTGCCAACTGCATCACGTAAAAAGCACCAGATTGTACAAGACGGACTTTAGCGTCAAGAAGCTGCTCGGAGCCTGTAAAGCTCGTCGTGTCGCATCATATCACAGCGTTCATGACATTGTGGTGAAATCATCAGGAAACATGTTCCCTCCTTACAGAAAGAAACGTTTTGTAAACAACTTGAGTTAATTGACTTCTCTGCACAAAATGTAACAAACGAGGCTGAAGTGTTGTGTGTCGCTGCGCGAGTCTCTCCGGGGGATTCTGGAACATTCTGTTTGTCGGTGGGAAGGTGCCCGAGGGATTGGACAGCAATGTGACGTGTCTGTAAAGGGGGTAAATGTATTATCTGCCCTTGTATAAACCCTATTCCCTTTAGCAGAACCACTAAAGGACATTTTACTGCAACTGATGAGTACAGCGGCATGTAAAAGTTTGTGCAGCCCTAGTCAAAATGACTTTTATTGTGAACAGTTAAGCAACCTGAAAATGAAATGATATCTAAAAGGCCTAAAAGGTAAAGATGACACATTTGTCATGATCCATGCTGGATTGTGACAGATAAAAGCACATGTAACCTTTTTTTTTCCTTTAAGCTGTTTGCTTAAAGTTAGTTTTGCCCCCGGTGGCCATTAGGGTAATTACACAGTGGTGTCTTTAGTTCTAGTTTTGCCCCCGGTGGTGGCTAGTATTATTACACGGGAATCACTAGCAGGTGTGATTGCTCTGGCGCTTGTCTATAAAGGAGAGTCAGGTGGTCTCACTCACTGTTGGTGACATTGGTCATTTCCAACCATCCTTGGAGGAGGAAGGAGCTAGAGAAGAGCTCCTTGCAGCTCAGTCAGAGTCCTGGTATGGAATGAGCAACAGTGAGGAGTTCCTTGCAGCTCTGACAACGCTTTGGTGAAGTAGCAGCTATTCAAGAGGAAAGCTGCACTCAGGTGCTGGACTCTGTTGCTGGGATAGGTGCAGGGCGAGCTAGGGATTTTAGGTATCCTGTTCGTCGCCAGGTGCAGAACCTGCCTAGGGACCGTCAGGAGTGTAGAGACACTGACTCAGGGGAGTGCAGGAGGTCTCCTCGTCCCCGTTCCCTATTGCACGGCCCTCCATTTTATCGGTTTCCCTGGTGTTTCCCTTATCTCTGTAAATTCAACCTGCTGGAGGCGGAGTGTCCAGTCATCCATGACATCACAACATTTCTCCTTTTAGGAGAAAAAATATATAATTTTTTTTACATTTTAAAAATCACAAAAAGGAAACTGGCCTGATGGAAACGTTTGGGCACCCTTGGAGATTTG
Organism: Dendrobates tinctorius; assembly: GCF_039654945.1. Lineage (NCBI taxonomy): Eukaryota > Metazoa > Chordata > Amphibia > Anura > Dendrobatidae > Dendrobates > Dendrobates tinctorius. The sequence continues at coordinate 11,565,544 of NW_027361824.1, forward strand.
TGTTCTTAGATAAGTGTCATACCTTAATTATCCTGTTAGGGTTATGGCTCGTTCACCATCATCATTAGGAAAAGCTAGGTGATGCAAATTTCACAGCTTTATGAAAACCCAGCCTCCTCTAATCTTGTGCAAAAAACAGCAACCATGGGTTCTTCGAAGCAGCTTCCGAGCACTCTGAAAATGAAAATGGTGATGGCCCACAAGGCAGAAGGCTATAAGCAGACAGCAAAGCCTCTTCAAGTTGCTCTTTCCTCAGTTTGAAATGTAATTAAGAAATAGCAGATAACAATGGAGGTCAAGAAAATGTCTGGAAGACCAAGCAAAATTTCAGCGAGAGCTGCTTGTAGGATTGCTAGAGAGGCAAATCAGAACCCTCCGCTTGGCTGCAAAAGACCTTCAGAAAGATTTATCAGACTCGGGAGTTGTGGCACATTGTTCTACTGTTCAGATACACCTGCACAAATTTGGCCTTCATGGAAGAGTCATTAGAAGAAAACCTCTCCTGCATCCTCACCATAAAATTCAGCGTCAGAATTATGCAAAAGAACATCTAGACAAGCCTGGAGAATTTTGTAAATAATTTCTCTGGATCGATGAGGTAAAATATGATCAAAGGGATATGTGGGGAAAAAAAGGGCACAGAATCTCGCAATTAAGCATGGGGGTGGATCATTCATGCTTTGGGGTTGTGTTGCAGTCAATGGCACGGAGAACATTTCATGGGTAGAAAGAAGAATGGATGCAATGAAATTTCAATATATTCTTGACACAAACATAACACATCTGTAAAAAAGCTGAAGGTGAAAAGAGGAAGAATCATAGAATCGTAGAGTTGGAAGGGACCTCCTGGGCCATCTGGTCCAACCCCCTGCTCAAAGCAGGATTCGCTAAATCATCCCAGACAGATGTCTGTCCAGCCTCTGTTTGAAGACTTCTATTGAAGGAGAACTCATCACCTCTTGTGGCAGTCTGTTCCACTCATTGATCACTCTGTCAAAAAGTTTTTTCTAATATCTGATCTGTGTCTCCTCCCATTCAGTTTCATCCCATTGCTTCTAGTCTTTCCTTGTGCAAATGAGAATAAAGTTGATCCTTCTACAATGTGATAGCCCTTGAGATATTTGTAGACAGCTATTAAGTCTCCTCTCAGTCGTCTCTTCTGCAAGCTAAACATTCCCAAATCCTGCAACCTTTCCTCATAAGACAGGGTTTGCAGACCGGTCACCATTCTGGTCGCTCTTTTCTGAACTTGCTCCAGTTTGTTGATGTCTTTTTTAAAATGTGGTGCCCAAAACTGGACACAGTATTCCAGATGAGGTCTGACCAAAGAGGGGTAAAGGGCAATAATGACTTCATGTGATCTAGACTGTATGCTTCTGTTAATACATCCTAGAATTGCATTTGCCTTTTTTGTGTGACGGACTCAGCTCCTGCTGAGCCCATTTTTTGAGTGGACCCTCTGGGTCGTGGCACCCACCCACCGAGGGCGAGCTGACCTTGTGAGAATCCACCCCCTATACAGGGAGTGTCAGGGGCAAGACCAAGGGGGTGAGCCACCACGACTGCTGGGACCAGACGGCCGGCTCAGGGGACACTAGACGAGTGTCTGACAACAAGGACGAGCAGGAAGCAAGACGAGACTAGACGTAGGTGCAAGGTATCTTCATTAGAATAACACAAGATCACATACAGAGAAAACAAGCAAAACGTGCAAGGTGCGCGCGTGGGCACGCCAAGGTCCATAACATGGTACGTGCCAGATGGCACGCCTAGGCACAGGTAATGGCATGATGGCATCGGACTCCGGACTGCTGGCAAACCGACAGGGTCCAGGGATCAGGCTGCGGACGTCAGCTCCGGACATCAGGCCGTAGTCATCTGGTTCCGGACCTCTGGCAACGGTCGGCAGGTTCCGGGCATCCGGCAGGCAAACTAGGGTTCAGGCAAGGAGGCACGACAGATATCCAAGCAGGGTGCGTGTTTAGGGAACACGCCAAGGTCCGAGGCTAGGTGCGTGTGTAGGGGACACGCCAGGGTCCAAGGCTAGGTGCGTGTGTAGGGGACACGCCAGGGTCCAAGGCTAGGTGCGTGTGTAGGGGACACGCCAGGGTTCAAAGCGAGGTGCGTGTGTAGGGGACACGCCAGGGTTCACAAACGAGACAGGGTGCGTGTGTAGAGCCACTCCAAAGCACAAGGAAGGGCTGCGTGCTAGGAGCCACGCAGGGACGCACACCTCACTGGCCAATGCACACGGCTGTAACGCCAGCACGAGGCACGACTAAGGCACAGGAGGGGGCAAAGGAACCTTCGTGCTAGGAGCCACGCCAGGTTCAGGGCAGGGTGCGTGCTAGGAGCCACGCCAGGGTTCAAGGCAGGGTGCGTGCTAGGAGCCACGCCAGGGCACAAGGAAGGGCTGCGTGCTAGGAGCCACGCAGGGGGCACGCCACACTGGCCAGTACACACGGCTGTACACAAACACGTGGCACTTACCACGACACAGGAGACGGCCAAGGGGAACCCACGCCGGGGTTCAATGCAAGGACAAGGCAGGGAACAAGGCAAGGAACACAAGCAGAAACAGAGCCAGGTCAGAGCGAGGACAGAGTCTAGCAGCGGAGCGTAGGCAGAAGCCCAGAGCCGGGCCAAGGGAAGAGCATCATAGGAGAGAGCGAGGCAGAGCAAGCTAAGACTGAGACCATAGGGAGGAACACAAAGCAAGGAATAGCAAGGCAGAGAACACAGGGAGGACTACAAGTCAAAGCATAGCAAAAGCAAGACATGGCAAAACAGGCGAGGCAGAGAACGCAGGAAGGACTACAAGTCAAAGCATAGCTAAGGCGAGACATAGCAAAACAGGCGAGGCAGAGAACAAAGGAAGGACTACAAGTCAAAGCATAGCTAAGGCGAGACATAGAAAAACAGACCAAGACAGAGAACAGCAGAAGGACTACAAGGCAAAGACAAACATGGCACGAGAGACAACACAAGACATGGCACAAGACAAGAGGCGGAATACGAGCACGGAGCGTGTGAAGAGACGCACTACAGAGCAAAGTGCAAGGGCACAGAATAGAGGGAGCAACCCCACAGACCCAGAGCCTTGCAGGGAAGCAACACAATAATCAGGCCCTGAGCATAGGAAGAGGCGGCCTGATATAGGGCATAGCACCTCCTCCTCCAGGTCAGGACCAGGGGAGAACTTCCGGGATTCTAGACATGACGAGATGATAGCAGAACCAGACAGTGCAGGATCTTAGGAAACGTCACATGATCAGGGTTTCAGACATGACGAGATGATCACCGAACCAACCAGTGCAGGATCCTAGGAAGAACACATGATCCGGGATTCTAGACATGACGAGATGATTGCAGAACCAGACAGTGCAGGATCTTAAGAAACATCACATGATCAAGGACTCCAGACATGACGAGAAGATCACAGAAGGCAGAGCAGAAACGCAGGGATCCTGCAGCTCAGACATGAGGTGAGTCTGCACACAGCTCTAGCGAACATGCAGGACAGCAGACAAAACATGCGCATGCACATCGCTCCAGGAGTTCTTGAGACAAACAGACATGGCGGACGTGACATTTTGCTGCTGCATCACACTGTTGACTCATATTCAGTCTGTGATCTATTAGTATACCCAAGTCTTTTTCACATGTGCTGTTGCTTAGCCCTATTCCTCCCATTCTGTATATGCTTTTTTCATGTTTATTGCCCAGATGTAGAATTTTGCATTTTTCCCCTGTTAAAAACCATTCTGTTAGTTGCTGCCCACTTCTCCAGTTTATTTATATCTTTTTGAATCCTCTCTCTTCTCTAGTATTAGCTATCCCTTCTAGCTTTGTGTCATCAGCAAATTTAATCAGTTTACCCTCAATTCCTTCATCTAAATCATTGATAAAGATGTTGAACAATACAGGGCCCAGGACAGAGCCCTGTGGTACTCCACATGAGACATTCTTCCAACTGGATGTGCAGCCATTTACGACCACTTTTTGGGTCCGATCACTAAGCCAGTTATGAATCCACCTAACAGTTGCCTTGTCCATTCCATACTTAGTCATTTTTTTCAATAAGGATTGTGTGAGATACTTTGTCAAATGCTTTGCTGAAGTCAAGATATACTATATCTACAGCATTTCCCTGATCCACCCAATCAATGATTCTGTCATAGAAGGAAATTAAGTTAGTCTGACATGACTTATTAGTTACAAACCCATGCTGACTCTGTTTAATCACGTCATTCTTATCCAGGTACTGACATACATGTTGTTTAATCATTTGTTCAAAGATCTTTCCTGGTATAGACGTCAGACTCACTGGCCTATAATTGCCTGGGTCCACCTTCTTCCCCTTTTTGAAGATAGGAACAACATTTGCTCTTCTCCAGTCTTCTGGGACTTCTCCTGTTCTCCAAGAATTTTCAAAGATTATGGAGAGGGGTTCAAAAATTTCTTCTGCTATCTCCTTCAATACTCTGGGGTGTAATTCATCTGGACCTGGAGACTTGAATTCATTTAGGTTAGCTAAGTGTTTCCTCACTAGCTTTCTGCTTATAGATATCCTGGATTCTTCTATTCCCTTAATAGGACAGTGAAGAACAGTTGATGTTACATTTCCTTTCTGAGAGAAAATAGATGCAAAATAGGAATTTAAAAGTTCGGCCTTCTCAACATCCTGGCTTACTATTTCAGCATTTTCATCCTGTAAAAATCCTATAGCATCTTTGACATTTCTTTTACTTTTGACATATCCCCAAAATCCTTTATTATTGCTTTTGATGTCTGTTGCAAGCCTCAATTCATTGTCAGCTTTAGATAATCTGATTTGTGCCCTGCAGGTTCTGCAGACAGCATTATATTCTTCTTTAGAAATGCCTCCCTCTTTCCATTTTATAAACATTTCTTCCTTTTTAGCACGTGTTTAAGTTCTGTGTTCATCCATCCTGGTTTCCTTAAACGCTTCCTATTCTTCCCTCTTTTCGGAATTGTTAACAATTGTGCATTGAGAATTTCATTTTTCAAGATTTCCCATCCTTCCTGGACATTTTTGTCTTTAAGGATATCCAGCCATTGGATCCCTCCAATTCTCTTTCTGAGTCCCTTAAAATCTGCCTTTCTGAAATCTAACCTTGACGTCTGAGTCTTCACAGGTCTTCCTCCTCTAGTTATCCAAAATTCTAAAATAGCATGGTCGCTACCTCCTAGGGTCCCAGCCACTCTTACCTCCTCAACCATTTCCTCCCTTTTTATAAGGATTGGATCCAAGAGGATGGCTCCTACAAATGGATAATGCTCCTAAACACACGTCACAATCCACAGTAGACGACCTCAAAAGTCACAAGCTGAAGGTTTTACAATGGTTACAATGGCCCTCACAGTCCCCTGATCTGAGCACCACTGAAAATCTGTGGCTATACCTCAAAACAGGAGAGGAAGCAAGACAACCCAGGAATCTCATGGAACAGGAGGAATTCTCCATGAATGGATAAAAATCCCTCAAACAAGAACTGAAAGACTCTTGTCTGGCTACAAAAAGCGTTTTGAAGCTGTGATACAGGCAAAAGGGAGTACTAATAGATACTAACCATGCAGGGTACACAAACTTTTGCATTGGTCCATTTTCCTCTTTGTAATTTTTAAAATGTAAAAAAATACTAAATATATATATATATTATTCCGTGGCACCTAATTTTGCTACTGAAAATTGGATAAGCTTATTGACTCGAGTATTTATCCGGGTATGCATTGTCCCCGTCTTGTCCTGGTATGGAGGGTGAGCAGGATCGGATGTCTTCTGGAAGCCGGCGGCTGCAACTGCAGCTGTCACTCTGCGCGCTATAAGAGAAAATAATATTCATTTCTCTTTAGCAGCAGTACAGACTTTAGCCACAGCCGCCGGCTCCTGCCTCTGTCACCTGCTGCTCCCCCGCCATCTATATAATTTTTTTTTCCTATGATACACAGGAAATGTGTCATCTACAGAAACTGCACTCATCAAAGTGACCAAAGACCTTCTGACAGCAAAATATAACGGTGACCACTCTCTGCTCATTCTTGACCTATCTGCAGCTTTCGACACTGTTGACCACCATCTCCTACTCTCTAGGCTCCAGTCACTAGGCATTAAGGACACTGCACTCTCCTGGCTCTCTTCCTATCTCTCTGACCGCTCCTTCAGTGTTCTGTTCTCTGGCTCCACGTCATCTCCTCTTCCTCTAGCTGTCCGGGTACCTCAGGGCTCAGTCCTTGACCCCCTTCTCTTCTCTCTCTACACGGCCCCAATTGGACAGACCATCAGCAGATTTGCCTTTCAGTACCATCTTTATGCTGATGACACACAACTATATACGTCATCCCCCGACCTTACCCCCCCTGTACTACAGAACGCCAGTGACTGACTGTCCACAGTCTCCAATATCATGTCCAATATCATGCTGCTGCGTCGACACAAAACTAAATCTCTGAGCACGCCAAAATACTCGGACAGTCGAGCATGCTCGGAAAACCCAAGCAACGAGTATACTCGCTCATCACTAGGTGTTATGTCTGACACCAATCTCTCCTTCACATCCCATATACAATCTCTTGCCAACTCTTGTCGCTTACACCTAAAGAATATCTCTAGAATCTGCCCTTTTCTCACCACGGAAACAACAAAAACCCTCACTGTTGCCCTAATCCACTCCTGCTTGGACTACTGCAACGCTCTATTAATTGGCCTTCCCGTTACTCGACTTTCCCCTCTCCAGTCCATACTTAATGCAGCAGCCTGGGTCGTCTATCTGGCTAATCAGTGCTCGGACGTGTCCGCTCTTCGCCAGTCATTACACTGCCTGCCCATTCATTATAGGATCCAATTCAAACTGCTTGTTCTCACTCACAAAGCTCTCCACGGTGCGGCACCCCCCTACATCTCCTTCTGCTCAACACCCTACCCGTCCTCTCCACAGTGCGGCCCCCCTACATCTCCTCCCTCTTTTCTGTTCATCGGCCTACCCGCTCGTTATGCTCTTCAAGCGACCTTCGACTAACATCCGCATTAACCCCTACCTCCCACTTCAATCTCCAATACTTATCCCGTGTTGCGCCAATCCTCTGGAACGCTCTATCCGAGAAATTAGGACTATCCACAATTTATACAGTTTTAGGCGTTCTCTAAAAACACATCTGTTCAGAGTGGCCTATCACATTCCCTAATCAAAGCCATTTTATGTGTAAGTGAGTGTGTGTGTGTTTAGCCCATTCACCATCTGAGAATAACCCTCCATCGCACCACACATACTGGCTGGTGACTAGCTTATACAGCCTTTATCCATCCCTCACTCGCTTAAGATGGCTGGACCATCATTGTAAATACACACCTGTACTTTGTATCTCCCCCACCTCATTGTAGATGGTAAGCTCTCACCAGCAGGGGCAGCTTATTGTGCTTTAATGATTGTATTATCTTTAACGTTATTACTTATGACTGTTGTGTATGAAATGATAAACTAAAGCGCTGCGGAATATGTTGGCGCTATATAAAGATTATTATTAACAGGGAAAAATGCAAAGTACTGCATCTGGGCAATAAAAATGAAAAAAGCATATACAGAATGGGAGGAATAGGCCTAAGCAACAGCACATGTGAAAAAGACTTGGATATACTAATAGATCACAGACTGAATATGAGTCAACAGTGTGATGCAGCAGCAAAAAAGGCAAATGCAATTCTAGGATGTATTAACAGAAGCATACAGTCTAGATCACGTGAAGTCATTATTTCCCTCTACTCCTCTTTGGTCAGACCTCATCTGGAATATTGTGTCCAGTTTTGGGCACCACATTTTGAAAAAAAGACATCAACAAACTGGAGCAAGTTCAGAAAAGAGCGACCAGAATGGTGACCGGTCTGCAAACCCTGTCTTATGAGGAAAGGTTGCAGGATTTGGGATTGTTTAGTTTGCAAAAGAGAAGACTGAGAGGAGACTTAATAGCTGTCTACAAATATCTAAAGGGCTGTCACATTGTAGAAGGATCAACTTTATTCTCATTTGCACAAGGAAAGACTAGAAGCAATGGGATGAAACTGAATGGGAGGGGAGACAGATTAGATATTAGAAAAAACTTTTTGACAGTTAGAGTGATCAATGAGTGGAACAAGAGGCCACGAGAAGTGGTGAGTTCTCCTTCAATGGAAGTCTTCAAACAGAGGCTGGACAGACATCTGACTGGGATGATTTAGCGAATCCTGCTTTGAGCAGGGGGTTGGACCAGATGGCCCAGGAGGTCCCTTCCAACTCTACGATTCTATGATTATCTTCTGTGTTTCATCTTCAACTCGCTTAAAGCCCCCGTTACACACTGCGATATCGCTAGCAATATCGCTGTAAAGTCACCGATTTTGTGACGTTGCAGCGATATTTCTAGCGATATCGCTACATGTGATACTTACCTCCGACCGGCTCCCCCGCTGGTTATCGCTGATCGCGCGAGAAGCTCCTGGACCATTTCTCGTCGTCTGCTTCCTGCGGCGCTTCCTGCTGTGACGACGAGCGACGCGTGGAGCCGGGCGGGAGGACGCAGGATCGCCGCGTCTGACAGGTAAGTAGCGATCCCCGTCCCCAGCGATGTCGCTGGTGAGATCTGCCTATGTGGCAGCTCACTAGCGACCACCTAGCGATGCACCAGCGATCCTGACCGCGTCATATCGCTGGTCGGGATCGCTGGTGCATTGCTAGGTGTAACGGTACCCTAACTGTTCACAATACAGTAATGTTGACCAGGGGTGCAAACTTGTACATGCCACTGTATGTCATATAAATAGGGCTGTATGCCTTGTATATAGAGAGGTGTAAGGGGATGGAGGGATGTGGAGAACCGGAGCACAGCAGGGAAGGTGTGCACCATGGTTGCCAGCATCAGCAGAAGATCAGAAGGAACCTCACACTCATGATACCACAACGCCGATAGGAGTGGACTCAGAGATGTTGATTTTTACAGTCGCAAGAACCTCCAGGGGTGCTGGGAAAAATTAATGTAGAGCAGCTGATGCCCCCCTGCGAGTTCCTCCTAGGATTAGGGATAGTGTCTGTAAGGATTTACAGCAGCACTGAGGGACAGGCGAGATCTCGCTGCCAACCCAGGAGCACCCAGACCAGCGCGGGACCAGCGGAGTAGTCTCCAGGCCCGGGGAAGATCCCCTCCAGACCAGCAAGGTAAGATTTAGGATCATTCAAGCACTGTGCCTTTAAGACTGTTCTAACCATCAACCTGGTACCGTTATATCACATGACTATTGTGAGCCATTATGATCAAACATGTCCGCCCTGAAAGGCTGTAGAGATCAGCGGCCGCCGATTGTCATGTTTACGCAGAAAATGTGCCATTATGGAAGGTAGAAAGATGGAGGAAACTGCCTCGTCATGAGCAGCCCGCAGTCAGAAGGATCAAATACACAGCTCAGTGACAGCTTGTAGGTCACATGTTGGTCAACAGGGAGGAGCCGAATAGCGGTTTGTTTCCCTGGGCAACCAGCTGAACTGTGAATACAGCTCTGGATGTCAATGACTGTGGCCGATCCCACCCGAGCCTCTTACCTTGACGATGAGCTCGTATCGTGGGATCCTCTGGACAGGTTTGATCATCAGGTCAGACAGCGCCTGCTTCTCTTTGTTCTCCCGGGTACATTGCTGCGAAAAGAAGAAGAAAAATAAAAAAAATTTACCTCAGGGAGCAGGACATGTAGCTGGGGATCATGGCGGCCCCCCGGTAGACCGTCGCCTGGGTCCTGCTCCTCCGTTCGTGCACCATGACCCTGTGGGGGGGGGTTGGGATGTTTCATGTCCCGGACTGACCCTGTAGGTTGGGGGGAGATGTTTCATGTCCCAGGCTGACCCTGTAGGTTTGGGGGGGATGTTTCATGTCCCGGACTGACCCTGTAGGTTGGGGGGGGGGTTTCGTGTCCCGGACTGACCCTGTAGGTTGGGGGGGGGGATGTTTCATGTCCCGGACTGACCCTGTAGGTTGGGGGGGATGTTCCATGTCCCGGACTGACCCTGTAGGTTGGGGGGGATGTTCCATGTCCCGGACTGACCCTGTAGGTTGGGGGGGATGTTCCATGTCCCGGGCTGACCCTGTAGGTTGGGGGGGATGTTCCATGTCCCGGGCTGACCCTGTAGGTTGGGGGGGATGTTCCATGTCCCGGGCTGACCCTGTAGGTTGGGGGGGATGTTTCATATCCCGGGCTGACCCTGTAGGTTGGGGGGGATGTTTCATGTCCCGGGCTGACCCTGTAGGTTGGGGGGGGGACGTTTCATGTCCCAGGCTGACCCTGTAGGTTGGGGGGGGACGTTTCATGTCCCGGGCTGACCCTGTAGGTTGGGGGGGATGTTTCATGTCCCGGACTGACCCTGTAGGTTGGGGGGGGGATGTTTCATGTCCGGGCTGACCCTGTAGGTTGGGGGGGGGGGATGTTTCATGTCCCGGACTGACCCTGTAGGTTGGGTGGGATGTTTCATGTCCCGGACTGACCCTGTAGGTTGGGGGGGGGATGTTTTATGTCCCGGACTGACCCTGTAGGTTGGGGGGGGATGTTTTATGTCCCGGACTGACCCTGTAGGTTGGGGGGGGATGTTTTATGTCCCGGGCTGACCATGTAGGTTGGGGGGGGATGTTTCATGTCCCGGACTGACCATGTAGGTTGGGGGGGGATGTTTCATGTCCCGGGCTGACCATGTAGGTTGGGGGGGGATGTTTCATGTCCCGGACTGACCCTGTAGGTTGGGGGGGGATGTTTCATGTCCTGGACTGACCATGTAGGTTGGGGGGGGATGTTTCATGTCCCGGGCTGACCATGTAGGTTGGGGGGGGATGTTTCATGTCCCGGGCTGACCCTGTAGGTTGGGGGGGGATGTTTCATGTCCCGGGCTGACCCTGTAGGTTGGGGGGGGATGTTTCATGTCCCGGGCTGACCCTGTAGGTTGGGGGGGGATGTTTCATGTCCCGGACTGACCCTGTAGGTTGGGGGGGGATGTTTCATGTCCCGGACTGACCCTGTAGGTTGGGGGGGGGGATGTTTCATGTCCCGGACTGACCCTGTAGGTTGGGGGGGATGTTCCATGTCCCGGACTGACCCTGTAGGTTGGGGGGGATGTTCCATGTCCCGGACTGACCCTGTAGGTTGGGGGGGATGTTCCATGTCCCGGGCTGACCCTGTAGGTTGGGGGGGATGTTCCATGTCCCGGGCTGACCCTGTAGGTTGGGGGGGATGTTTCATATCCCGGGCTGACCCTGTAGGTTGGGGGGGATGTTTCATGTCCCGGGCTGACCCTGTAGGTTGGGGGGGGGACGTTTCATGTCCCAGGCTGACCCTGTAGGTTGGGGGGGATGTTTCATGTCCCGGACTGACCCTGTAGGTTGGGGGGGGGATGTTTCATGTCCGGGCTGACCCTGTAGGTTGGGGGGGGGGGATGTTTCATGTCCCGGACTGACCCTGTAGGTTGGGTGGGATGTTTCATGTCCCGGACTGACCCTGTAGGTTGGGGGGGATGTTTTATGTCCCGGACTGACCCTGTAGGTTGGGGGGGGATGTTTTATGTCCCGGACTGACCCTGTAGGTTGGGGGGGGATGTTTTATGTCCCGGGCTGACCATGTAGGTTGGGGGGGGATGTTTCATGTCCCGGACTGACCATGTAGGTTGGGGGGGGATGTTTCATGTCCCGGGCTGACCATGTAGGTTGGGGGGGGATGTTTCATGTCCCGGACTGACCCTGTAGGTTGGGGGGGGATGTTTCATGTCCTGGACTGACCATGTAGGTTGGGGGGGGATGTTTCATGTCCCGGGCTGACCATGTAGGTTGGGGGGGGATGTTTCATGTCCCGGGCTGACCCTGTAGGTTGGGGGGGGATGTTTCATGTCCCGGGCTGACCCTGTAGGTTGGGGGGGGATGTTTCATGTCCCGGGCTGACCCTGTAGGTTGGGGGGGGATGTTTCATGTCCCGGACTGACCCTGTAGGTTGGGGGGGGATGTTTCATGTCCCGGACTGACCCTGTAGGTTGGGGGGGGATGTTTTATGTCCCGGACTCACCCTGTAGGTTGGGGGGGGGATGTTTCATGTCCTGGACTGACAATGTAGGTTGGGGGGGATGTTTCATGTCCCGGACTGACCCTGTAGGTTGGGGGGGGATGTTTTATGTCCCGGACTCACCCTGTAGGTTGGGGGGGGGATGTTTCATGTCCTGGACTGACAATGTAGGTTGGGGGGGGATGTTTCATGTCCCGGGCTGACCATGTTGGTTGGGGGGGGATGTTTCATGTCCCGGGCTGACCCTGTAGGTTGGGGGGGGGTTTCATGTCCCGGACTGACCCTGTAGGTTGGGGGGGGATGTTTCATGTCCTGGACTGACCATGTAGGTTGGGGGGGGATGTTTCATGTCCCGGGCTGACCCTGTAGGTTGGGGGGGATGTTTCATGTCCCGGACTGACCCTGTAGGTTGGGGGGAAGTTTTGATCATGCGTAACCACGGTAACTTATTTTAGCGCCAGTCACTACAGGAGCCCATTGTAAACCTGGCTCCGGCCGTGTCCTCTTCCTGCAGGACACAGTACCTGTGGCCTTTCCTCACCCACCTGACGCTGAGCATCTGTGGCACATTACGGCCCCCGGGCACCACAGCTTCATTCCATTACCTCCTCCCCCGCCATCCTCCATCCAGAAGCCATCGCTTGGCCTGTGTTATGTCTGCAAAGACTAAGAACACCACCGCCCGGTCCGCTGGCCCTGTACAAGCGCGTTCTGCTCCACAGGCCGTGTCTTGCATCCATTTTCTTCCTTTGCTAAATGGCGTTACCGAGACGGGAGACTAAATTGAATCATTTCACTTCGCCGCGGAGCGATGGAGGAGACGGAGGACAATTCATTCCAGATGCAATAAAAGTAATATGGCCAACAAGACAATTAGGTCTAATAATCCCATCCAGACAGCACGCGGATGATTCACAGGAAATAAGTGTAATGATAAATAGGCGGCGCTGCAGACAATCACCGGCTGATGTCAGCAAGCGGGAATTCAATTACTACGCTCATTCTGGCAACCAAAATAACAAGACGGCTACAGACAGTGGGAATTATCTTCTATGGCGTCCGGGTTACAAGTAAACTAGAAAAAATATTATATGACATAGATACAGGCGGCCGGGCAATGGTCCCAGTGGCCAATCCGTACAGATGGAAATGCGCTCAACTAAGTGTCCATCTTAAGTACGGAGTTCATTTGGCGCTCAAGACAGTCTTTTTCCACTCCTGCCAGCTCCAAATTCAGGACCATCTCATTTTCGTCAGAGACCGCAAAACACTTCCAATATCTGGAGAAGCTCCAGATTTATGGGTTCAAGGTGCTGAGACAATTCCCCTGTGTTTGGTGTGTGTGCAAGGCATGGAGAAGACCCCTGTGTGTTGGTTCTGGGTGCAAGGCATGGAGAAGACCCCCCCCCCGTGTGTTGTTTCTGGGTGCAAGGCATGGAGAAGAGCCCCTGTGTTGAGTACAAGGTGTGGAGATTACCCCATTTGTTGGGTACCAGGTGAGGAGACGACCCCCTTTGTTGGGTACCAGGTGAGGAGACGACCCCCTTTGTTGGGTACCAGGTGAGGAGACGACCCCCTTTGTTGGGTACCAGATGAGGAGACGACCCCATTTGTTGGGTACCAGGTGAGGAGACGACCCCATTTGTTGGGTACCAGGTGAGGAGACGACCCCCTTTGTTGGGTACCAGGTGAGGAGACGACCCCCTTTGTTGGGTACCAGGTGGGGAGACGACCCCCTTGTTGGGTACCAGGTGAGGAGACAACCCCCTTTGTAGGGAACAAGGTGCGGAGATGACCCCTTATGACGGGTACATGTATAAGACACTACAATTATGGCTGTGTCCACCTGTAGATAGCATTGACCTACCTCCAGGAACTTGATGAAGGCTGGACGGGCTTCCTTCGCTATCCTGACTGCATCCTTGGCGTTGAGGAAATTATCGATATAAGCCGAGTAGATGCTGACCAGTATTTCCTTGGAAAACTACAAGAATAAACAAGGTATTAGTCTCACGTCCAGCCACGAGAGAGAAGAGACCGATATATGTAATGACCCCGGCCTCTCGTCACATGGCTGCATTGGTTTCTCCAGTAATGGAGCCACTATGGATTTGCACAATGAAGAAGCAGTGATGCCATAGCAGGAGATTTCTACGTCTTTTTTTTTTTGGGGGGGGGTAAATCTGGTTCCTTTACAGATAGAAGTTCATCCTTTTTACATTAGGTCCCAGTATCTGTGTCTTCTGGCAATTTTTTGGAATAACCCTGCCATATTATATGGCTGGATCAGACTCTGAGCCTACAGGAATAATGTTACCGTATGTGATGAGTGGAGAAGCGTCAGAGAGTATGTATCTGGATTTATTGAAGACTGCAAAAAGAAAATGACGGAAAATAAAAGACCCCCCCCCCATCTGACCATAATACAAATTACACCTGACATGACCGTCACCCAGCTGTACGACGAGACAAGCAGGGACACCCAGGAGTTATATTCACGACTGTGGTATCACGTTATTAGATATTCCGGAGACTTGCTCTCAGTTTTGATCTTGTAGGGTATGACATCAAAGCACTAATTAGGAACAGATAATTAACGAGACGCCTCGCGGGTGCGACGTGTCTCGATCTGTTCAGCCGAGTCTTCTACAGATTTTCCATTTGCATATTACGTCTTATGAGAAAAAGAAAAAAAAAAAAAAAGACAGCGTAAAATAAGAAATGGAGGAGAGGGGTGAAGTCACCACTACAATGCAAGCCACATGAAAAAGTTGTATTTTGTCATGTTCCCAACATGGAAATTAATGGAAACCTGAAGAAGAGTTTGTATTGCCATCCGATTGTGCATGTGAGCTGTGGTGTGGACGTCCGGTCAAAAAGCACTTTCAGGGAGGAAGCAGAAGTCTCAGCTTAGTTAGGATGCAAAGATTTGGTTCAGTGCCATTACGGCAGCTCTGGGGTCCCCGTGGCCTCCTACGATACTTTTTAGTCTTGCTTTTTGCCATGCATTTGCCTCCATGGGTTTGCATTCATTGCAATAATTTAAAACATGGTGGATTTCGACATCAAGGACAGGACATCCCAGGCCTCTGCTACTCACCGACTGGCCCAGGATATCCCCCACGGTCTGGATGTCTGCCCAGTTCTGCATACAGTAGCTGACCTGCTCCAGAAATTGCTCATGGTGCTCCAGCAGCTCCGGGATGTGGTCAAAGATCTCGTCCACCAAAGATGGGTCACACAAGAAGGAATTCTCTGGCTGCTTCAGTGGTTTCATGTAACCCTGCAGGAAAAAGAACTCAAAACATTCAGTTATCACTGGTGTGTAACAATCATTACGAGACATTAGATAACCACTGTTAAAACAGCGCCACCCCATCCACAGGTTGGGTCTAGTATTGCAGCACCAGACATCTGAACAGGGGTGGTGCGGTTTCTGGAAGAAGGTAGACAAATTTTTCTAACATTGGATCCTCCCGATATGACCCCTTTCCATGGAGGAATCCCTTTAACGATGACAATGCAGATATATCCATGAACCCTTCCAACCCCTTTAAGAATTCACTTTCGGTAGCCTTCCATAGTCTTCTGCCTAAAGGTCCAACTAACTTTTTGAAAAGTGGGCAGTTAATAGGGAGGGAACCAGTTTTCCTTACAGATGGGAGATGACCAATGTATACACTACCCATATAGTTATAATTAAAATATGGTGGTGGTGCAAAAGAACTGGACTGGGCAAGGATGACGGTTGGAGCCTCAAGTGTCCCCTATACTCCAGCTCTATAGGGGGGGGAGGATCCTGCTGCAGCTAGTGAGGAAGAAAAGGAGGGCCCAGGGCTGAGCTCTTGGGAAATTTGGAGATAATTTCTTTAGAAATGTATTCATTTTAGTTGTAATATGAAACAATAGAATTACAGGAAAGGAGGCGATCAAGTAAGGAAGCGCTGGAAAATTTTTGTGCATTTTTTTTATTATTTTTAGCATTTTGTGTGTAAATGTTGTCATTCATATAAAAGGTTATTTTAGTCATGTATTGGTTAGTAACGCACATGTTGCGTTCATAAGTCTACAAATATGTGAAAAATGTGGATGGCCAATGAACTCCAGGGTTTAAATCATCACTCAAAAAAACCCCCACAAAAACACAAAAAAGCAGGCACAGATCGGAACGTGCCAAGTGAAAAATCACACCACAAAAGGAAACGATGTATAATTCAAGGAATTTATGAGGACAGACCTCAAAGAACGGAGCACACGCGACGGAGTTTGTAGGAACGCAGCGAGATCGTTACATTACACGTTCAGCCTGTCAACGCGGGTCCTATGCCTGCTGAGAAGAGTAGATTGCCGATGCAGCGGACCACTAAACGGGAGAGTTCCAGAGCACGAGCGGCAGAAACACAAAGCTCCACCTGCTCTAGACAGGAATCCCCAAAATAACCACCCATCTTGTCCATTTCATAGTCAGCGGTAACAGGTGCTCTAAAAATCCAAAATAGTCTGGAGCATGGAGAGAAGGGACCCAGTCCAGACCCTCGTCTGAATGGAGGGAACACGGAGCGAAGACAAGGGGCGTTGGAGGAAGGGTTGTTGAGGTTTATTAAAAGAAGCAAGAAGATGATAAGGGGGAAAAAAATGTTTCAAGAGAGAGAGAACTCCTCGTGCTTTTTTTTTTTTTAAATTTAAATAAATAATTTAAAAAAACGAAGTGGGGTCCCCCCAGTTTTGACAACCAGCCTTGCTAAAGCATACACCTGGAGGAGCTGGTATTCTGAGGTTGGCAAGAAAAAGTAACTGCGTTCACTGCAGTGCAGCTCAGTGAGTTCACCGCAGATCACCATTCTCATGGTGATCTGCAGTGAACTAGCTGAACTGAACTAAGTCACTTTTTCTCATGGTGCAGAGGTCACCACAGTTTAGCTCAGCTGGGAACACAGCCTCAGTGACCGGCAGAAACCTCAATGATGTCACCGCTGCTCTGATGCTGCACTCACAGCAGCTCATTCATCAGTGGTTCTCAGCCTGGCATGTCACATCTTGGCACCGTCCAGGTTGAAAACTATATATCCCCAGACGTGGAATACAGCTTGACACTTCCCCTGACAAAGCTGCGGTCAGCAGCGATATGCGTGGGGCTCCCCACTTCACCTTTGGTCCCGGGACCACTGTCCCATTTGCCTTGCTATCCCCGACAAGTGATCTCCTGGTTGGTGACTTGCTGGCTATTTTAGCCCTAAGCCTTACCTTGGTGCTTTCTTCTATGAAGTTTTTTTCATTTTAGGGGTACTTCCTTTTCATAGGGGCACCATCTTTACAGGTATCTCATGCAAATACTCTGATCTTATACAGGGCTCTGTCTCTCTTTTTTTTGCCTTCTGGGGATGCCCAGATTGGCACTATTTCTGCAAGTATTCATATATATACTACTGTGTCTTGGGGATGCTTGTTTCACCCATATTATATTATATTATATTGTGGTGTGCTATATTGCTGCTTCATGGGACCTATGTGATGTGTTTTGTCGTTTGTTTTGTCTACTAATAAAAATTGTTTATGCACTTTCTTACATATCAAGGTCTTTACATATTTTTATTCATGGGTGTGCACTTTTTTGTGCATGGATCTTTTTCAGCTGTGCCCCCTACCTTTTGTCCTTCATGGATTACAGCATGGGACAGAACAACGAACAGGCGAGGGATATTGTTGTTTTTTATTTTTTGGTTTATTACAGGAGACAAGGTCTTTGGTGGAATGAGGCGTTAGGTGAGCATAACTATGTTTGTTATTTTTAAATACAAATGGAAAACTTTTGTTTTGATTTCTAATAAAGGACTTTATTCTGGCTGTGTCTTTATTTACAATATAACTATAGGATTAGTAATGGATAGGTGTCTTATAAACATCTCTCCATTAGTAAGGCATGAGCTTGATGTCACCTGACAATACAAAGGTGATATTAATCCCAAAAATATGAACCCCACTTGCCACCGCTACAGGGCAATTGGTAAGAGCTGAGCAAAGCGCAAGAATTGGTGCATCTAATAGATGTGCATTTTTTGGGCAGCGGCAGGCTGCTATATTTAGGCTGGGGGGGGTCAATATTCATGGCCCCTTACCAGCCTGAGAATACCAGCCTATAGCTGTCTGCTTTAGAAAGGCTGGTTGTCAAAACTGGGAGGGACACCACACACTGTTTTTTTAAAAATTAACAGTGTGAGTGACCCCTCTGTTCTTGATAACCAGCCCACAGCTTTCAGTTTTACCTGGCTGGTTATCAAAAATACCGGGGAACCCACACCTTTCTTTTTAATTTTTTTTATTTATGTATAGCTCAGGCTGATGAATACACCCATCAGCCGCCGCCTGCTCTCAAGGTTATTAGTGGCAGCAGATGTAGGCTGATGGGAGTAGTAGTCCCATCAGCTCTTGCTGTTATCAGCCGAATGCAACTCTTAACATTCTCCCCTGCTTGTACCGATCGCCGGCAGAGCAGTGGATAATGATGCAGGCCGTGTTCAGTACCCGGCACCAGGGAACAGCGCAAACAATACCGCTGCTTCCCAGGCGCACATACGTGTGGTACTGATGTTGCAATGTTGCCACACGCGTGCCGCAACTCCGGTACTGGAAATATCAGGACATGTGAGAAAGGCCTAAACTGCATCCTTTTCTGGTTGCCCATGCAACTGCTGATAGGCAAGAGTCTTACAATGATCTCATGCCATCCTAGACCGGCTATCGTCTGGTGACCATCACTGATTACTTAACGGTACATTTATTTTTTACCCCACTGTTTTGGCATCTATATAACAATGCAACCTTTTATTGATTTTCAGATGGAGAAAACGGACAATTTTTTTTTTATTTTTGCTTATTTTTTTGGTTATATATAGAACAAGTAACATCATGATTTTAATGAATCTCTCACAGTCGCAATTCTTATTAATTAAGTGGAATGGGTGGAGAAAAATCAATTTCAGCACTTTGCAGAGAGAATTGACTGTAGATAATATACGGGCAGCGTGCCAGACAGCAGGCCTCA
The DNA here is from genome assembly GCF_039654945.1 of Dendrobates tinctorius. Taxonomy (NCBI): domain Eukaryota; kingdom Metazoa; phylum Chordata; class Amphibia; order Anura; family Dendrobatidae; genus Dendrobates; species Dendrobates tinctorius. The sequence continues at coordinate 11,584,662 of NW_027361824.1, forward strand.
GGAAGTCATTATACCAGACGCTACATGAAGATTTCCTGCCCAAATGAAAACATCCATAATGTGAGGCCGGAGACAAGAATCGTCCATGGCCTCTCGATGACGAGTGGCTTATATCCAGTATTCATGCTTCTCCATGAAGGAGACAACGACATCAGAATCCTGTGGTTGTAATTACCCGATTTTGCAGCGTTACACGACCGCTGATCAGTAAACATTTACTGACCGGCAGTCGTTTAATAGCATGTTTACACAGGCAGGAGACACTTAACGATGCGCAATGAATAATCAATAGTAGATCGCTCAGTGCACACGGAAGGCCAATGTTCTCGGCAGCGCGAAGCCAAAGGAGAACGCGCTGCCAAGTACGATCTTTTGTGGAAATCAAAAGATCATTTCGCCCAATGATCTACATGATTACACTAGCTGGCAGGCTCCAGGAAGACCAACAGTTATACTGTATATGTGTACTTCCTAATTATCAAAACGGTGCCAAGATGCACCCAACAGACTCTACATCTCCAGCCCATACCCGGGACACCACACGGCAGATTGATCCTGCAATTCAAAGTCATCTCTACAATAATCTGATTTCACACATATCATCGTGATCGAGGAACATAGTTGCTTCTGTGGTTTCCATAGCCAGAATTTTTGTTTGGCCTTTGAACCCGAATTATGGATATTATAGACATGTTCGGTGTGTTTACGATGGTAAGAATATGCTCGGAAACATGAAGGTCATTGTTCCCCTAGGAGGGTCAAGTGGGGAAATATGAGACATGTTAAAACCATGTCCTGAACCTGTCTTTCCTTGCGTGTAAGTAGCCATCCATCTCTGACCTGACCAGGAGGAGTGGTGAGCTTTCTGGATGGGATCCTTAAAAATATCTAACCCATGGACACAGGAAAGATGTATATCTTTGTACCGTATTAGCCAGTAGATAGAAAAATATTTAGAATTGAGAGTCCTCAGTGGTTGATTCCTTTTAATGGCTAACTGAAAAGATGGTAATACATTGCAAGCTTTCGAGACTATTCAGGTCTCTTCATCAGGCTAGACTAATACAAAACCTGAAGAGTCACATATTTATACACAACACAGCACAGAAATAACGCAATAGATAAGACAATGACATGAAGCAGAATTGTCATTATGGGAGAGGGATAAACATAAATATTGGAACAGTTCATAGATAAGGAGTGTGAAACTTTTATTGTCCTCTAATTGAGGTCTGGTTCTATGTTGTGTGATGACCCCAGAAGGTCTGAAGAGCAAATTCCTTAATTGATGTGAAAAGAGATAAATCCATGCAACACATTCATTCCTGCACTGAGTGTGTCAAAGGTTGTCATACATTTATACTCCCAGACCCTCCTGTGTCTCTGAGACTTGAAGTTACCTTTTAATACAAGTAATTTAATGTCCATCATGCTATGACCGGGGATACAAAAATGTTTTGCCACAGGTAGATCCATTCTTTTTTCTCTTATTGTGTGGCGATGATAATTCATCCTTGTTCTCAGTTTTTGCCTGGTCTCCCCCACATACAGACCACCAGTTGGACATTTAGTACAAATAATTAAGTATACCACTTTAGATGTGATGCAGCTGAACGTACCTGGGATCTTGTAGTCCTGATGTGAGCTGGGGATCTTTATCTTGTCCGTGGTCATTATAAATGGATACGTTTTACAATTTTTCTGATTGCAAGGAAAGGTTCCTGCAGCTGTTGGGGAGGACAGGGAGCTTCTGACAATGATGCTTCTTAGATTTGGGGGCTGCCTAAAACACAGCAGTGGGGGGTGTCACGGGGTCCTTCTCACATACCACACAATCAACAGAGCGAGGGAAGGGTGAACAATCCCAAGACCTTTATTACAGGCAAAATTAGAAGGTCCATAAACAATCCACCACACTGAGGATACAATAGTCCAGAACAACAATGTAGTCCAGTAACAGGATGAATGTCCAGGGAGACGAGATTCCAAAACTATAGCACCAGAGGATAAAAATGGGACCTTCTCTCTGAAGTGCAGTCTTTACATGATCCTCTCCAAACAGGAACTGACTTGACCATCTCCTGTTCTCCCCACCCTCTTCCTTGTGTCCAGGGGTAGTCAAACAGGTTGGGGCGGTTTCCAGGCCTCCCAGAGGAGAACAAAGGAGCCTTGGGGATTAATGCACTACAGGGAGTCATCAAGAGACAGACACAGTCAGGCTGTAGACCCAGAGGGCACCAAGAAAAACACTATGAAAACAAGTGAAATAGAAATATACACAAAATGACATCCACATAGCATATCATACCATCACAATCTCTCCCCCCCTTAATAAGTGAGCACGCCATGAAGTCCACACAGACCTCTGGCCTGCTCACTTTAGTCCACATTGCTCAGTTATTTATAGTTCCTTGTACAGTGGCAGGGGTAGGTCGGCCTGGGGAGCCTATGGTTCTTCTTGTCGAGACAGACCATCGGCGTTCAGGTGTTGGCTTCCCCGTTTGAATTGGATGGAGAAGCTGTAGGGTTGTAAGGACAAGCTCCACCGTAGCAATCTTCCATTGTCCCCTGATACGCGGTTCAGCCATGTGAGGGGGTTGTGGTCTGTAACAATTGTAAAGTCTCTGCCATACAAGTATGGCTGCAATTTTCTTAGCGCCCATACAATGGCAAGGCACTCCTTTTCAATAGTGGCATAGGCAACTTCCCAATCCAGTAGTTTCCGACTGGCAAAAGCAACAGGATATTCTTCTCCGGCGGCGTTCACTTGGCTAAGTACTGCCCCAATCCCAAAGGTGGATGCATCTGTCTGCACGAGGAACCTGTTTATAATCCGGGGCAGCCAAGACAGGAGCAGTGACGAGGGCAGTCTTTAACGCTGAAAAGGCATCCTCGCATGCAGGCATCCACGCCACATTCCTAGGCATGTTCTTGCGGGTCAGGTCGGTTAGGGGCTTGGCCAAGGTGCTGAAGTTAGAAACAAATTTGCGATAGTATCCAGCAGTTCCTAAAAATGCAAGTACCTATTTTTTAGTCTGGGGTCTACACCAGTTGCTAATGACTTCTACCTTGGCAGGCTCAGGCCTTAGGGTCCCACCCCCTACTCTATGCCTGAGGTACTGCACCTCAGCCATCCCTATTTGGCACTTATCAGGGCGAATGGTCAGTCCTGCAGTAAGGATACAGTCTAGCACTATGCCCAAGTGTTTAAGATGTTCCTCCCAGGTTGTGCTAAAAATGGCAATGTCATCTAAGTAAGCACAGGCAAAGTCCTGACATTGTAGTAACAGTCGATCTACCAGTCTCTGGAAAGTAGCGGGGGCAGTTTTCATCCCAAAGGGCATTCCCAGGAACTCAAAAAGCCCAAATGGAGTAATGAAGGCCGAGCGCTCCCGAGCGTCCTCCGTTAGGGGTATCTGCCAGTACCCCTTGCTCAAGTCTAACGTGGTTACAAATTGGGCACTGGCCAGACGATCCAATAGATCATCAATCCTGGGCATGGGAGAAGCATCACTCTCGGTGGCATCATTTAATCGTCTGTAATCAACGCAGAATCGTGTTGTACCATCCTTTTGGGGACCAGGACGACAGGAGAGGCCCAAGAACTGTGAGATGGCTGAATAACTCCCAGTCGTTTCATCTCCTCCAGTTCGTTCTTTATCATGCCTTGAACAGCCTCTGGAACCCGGTAGGCAGCCTGTTGGATGGGGCGTTGTCCGGGGGTTTCCACATGGTAGCTGGTGAGACTAGTCTTCGCCGGCTTTGAGGAGAAAGCAGCAGCCCTCGGCCTTAGTACGGCGACAATATCGTCCTTTTGTATATCCAATAAATGGGAGGCCAGGGGCACTTGTTCCAGTGATCCTCCCGCTTGGGCAACCTGGAGGAGATCGGGGAGATACTAGTCGTCGGCGGTATCACTAGGGGGGTGGCAGACAGCTAGAACAGGCAGAGATCGGTCGTGGTAGTCTTTCAGCATGTTAATGTGGACGGTTTTCTGTCGTCGACCACTAGAGTCCAGGGCAATAGTATAGTTAGTGTCATTAATTTTCTTGACAACCTGATAAGGGCCTTTCCACACTGCTTGAAGCTTGTTGGCAGGGGAAGCAGTAATCATGAGCACTTGCTGTCCTTCCATAAATTCCCGGTTCCTGGCATTACGGTCATACCAGGTTTTTTGTCTGGACTGGGCCATTCGCTGATGTTCTTTAGCGAAGGTAGCTAGCTGGGCGAGACGGTCTCTGAGCTCTAGAACATAGGGAACGATGGGCATTCCGGTATCTGGGATGTCTCCCTCCAAATGTTCTTTCAGAAGAGTGAGAGGCCCACGGACCTTCCGGCTAAACACAAGAAAACACAAAATGACAAATTTGCAAAAAATACTCTGCAGTAAAAAACAGTAGTTCGAAGGGAGAGAACCCTGTGGACTCTTGGGGAACCTCCCGATAGGCGAAGAGGAGATGTGGCAGGTACTTTTCCAAGTCTTTTTCAACGTCAACAAAAGCCCTCAGCATATTTTTTAGGGTTCCATTAAAGTGTTCACAAAGTGTTCACGTTGATCTGCAGATGGTATGGGGTGGTGCAAATGGCTCGAACACCACAGGTATGCCATAGGGACTGGACCAGATCTGACATGAACTGAGTGCCTTGATCCGATAATATTTCACTAGGAAACCCTACCCGGGTAAAGATGGTAACAAGGGCCTCGGCTACCTTTACTGCTGTAATACTGGACAGCGCCACAGCTTCAGGATACCTAGTGGCATAATCCACCACGGTCAGGATATATTTTTTCACCGGCCGGCTGGGGTGGGCCAGAGGACCTATGATGTCGACAGCTACACGTTGAAATGGTTCCTCAATTATGGGCAGGAATTGCAGGGGTACCTTATGTCGAGCTCCTGGATGCCGCATTCGCTGGCACACATCGCAGGTGCGGCAATAATAGGCTACCGGCTGCGAGACGCCCGGCCAGTAAATACTTTGGGCGAGTCTCTTTTCAGTCCTTTTTCTCCCTTGATGCCCAGGCAAGGGTATGACATGGGCCAGTTGGAGTAGCTGTGCCCTGTACTTCTGAGGGAAAATGAGTTGCCTGGTCGTTGCGTCAGGGTTGCCCTGATCACTGCCCTTTGTTACACCTTAATACAGTCCGTTTTCTCGAGTGAAGCCATCCCCATTATCTCCCATGTGCCCAGTTTCTGCCTTTCGCCTAAGGGCTGCTAAGCTAGTGTCACCCTCTACTTCTCTCCTAAACTCCTCTCTGTCCCAAGACTCTCCCAATGTAGTAGCAGCGAAAGTATTGCTTACCACCTCTGATGCGGTTCGTGGTGGTTGCTCCCCGGTGAGATCCAGATGATGTAGTGCTTGAAGGGCCTGTAGTCGGGTGACTGCTCCCACAAATTGGCACTGTAACTCCCCAATGTCGTTCCCAAGGAGGATATCTGCAGGAAGTCCTCCCATAACTCCAATCCAACACAGTTTTTCTCCACAATCATAATCCAAACGCACAGAAGCTCGCTGTAAATATTTGTGGGCACCCCCTGCCAGGACAATGGGAATTCCCGGACCCTGGTAAATTGCCTCGGGTCGAACCACACGGGGGGCAGCGATAGTCAAGAATGCCCCCGTGTCTCTAAATCCTGACACCTTGTATCCATCAATTAAGACATCCTGCAGGTGGTGTTGCCGTTGCTCTGAGTAGCTAAAGGACAGAGGCCGGAGTCCGTACACTCCAGGAGGAGTATCTATGGTGCCGTGGTCGGTGGTCCACTCTGGTGGGGGTGGTGGTAGCTCTTCCTCAGGCGGAGTGGAGTGCACAAGATGCACTGGACGAGGTGGGACTGAGTGGGGCTCCCTCCGAATCCTGGAGGGACAGCCAGACTGCAAATGTCCAGGTTGCCCACACCCATAACACCTCCTCTCTGTGATACCCCCAGGTCGTGGTCAGAACTGTTGGGGTCTAGGATTGTGAGGCGTGATTGTCATCGACTTGCGACTAGGTGGAAGGGCAGATATAATTGGAGGGGGACGGGGCGCGGGAGCAGGCCGTGGTTCATTGTCCAGAAGTCTCCTCTTCATCGGCTAGGGCTGCAGCTCTATCCACGGTACACGGCGTGCCCTCCCGGACCCATTCCCTTACCTCTGCAGGGAACTTGGCAAGAAATTGTTCTATAAGGAACGCCTGTATAACATCTTCCACAGTAAAGGCGTTTTCTGCTTCCAGCCATCTCCGACATGCCTGGGACATCTTATGTGTATACATCCTAAACGATCCCCCCGTGGTGCATGGGAGGTCTCGGAACTTGGCCCTATATGAGTCTGGGGTGATAGCATGGTAATCCAGGATAGTCCGCTTTACAATGTTATAATCCCGATTCCGAGGTTCGTCAATGGTTCGGTAAGCCTCCGCCATGCTTCCGTTCAGGAGCCCCACTAAAACGCATCCAGCTAGAGTGGGGCACCTCCATCACAGCACACTGCTGCTCAAAGTCTTTGAAGAACCTCTCCACATCTCCGGAAGCCTCATCAAATGGCTTAAACTCTGTCCGGCTGATCCGTACAGGCTCCCGGATCGTTGGGGTTACACTCCATTGATCCCACCGCTGCCACTAGTTGTCACGGGGTCCTTCTCCGATACCACACAATCAACAGAGCGAGGGAAGGGTGAACAATCCCAAGACCTTTATTACAGGCAAAAGTAGAAGGTCCATAAACAATCCACCACACTGAGGATACAATAGTCCAGAACAATAATGTAGTCCAGTAACAGGATAAAATGTCCAGGGAGACGAGATTCCAAAACTCTAGCACCAGAGGATAAAATTGGGTCCTTCTCTCTGAAGTGCAGTCTTTACACGATCCTCTCCAAACAGGAACTGACTTGACCAGCTCCTGTTCTCCCCACCCCTTCCTTGTGTCCAGGGGTAGTCAAACAGGTTGGGGTGGTTTCCAGGCCTCCCAGATGAGAACAAAGGAGCCTTGGGGATTAATGCACTACAGGGGGTCATCAAGAGACAGACACAGTCAGGCTGTAGACCCACAGGGCATCAAGAAAAACACTATGAAAACAAGTGAAATAGAAATATACACAAAATGACATCCACATAGCATATCATACCATCACCGGGGGTCTTGAAATATGGATTGTAATCAGGCATCTTTTTGTAGTAAAGGTTGTAATTTCTGTGCAGCTCCCCTTAGCACCTCCAGATTTGGTTTGTAGGTGACCACTAGAGGCATTTTCTTCTTTAGCTTTGTAATGTAGCAGGTGATTCCTTGATATTCTGGTGGCTCTTTTAATTTGGTTTTGAATTGTTCTTGGATGGTAGCCCTGATTCAAAAAGGTATTTCTGAGGTGACCAAGGTGTTTGTGTCTATCCATGGGGTTAGAACATATACGATTGTATCTGATGGCTTGGCTGTAGCCAATAGAGTTTTTTATGTGTTTTGGATGGAAACTGTCCCATTTAAGGTATGTTGGACGGTCGATTGGCTTCTGATACAGGGATGTCTCTATTTCATTGTTCTTTAGCTTAATGATGGTGTCTAAAAAGTTAATTTCAGTGCTGGAGTAGTTGAGTGTTAAGTTGATGGTGGGATGAAATTAATTAAACTGTTCGTGGAATGTCTTTAGCTGTTGCTCAGACTCCGTCCAGATGATTAAAATATCATCAATGTAGCGGTAGTAGGCCAGAGGCCTGATGGGACACGAGGACAAAAAGTCGCTTTCAAGCTTGGCCATGAAAAGATTTGCATACTGTGGAGCCATTTTACTTCCCATAGCTGTTCCAGTCTCTGGTAGATAGATTTGTCAGAAGCTCCCTGTCCTCTCGAACAGCTGCAGGAACCTTTCCTTGCAACCGGAAAAAAATTTAAAACCTGTTCAGTTATAATGACCACGGACAAGATAAAGATCCCCAACTTACATCAGGACTACAAGATCCCAAGTACTATCAGCTGCATCACATCTAATGTGGTGTACTTAATTATTTGTACTAAATGTCCAACTGGGGGTCTGTATGTGGGGGAGACCGGGCAAAAACTGAGAACAAGGATGAATCTCATCTCCAGACAATAAGAGAAAATAGAATGGATCTACCTGTGGCAAAACATTTTTGTATCCCCGGTCATAGCATGATGGACATTAAATTACTTGTATTAAAAGGTAACTTCAAGTCTCAGAGACACAGGAGGGTTTGGGAGTATAAATGTATGACAACCTTTGACACACTCAGTGCAGGAATGAATGTGTCGCATGGATTTATGTCTTTTTACATCAATTAAGGAATTTGCTCTTCAGACCTTCTCGGGTCATCACACAACATAGAACCAGACCCCAATCAGAGGGCAATAAAACTTTCACACTCCTTATCTATGAATTGTTCCAGTATTTACAGTCTGTTTATCCCGCTCCCATAATAACAATTCTGCTTCACATCACTTGTCTTACCTATTGCCGTTATTTCTGTGCTGTTTTGTGTATAAATATGTGATTCTTCAGATGTTGTATTAGTCTAGCCTGATGATGAGACCTGAGTAGTCTGGAAAGCTTGCAATGTGTTACCATCTTTTCAGTTAGCCATTAAAAGGTATCAACCACTGAGGACTCTCAATTCTAAATATTTTTCTAACCCATGGACAGTGTCAGACCCAAGAGATACAACAAGAATTGTTAGGCTATGTGCACACGGTGCGGATTCTGCTGCGGATCCGCAGCGTTTCTGGCCCTGCGGGTCCGCAGCTATTTCTGCTGCGCTGTACTGTACCATTGTTTCCAATGGTAAAACCAAAAACGCTGCGCACATGCTGCAGATTTTTCCTTGCGGATTTGCTGCAGGTTACAATCCGCAGCATGTCAATTGTTTGTGTGGAATCCGCTGCGGTTTCACATCTCCTCCATTGTAGAGGTGTGAAACCGCAGGGCTAAACCGCAGCCTAAACCGCATGTCTTTTTGACCTGCGGTTTTTCCAAAATCCGCGCGGAAAAATCCGCACCCCTGAAAACTACGTGTGCACATAGCCTAAATCTCTCCAAATTTCTGCAGCGTCTCCTTTGCAAGGAATTGCTCGTTGTTCTAATAAGTAAGGGTATGTGCACACGGTGCAGATTTTGCTGCGTATCCGCAGGCATTGTACAGTACAATGCAAATCTATGGGATTTCAAAACCGCAGTGCACATGCTGCGGATTTTTCCGTGCGGATTTGCTGCGGTTTTAAATCCGCAGCATGTCAATTCTGTGGATTCTGCAGCGGTTTGACACCTGTTCCATTGTCTAGGTGTCAAACCGCAGGGGAAAACCGCAGGCAAATCTGCAGGAAAACAGCAGGTCACTTTACCTGCGGTTTTACCTGCAAATCCGCGCGGAAAAATCTGCATCTCAATCCGCACTGTGTGCACTCACCCTTAGAGTTTTCTAGAACACTCGTTTTTGTACTGTTTTGCCTCATGTGTAGGTCTCTGTTATTTCATCTTTGTCATTTGGGTAAGCAGTTTATGTTTTGTATATTAAATCGAAGTTTTTTGTAAGTTTGTTTATTGCTTCTCTAAACGTACCCACAACCTCAAATAGAGAAAGTTTAGCCTGGCTGTGTTACTCTGTGTGTGCCAGAGTGCTAGACGTGTACCTGGTTGGTTCTAGAAAATTGGGTGTGCGTGTGTACTAGTGTGTTACTCAAGGCAATCGTCTCACTGGACTAACAAAACGGTGACTGGTGGCAGCAAAAAGTGTAAACTGGCCGTGGCGTGCACGTAGCTCATGGTCATCGTATAGGGATAGGCAAGTGGACAAGTGTGAAGTCTAGTTCCTCTGTACAATTACGAGTGGGTGTTCGCGACACCTAGGAAGACTTCTGAAATGTCCTGGAACACAACGAAATGTGAAGCTTTCAGTCTTGCTCAGATTCTCCACCTCCTGCTCACGGAGAGGCCGCCAAATCAGCAAGCCTCTAAACAAATCACCCCATTTTCCCGTAGTTCACGAAAATAACATTTTTTTTTTTAAAACATGAAAACTCGCTCGAGAACATCCGGAAAGGCCTTGAAGACCACCTATCCTACACCTAATATGATCACAGGTTCCCCTAGATGGTGGAGGCTTCTAGGGCCCCATAATTCACAAATACCCAGCTGCAAATAGAGGACTAAAACATTTCTACTATATTCGCTCTTTGTGCCAAGATATCATTTGGTAATTTGGCACTGTTAACTGTCGGTCAAACAAGCGCTCCTGTGTATTGGAGAGCAATCAAAGATACCTGCTGGCCGCACAATCTGAAAAAACTACCTCTCGTTCGACCGACAGGCATCTAATGAGTATGGGAGTTTCTAGTCTACACAGCTCAAGAAATAATCTTGCCCTAACAAGTCAATGCCAGAAGGCAGAAGTAAAGGATGACTATGGACGAACTTTAGATGTCCAGTCAGGGCCGACTCCATGTTTTCGAGGGCCTAGTGTGAAAGACTCAGTGGGCCCCCGTAGCACATACCACAATTCATGATGCACAGGTAAGAACTATAGGTATTGTACAATGCCAAAGATTTCACTTACTTCTTACATTACATGAGTGATATCTGTTGTAAATTCTACAATAGATCAGAAACCGGACAGTATAGTCCTCCATACAGTATTATGGGCACCACATAGTCCTCCATACAGAATAATGGGCCTCATATTTCTCCACACAGTACAAATAGCCCCATATATTGCTCCATACAGTATAATGAACCCAATATATTGCTCCATACAGTATAAGGAGCTCCATATAGTGCTCCATACAGTATAAGAAGCCCTATGTTGCTCCATACAGTACAATGGGCCCCATATAGTGCTCCATACAGTATAATGAGCCCCATATATGGCTCCATACAGTATAAGAAGCCCCATATTGCTCCATACAGTATAATGGGCTGCATGTAATACTCCATACAGTATAATGGGTCTCATATTACTCCATACAGACTAATGGGCCCCATATAATCCTCCATACAGAATAATGGGCCCCATATAATCCTCCATACAGAATAATGGGCCCCATATATTTCTCCATACAGTACAAATAGCCCCATATATTGCTCCATACAGTATAATAAACCCAATATAGTGCTCCATACAGTATAATGAACCCAATATATTGCTCCATACAGTATAATGGGCTCCATATAACACTCCATTCAGTATAAGAAGCCCCATATTGCTCCATACAGTATAATGGTCCCCATATCATCCTCCATACAGAATAATGGTCCCCATATAATCCTCCATACAGAATAATGGGCCCCATATATTGCTCCTTACATAAAAAACAAATAATCAAATGCTCCCCTCTCCTCATTCCCCACAGCTCCGGTCTCCTCAGCTTCTTCTGATTCTGCAGTGCTCAGCACAGAGGACGCTCTGTAGTGACATCCTCGCGCCCTCTGTCCTGACACGTCACAGAGTCAGAAGACATGCAAGAGACCGGAGGAGGAACAAGGAGAGGTAAGTATTTCAAACAGTTCAAAGTACGATGAGGGCAATGGGCCCCCCATCTCACGGGCCCCCATACCTTGCTCAGGGTCACAGCACTTGCCCGGATTCGCTGGGTGGTGATGCCAGCCCTGTGACCAGTGGTGGAGGGGACTCTCAAAAATTCTCTCATTGAAAAATTTAACTTTGGAAGTATGATGCATAATTTGTCGATTTAAGGGATAGAACTTTAATAGATTTTTTTTTTAAACTAACTAAAAAGCAAACAGAATTTATATAGATGTATTCAGGGAATAATATTTAGGTTTTTTTTAAGATCAGAGATGAGAAAAGTATATTTCCCAATGAGGAACAGCATCATCTTTCTGAAATTAACAGGTATTTGACATTCCATAAAAATATCTATATTTTTCCCAACATCTTAAAAAGTGGAAAAATACTACCGTAAGCAAATAGTTTTGTGTATGTTATAATATGTGTTACATTTAGGCCATGGCACAATTTCAGGATGTTCTGATTTTCTGAGTCACCGGGATCAGCAGACAAGACAATCAGAGCTCTCTCCGGCATACAATATCCCGTGGACAGCATGTTCCCAGCACATCTGATGGATCAATCTTTAGATAAAATAATGAGGCCACGTGCATTTCTGGAGAGATGAAGGTGTGAAAATTGTACCGAAATCATTGGTTAGATAAAGCAAAAATAGGACGCTATGTCAGCTGTGCATAATAGAACGGTAATAGCGGATACATCACATGATGGACATCATTAGCCATAATGTGCTATATTAGGCTTCCGTAATGGTCTCTGGTATTTTACCAGACCATATAGTTCAGCAAGCTCTACTATTCTGCCCATTCTCCAATGCAGAGAATATAACTACCGTACTATAATACTGCCCCTATGTACAAGAATATAACTACTGTAATACTGTCCCCTATGTACAAGAATATAACTACTATAATACTGCCCCCTATGTACAAGAATATAACTACTATAATACTGCCCCTATGTACAAGAATATAACTACTATAATACTGCCCCTATGTACAAGAATATAACTACTGTAATACTGTCTCCTATGTACAAGAATATAACTACTATAATACTGCTCCTATGTACAAGAATATAACTACTATAATACTGCCCCTATGTACAAGAATGTAACTACTATAATACTGCTCCCTATATACAAGAATATAACTACTATAATACTGCTCCTATGTACAAGAATATAACTACTATAATACTGCCCCTATGTACAAGAATATAACTACTATAATACTGCTCCTATGTACAAGAATATAACTACTATAATACTGATCCTATGTACAAGAATGTAACTACTATAATACTGCTCCCTATGTACAAGAATATAACTACTATAATACTGCTCCTATGTACAAGAATATAACTACTGTAATACTGTCCCCTATGTACAAGAATATAACTACTATAATACTGCTCCTATGTACAAGAATATAACTACTATAATACTGATCCTATGTACAAGAATGTAACTACTATAATACTGCTCCCTATGTACAAGAATATAACTACTATAATACTGCTCCTATGTACAAGAATATAACTACTGTAATACTGTCCCCTATGTACAAGAATATAACTACTATAATACTGCCCCTATGTACAAGAATATAACTACTATAATACTGCCCCTATGTACAAGAATATAACTACTGTAATACTGTCTCCTATGTACAAGAATATAACTACTATAATACTGCTCCTATGTACAAGAATATAACTACTATAATACTGCCCCTATGTACAAGAATATAACTACTATAATACTGCTCCTATGTACAAGAATATAACTACTATAATACTGATCCTATGTACAAGAATGTAACTACTATAATACTGCTCCCTATGTACAAGAATATAACTACTGTAATACTGTCCCCTATGTACAAGAATATAACTACTATAATACTGCTCCTATGTACAAGAATATAACTACTATAATACTGCTCCCTATGTACAAGACTATAACTACTATAATACTGCCCCTATGTACAAGAATATAAGTACTATAATACTGCCCCTATGTACAAGAATATAACTACTATAATACTGCTCCCTATGTACAAGAATATAACTACTATAATACTGCCCCCTATGTACAATAATATAACTACTATAATACTGCTCCTATGTACAAGAATATAACTACTATAATACTGCCTCCTATGTACAAGAATATAACTACTATAATACTGCTCCTATATACAAGAATATAACTACTATAATACTGCTCCTATGTACAAGAATATAACTACAATAATACTGCTCCTATGTACAACAATATAACTACTATAATACTACCCCCTATGTACAAGAATATAACTACTATAATACTGCTCCCTATGTACAAGAATATAACTACTATAATACTGCCCCCTATGTACAATAATATAACTACTATAATACTGCTCCTATGTACAAGAATATAACTACTATAATACTGCCTCCTATGTACAAGAAAATAACTACTATAATACTGCTCCTATGTACAAGAATATATCTACTATAATACTGCCCCTATGTACAAGAATATAACTACTATAAAACTGCCCCTATGTACAAGAATATAACTACTATAATACTGCCCCTATGTACAAGAGTATAACTACTATAATACTGCCCCCTATGTACAAGAATATAACTACTATAATACTGCCCCCTATGTACAAGAATATAACTACTATAATACTGCCCCCTATGTACAAGAGTATAACTACTATAATACTGCCCCCTATGTACAAGAGTATAACTACTATAATACTGCTCCTATGTACAAGAGTATAACTACTATAATACTGCTCCTATGTACAAGAGTATAACTACTATAATACTGCCCCTATGTACAAGAATATTACTATAATACTGCTTCCTATGCTCAACAAGATAAGATGAAGTATAATAGAATATTCCAGAATAGTATGATGGGTTGTTTGGTAAGACGATATCACAGCGATCAGGGTGAGTTGGGCAGGATCACTGATTGCTGATGTAACATCTCCACTCTTGTCTCTAATATCTGGTCGCCCTCTATTCTAACAGTTTAAGAAAAGCTAATGCATTTAGTGACAGTGCAGGAAGAATAGTCCTCCAGGAATACACAGTCAGCGACCACTTTCTCCATTCATTTCTGTGCTTTTTCGGCGGGCAGCAGGAATTCTACTGGTAATTTTCCGATAGCTGAGGACAATCTAGGGAAATACATCTCTGGAGATCTGGAGCGTCATTGCCATCAGCATAGTATCCAAGGTCAGAACAAGAACACTTACTAAATATCGGTAGAGAAATGGATCCCAAAAGGAACAATATACACTTTTTTTATAATATTAATAAATACTAACTTTTCCTAGGTAGAACAACATCTGATGGTACATGTTGCTGTGGAAATTTTAAAGGCACTCGCTACCTTTGGGGACTTTTTCTTTATTAAAACTTAACGAGGACCTCTCACCAGTTTCAGCATGTGACATTGGCCTTAAGCTGGAATAAAGGCTGTAGAGCAGAGTGGAACTTTCAAAAATAAAAACTATTTTCCCTGTGCATTGCAGATATATTTGCTTGAAAATTAGGTTATAATTTAGGATAATCTGAAGGGGGGTTACCAGAGATTTGTCTTTGAGGGCCTGTACATTTTCCCCTGCATAAGGTTGACCAAACAGGCAGCATCATGCAGAAGAAAAAAAAGGAAACACC
Organism: Dendrobates tinctorius; assembly: GCF_039654945.1. Taxonomy (NCBI): domain Eukaryota; kingdom Metazoa; phylum Chordata; class Amphibia; order Anura; family Dendrobatidae; genus Dendrobates; species Dendrobates tinctorius. The sequence continues at coordinate 11,599,865 of NW_027361824.1, forward strand.
CTCATCACCTTACTGACTGCTACTGTAAAGATATTGCAAATCTACGTTATGTATCATTACAAACTCTTCCAAGTCTCATCTCCCAACAATCAGTATTCAGGAAGGGTCAGAGCTGACAGCACTGAGACTTGAGACCTGAAAGTATGTAGAATGCTACATAATTCTGCAGCCACTGTGCGAGATGAGATCTGTCGAATATCTGAAGTGCTGTCTGCTCTCGCCACCTCTACAATGACTGCTGGGAGATGAGATTTGGAAGGGTTTGTAATGATAAAGATACAGTGAATCTAATTTATGTAGTGTGACAAATACTTCCAGGTCTCATCTCCCAGCAGTCAGTGTGGGGGAAGAAGACGAGAGCCGACAGTACTTTTTGATGAGATCTGTTGAATCTCTGCACAGTAGCTGTAGAGTTATGTATGTTTATAGTGTCACTTATTCCATGGAGTTATACATGTGCAAAGGGGTATACATAGCAAAAAACAAGTACAATAATTCTGAACAAAACGAGTCACCGACAGGTACAGGAGGAGAAAGGACCCTGCCCGCAAGGGCTCACAATGTATCATTACAAACACATCTAGGTCTCATGTCATAGTTCGGTCAGCTCTCACCCTCCCTGCACACTGACTTCTGCAAGAGGAGATCCGGAAGTGTTTGTAGTGATGCATATCTCAGCTCTACTGGGTCTACACAGTAGCTACAGAAAGTGACAAGAGGATGGCATGTTCTTTTTCTGCCCCCCCCCCTCCCGAAATTGACTGATGATACCAATTCATTGATGCTTCACCGATCTTGTGTCGCCCTCCACGGACTACTTTTGGGTGGGGATGGGGATGCAACTTTGAGTTCTCCTTACAAGTAATGATTTCTTTAAGAACAGCACACCATAGTATTCTGCACCAATCCCAGCCCCCACTTTGTGAGCGTGCACTTGAGCTTCTAGATCTTGTGTGTAGACAGAGTGGTGTCCTTGTGAGAGGCCGAAAAAGAGAGAAATGTAATAAGGGTCACACCGTTTTGCCTTTGGGGTGTGAACTCCGCCACGACTCACTGAGGTAGCAGCCTTCATGATGTATCCCTCAACCTGTCCCATATTGGATACAATTGTTGGAAGCCCTATAAGTATGCACAGACGCCTACCTCCATGAGCGTGCGCAGAGACTCCACGTATGACTGCTCCGTGTCCAGGAGGGTCAGAAACACATGTTTTCTCATATCCTGCAAGGAAAAAAAAAAGTATCTTAAGCTGAGAGAATGATGAAAAAAATCATAAAATCAGTCATTTAGTAGCATCAAAGTAATCACGAGGCGATTAATAGCAAAAATAGATCTTTCCATAGACACTAATATTAGCAAATGGACATTAGACAGGCAGCCCGCCATGGTCTCCTACATAGGAGAATAGGAGGGTCTGGGGTCAGCTCAGCAACTTGTAGTGTTCCTCTGTTATCACTCCTGGAAATGCAGAAAGGAGTTGACAAAACGAGTCTTGGCACGTGGAGGCAGGTCATTGCTCACAGTGGGAATGTGAGTCTGTAGGGACAGGACGGGCTCCTCCATCCTGGCCAGGAGGAATTACAAAAGGAAAAACACAGACAGGACCTCCGTAAGAAACTTTCCTCCTCCTCCAGTTGTACAATGACCTTTGCACACGCTCATGAGACGCTTCAATACAAAACATAAGGCCTGGTCAGTCTATTGCTCCTAATGTACATGTAGAATTCCTGAAACATTAATTAGGAATCTACAATAACTCCTAAAACTTAAGTTTTCCCATAAATTGCAACATATAAATTACAATAGACATATTAAATGTGTTTTGTATAAAGAAACAAACGAAAAAAAACCCACATATTATAAATTGACCCCATTAAAAACAGAAGGATAAAAGGGGCATCTGCCTTCCCCAACTCATCCACCAGCCGGAGAGGCTACACAGTTCCTCTAGTTCTGGAGGACCCGGGTGGTGTAATACATTACTTGTCCAGTGGTGGCGCTGTGAGTGTATTAAACACTTGCTGCACAGATCATAGTTGATCACGAATGCTTTCAAGAAAAGACACAACCCTGAGAAGTTGTTGAATTTTATGGGTTCAATTAAGTGACAACTATTGGCCAGAATAGAGAACATTACTAATTTGGGGGGAGTATCTTTTGGGGGACAGATGAGCCCGTCTCTGGTAACGCACATATACAGTGAGTGGGGTGGTATATTCCCAGCAGGCGGAGGCACTGTTCTATTCAATGACAGTGCAGAGATGTAGCAGGACTATGCCTAAACTGCACGTAGCAGAGTGCGAATGGGCCACCACCATCATCATCACCGAGACGCGTCGCATTTCCCAGGTATACAATGTATTGTGAGAAAAAAAGTAATCACCATGGAAGCACTCAAGAATCGCCCCCACATACGTGTTGCTGTGATGGAGTCACATGGACGGAGATCTAAGTGCACCAATCCTCGGCCAGTCATAAAGCACCTATAAAACTAAACTGATGGATGTCATAACATCCCCTGTACCCCCATAGTGCCCATCGAGGGGATGAGGCAGGGTTAATCTTAAGGAGCAACCTTAGGCTTGCTGAAGCTGTCAGACATGGGCCAAAAGGGGGCCAAGCTTACTTAAACCCTGCCCAAAAGTGTGCGCGTCCTGTGAGCTGGACTTACATTCATCTCAAGAGCCTGGACCCTTCTTCTCAAGAGCGTTGACCAGACCTGGCCCCTTCATCTCAAGAGCATGGACCGTACCTGGCCCCTTCATCTCAAGAGCCTGGACCGGACCTGGCCCCTTCATCTCAAGAGCCTGGACCGGACCTGGCCCCTTCATCTCAAGAGCCTGGACCGGACCTGGCCCCTTCATCTCAAGAGCCTGGACCGGACCTGGCCCCTTCATCTCAAGAGCCTGGACCGGACCTGGCCCCTTCATCTCAAGAGCCTGGACCGGACCTGGCCCCTTCATCTCAAGAGCCTGGACCGGACCTGGCCCCTTCATCTCAAGAGCCTGGACCGGACCTCGCCCCTTCATCTCAAGAGCCTGGACCGGACCTCGCCCCTTCATCTCAAGAGCCTGGACCGGACCTGGCCCCTTCATCTCAAGAGCCTGGACCGGACCTGGCCCCTTCCTCTCAAGAGCCTGGACCGGACCTGGCCCCTTCATCTCAAGAGCCTGGACCGGACCTGGCCCCTTCCTCTCAAGAGCCTGGACCGAACCTGGCCCCTTCCTCTCAAGAGCCTGGACCGGACCTGGCCCCTTCCTCTCAAGACTCAGACTCCATAATTATCAGATAAAATACCAGACCAATAAATTGATCTTTTTTTAATTACAGAGTCTGGTTTCTGAAGGTCTGGTCTGGAGTATGATAATTCTCATCGCTTACTGGTCCAGTGTGAGATTTGATTGTCTGAGGTTCCATACATAAAGGGGTCTAATTGTTAACCCTTAGATTCACACAAAGCTACTAAATATTTATGCTGGAAGGAGGAAACTCAGGTTTTTATGGGGCCCAGGCATTTGTAGTTACCATCCGGTCCCCAAGGGCAGGGAGAGTCTCACCTACTGGGTACAATTCCATTTGGCGATGGCCGTGGCACAAGAACATAATGTGTTGATTCCTTCCTACCAATTGAGCCCATCGGTTTTGGGGGCCATGCAGTGAATACGTGGATGGCTACTTCTCAGTAATTTGGGCTTACAGGAGACCTGGTGTAATGTGGTAATGGGCCCTCGTGCCCTCAGGGCACCTGTACCAGTCACTGCCCCTCACATTGTAAGCAAAATACATAACGGAGCCTCCCGGAAGCCCTGGAGGGCGACTCCGAATCACAGAGATAACAATTGGCTGCTATGGAGCTGGTGCTGCCGGAGGGGGCGCTATAACTAAGACGAGAATCGAAGAGATGCAGGCGCGCGCACCTCAGATGGAGGAAGATGAAGAAGAAGACCCCGCACATGTGTAGGAGGGAGTGTCCCCACTGTGTAACCGGACCGGAACCAAGGGGACTGTCACCAAGGTTCCCAGGAAGACTGTTTCCGGGGGCATATTGAGAGGATGGACCAGATACAGTTCCAGAAGGAGTGGGGGCGGAGCCAATGTAAAAGGAGCTACAGTTGTGGCCAAAAGTATTGACACCCCTGCAATTCTGTCAGATATTACTCAGTTTCTTCCTGAAAATGATTGCAAACACAAATTCTTTGGTATTAATATCTTCATTTAATTTGTCTTAAATGAAAAAACACAAAAAGAATAGTCCTAAAGCCAAATTGGATATAATTCCACACCAAACATAATAAAGAGGGTGGACAAAAGTATTGGCACTGTTTGAAAAATCATGTGATGCTTCTCTAATTTGTGTAATTAACAGCACCTGTAACTTACCTGTGGCACCTAACAGGTGTTGGCAATAACTAAATCACACTTGCAGCCAGTTGACATGGATTAAAGTTGACTCAACCTCTGTCCTGTGTCCTTGTGTGTACCACATTGAGCATGGAGAAAAGAAAGAAGACCAAAGAACTGTCTGAGGACTTGAGAAACCAAATTGTGAGGAAGCATGAGCAATCTCAAGGCTACAAGTCCATCTCCAAAGACCTGAATGTTCCTGTGTCTACCGTGCGCAGTGTCATCAAGAAGTGTAAAGCCCATGGCACTGTGGCTAACCTCCCTAGATGTGGACGGAAAAGAAAAATTGACAAGAGATTTCAACGCAAGATTGTGCGGATGTTGGATAAAGAACCTCGACTAACATCCAACAAGTTCAAGCTGCCCTGCAGTCCGAGGGTACAACAGTGTCAACCCGTACTATCCGTCGGCGTCTGAATGAAAAGGGACAGTATGGTAGGAGACCCAGGAAGACCCCACTTCTTACCCCGAGACATAAAAAAGCCAGGCTGGAGTTTGCCAAAACTTACCTGGAAAAGCCTAAAACGTTTTGGAAGAATGTTCTCTGGTCAGATGAGACAAAAGTAGAGCTTTTTGGGCAAAGGCATCAACATAGAGTTTACTGGAGAAAAAAGAGGCATTCAAAGAAAAGAACACGGTCCCTACAGTCAAACATGGCGGAGGTTCCCTGATGTTTTGGGGTTGCTTTGCTGCCTCTGGCACTGGACTGCTTGACCGTGTGCATGGCATTATGAAGTCAGAAGACAACCAACAAATTTTGCAGCATAATGTAGGGCCCAGTGTGAGAAAGCTGGATCTCGCTCAGAGGTCATGGATCTTCCAGCAGGACAATGACCCAAAACACACTTCAAAAAGCACTAGAAAATGGTTTGAGAGAAAGCACTGGAGACTTCTAAGGTGGCCAGCAATGAGTCCAGACCTGAATCCCATAGAACACCTGTGGAGAGATCTAACAATGGCAGTTTGGAGAAGGCACCCTTCAAATATCAGGGACCGGGAGCAGTTTGCCAAAGAAGAATGGTCTAAAATTCCAGCAGAGCATTGTAAGAAACTCATTGATGGTTATCGGAAGCGGTTGGTCGCAGTTATTTTGGCTAAAGGTTGTGCAACCAAGTATTAGGCTGAGGGTGCCAATACTTTTGTCTGGCCCATTTTTGGAGTTTTGTGTGAAATGATCAATGTTTTGGTTTTTGCTTCATTATCTTTTGTGTTTTTTCATTTAAGACAAATTAAATGAAGATATTAATACCAAAGAATTTGTGTTTGCAATCATTTTCAGGAAGAAACTGAGTATTATCTGACAGAATTGCAGGGGTGTCAATACTTTTGGCCATAACTGTAAGGACGCCAGCAGGGGGCAGTCGACGGAACAGGAGAGAAGGAGCACCAGAGAGCCAGAGCCCTTAGGAGTGAGCGACAGCCAGAGAGGACGGAGGGAGACCCATGACTGCCAGTAGGGAAACAGCCCCAGGTGGTCCAGGAGGGGGACGCCGACCAAATGACCGCGCACGTCACTTCTGTCCGCGGCCTGCCCGCTGCCGTCCACCACTGCCCAACTCAAGCCCGCGGTTGCGGCCTACCCGCTGCCGTCCGCGGCCGCCACTGCGCCACTCCGGCCGGCGGTTGCGGTCTGCCTGTGGCTGCCAGTGCCCGACTCCAGCCCTCGGCTGCGGCCCGTCCACTGCAGCCCATGGCCACTGCCGGCCAACTTTAGCCCGCGCCCTTCCACTCCAGCCCACGGCCGGGGCCTGCATGCTCCGGGCCCCGATCATCGTCACATCACCATCGCCGGGAGGCGCCACGCAGAGGAACTCCACGGGGCCTGTTGTGCCCTCGCTCCACCTGGGCGTGGGAACGCCAGAAGCCTGCGACAGCTCCTCATTGGCTGGGCCCAGCGGCTGAGACGTCGAATAGACATTGATCGCCACTCTGCCAGACGTCAGAGGAGGATAAGTGACACGCCGTAGTTGTATAATCATAGTTTCTGGACCCATAGTCGGCCGCATCGTGGCTTTATAGGTAGCGGTACCATCCGGGCAGTTATTAGTGTGGTACTTGTGTATTGTTGTTCTGATCCCTGCGAGGAGAACGTTTGTTATTTTGCTGGTTACTTGAGAGAGCCCTAAAGGGAAATCCATATATCTGTCTATAAAAGTTACAGTTAAAGGTTACTCCGGCTCCAGTGTCGTCACTGCATCCCGCGTGAGAGGGGAGAACACAAACAATACTGGCAGAGCATGCTGCGATCTGTGGTACTACCACCGCTATCACTGCAAGCATCTGCTACCCAGGATCCTTTGTGGTGCAGACATCTGTATTGTGTCTATTAATGTAATCACTTACATATATAGAGAAGAGGAGGAGGCACAAGATTTATGTATGTGCACCCCAGATTTACTAGAAGGTCTATACCATGTGTAGTAAGCAACCAGTGAGAACAGGAAATGTTTTACAGAACACTCTGGAGTCATTATGTACTGATCCTGAGTTACATCCTGTATTATACCCCAGAGCTGCACTCACTATTCTGCTGGTGCAGTCACTGTGTACATACATTACATTGCTGATCCTGAGTTACATCCTGTATTATACCCCAGAGCTGCACTCACTATTCTGCTGGTGCAGTCACTGTGTACATACATTACATTGCTGATCCTGAGTTACATCCTGTATTATACCCCAGAGCTGCACTCACTATTCTGCTGGTGCAGTCACTGTGTACATACATTACATTACTGATCCTGAGTTACATCCTGTATTATACTCCAGAGCTGCACTCACTATTCTGCTGGTGCAGTCACTGTGTACATACATTACATTACTGATCCTGAGTTACATCCTGTATTATACTCCAGAGCTGCACTCACTATTCTGCTGGTGCAGTCACTGTGTACATACATTACATTACTGATCCTGAGTTACATCCTGTATTATACTCCAGAGCTGCACTCACTAGTCTGCTGGTGCAGTCACTGTGTACATACATTACATTACTGATCCTGAGTTACATCCTGTATTATACTCCAGAGCTGCACTCACTATTCTGCTGGTGCAGTCACTGTGTACATACATTACATTACTGATCCTGAGTTACATCCTGTATTATACCCCAGAGCTGCACTCACTATTCTGCTGGTGCAGTCACTGGGTACATACATTACATTACTGATCCTGAGTTACATCCTGTATTATACCCCAGAGCTGCACTCACTATTCTGCTGGTGCAGTCACTGTGTACATACATTACATTACTGATCCCGAGTTACATCCTGTATTATACCCCAGAGCTGCACTCACTATTCTGCTGGTGCAGTCACTGTGTACATACATTACATTACTGATCCCGAGTTACATCCTGTATTATACCCCAGAGCTGCACTCACTATTCTGCTGGTGCAGTCACTGTGTACATACATTACATTACTGATCCCGAGTTACATCCTGTATTATACCCCAGAGCTGCACTCACTATTCTGCTGGTGCAGTCACTGTGTACATACATTACATTACTGATCCTGAGTTACATCCTGTATTATACTCCAGAGCTGCACTCACTATTCTGCTGGTGTAGTCACTGTGTACATACATTACATTACTGATCCTGAGTTACATCCTGTATTATACTCCAGAGCTGCACTCACTATTCTGCTGGTGTAGTCATTGTGTACATACATTACATTACTGATCCTGAGTTACCTCCTGTATTATACTCCAGAGCTGCACTCACTATTCTGCTCATACAGACTGACCTACTTCTCACCCGCCGCCTCCTCACTGCACACAACACATGGGGCGCGTCTGCATTTTGTAGATGTTAGTTCTTGACACAAATCCATGTCAATTGGGAGGAGAAGTAGAGAGTTGGTCGGTCGCCTTTTGCCCTTTCACTCAGAGGGGCCACCAGAAGCGACCACCACACCTGTATCGGTGAGTATAGTAGCAGATACAAGTAAGCGGCGATGACCTGGTCGTCCTACACTACTGCTCTCCGTTCTGCAGGTCCCTTTAGGGCTGTGACCCACAGAACAGAAGGGCAACTACTGGAAGCGTCGAGGACGTAGCAGAGTGATGTCATCACACTGGGACTCTGTTGTCCTATGTTTGCCCCAGTGCGATAATGTGGCGCCCCAGAGGCTCAGTCGCCACAGAGGTACTGCACCTTCTCCTAAGGTGTAGTGCCCCACCGTCCAGATAAGGTGGGAACTCCTTTCCACACTCCAACACTCGCATCCCACACAACAGGGTAGTTCTGCACATCCACAGTGAGGTGTCTCTCTCCTCCTAGACATTAGTAGTGCCTTGGTGGTTCCCTGCATGGAACACTGGATGTGCTGGGAGGTGGGTGGAGTTGAGATCCATAGAAAAGGTTTGGAAGGTTTGGATTTACAGGTCAGTCTGACGGAAGGTCAGTGATGAAGGAAGCCACTCGGGAGGAGTGGGGATCCCTGGAGGAAGGAGTGCTGCAGCTGCCTCAGTGATCAGAGCCAGCTGGCACGGGAAAGGAACAGAAGGAGAAAGATGTAGAACTGCAACCTAACCTTCCATAGGAAAGAGGAGTAGAGAGAACAGAGAGGAGTTGTGGGTTGGAAGAGGAACCCTGCCTATAGGTTCTCAGCGCAAGGCCGGGGCCCGGTCCCCGAGGTTGTATGGACACTTATGGTTCTGCAGCAGACACCGGTGGAGTAGTTGGCTGTAAATGCACTACTCCCATCTAAGACTTGGGACACAACAGCAATCGGATAGAGAGCCGGGACTCAGGAGAAAGGGAGTCCCCGAAGCAGGCTACAGCTGTCTGTCATACAAGTAGAGTTGTTAGGAACATCTGACAGGAGGAATTCCAGAGAACTACGGTACTGGAGCTCTTCACACTGAAAAGGCGCAATAGAGGAGTCGTTCAGGAAAGGCACATGTTGGCGGAGTGTTGGAGAGGAGAATCCTGACTTGCCCGGGAGGTTGATTGAGTCTCTGCCCCGGAGGACACGGCACGGAGGCAGGCACCAGTGTGTACCACGGACTGTGAGTTAAGCTTTGGAACTGCAAGCCCTGGTGTCTTCCATTCATTTGTGCGCTAACACCGTCAGCACCGCTACATCTGGGTACCAACATCCCTCACACCACCTACGCCTTTCCACAACAATTACATTTACACTGCCCTGCGACAACATCCCTGCCTGTGGAGGGCTATACCATCACTGCTGCATCCTACCAACTATCCCAGAGGATCTGTCTGCAGTGTCGGCTTAACACCTCCCTTGCCGAACACCACAGGTGGCGTCACGAACTATTCCATTAACTACATATACATTCTGCCATTGACTTGGGCGCCCAGGGCCACGGTCCGGGTCACTGCTGCTGTGACACATCCCCCTGACACCGGCCCGGTACCGAGTACCCCACAGCCCTGGGAGGGCGACCCAATAACATTACCAGGTTGGTCCGCCTGCACTTTGCCGCTGTCTGCCGTTGGACTCGGCAGTACTTGTAGGGGGACTATGGGGGCATCATACTGTGTATAAGGAGGTTTGGGGGCATTATACTGCGCGAGTGCTAGTGTCGGTGGCTATCATACAGTGTGGGGGAATGATACTGTATATAGGAAGCTGTGGGGGGCATTAATCTGTTAGTATTACTATTATGATCATCTTACCACGTGGGAGTATAGGGGAGCAGTGGGCTCCATCATACTATGTAGAGGGGAGCTATGGGGGCATCATACTGTGTATAGGGAGCTGTACAAGGGTAAGGGAGACTCAGGGGACATTAATAAATGTTTAGTTGGCACTTAAGCATTACCGATATTGGGACACTCAGGGTATTGTGACCATAAAAAGGGGCATACAGGGCTGAACATGGGCACTGTTGTCTAACCTGGGCATTAATATCTTCTAGAAGGGAATAAGAAGGCATTCTCCGAGCAGAGAAATAGCGCCGGAAAAGAGATGCTGCAGAATGGTTACATAATCTGAAGGTTCAGTCTACAATCCCAACTCCCCAGCTATTAAATACTAAAAAGTGGGAACCCCCCCCTTTTTTTTTTTTTAAAGGAGCCCTTACGTACTTGCTAAAAAGGTCCCCTGACAATAAGCTCATGGCGAAATTCCCCTACCTTTTTTTACAGCTGAAAATTTGCAAAGAAAGAGTTAAACGACAAAAATAAAGAATATTTTTGATTTTGCACAAGATTCATGAACTGCATGTGCCATTTTGAAGAATTTGCTGCACCTTCCACACGGTTCTCTGCAGCTCCAACACACAGACTTGCTCAGCTTTTCTAGATGACCCATGCAGTCTCCATTCAGAGACCCAAGCACGTCTCTCTCCCTGCTACAGCTAACATTTTGGCTGGACACTCACCAGCATCACATTCAATTCTGCTTTATCTATCAGACTGACACCTCTAGTGAACACAGGACCTGGCTCTTAGTTAAAGTTAGCCGTGGGTATCTAATAAAGATCGACAGGGCTAGGATTTAACCTTTAACCCTAGCCTACTTGGCTTTGCTATAGAGATCACTGTAAAATATTTTCGCAGATCAGATCTATAAGCTACCATGCGAAAATTAGAAAGTCTAGCCATTCCAAAGCTGCATTCCCAATTCTGCTACTGGTTAGTCAAGAGCCATCTTCCTATCAGCTTGTAGAACACCATGATAGAACGTCAACATCTCATACAATACAGAGCATTTTGTGCAGACTCTGAACCAGTAAGGAGGAGCAGGGATATATAAAGTCAGAGCTAATTAATGAAAATACTTTGCAGAGTTATGAGGCTGGAATACAAAAACAGGCAAGAAGCAATACTGGAGGATGATGAGAACCAGCTGAGTAATGTTTTAATCTCAATAAGAATGCAATTTCTATAATGGCCACTAGGTGACAACACAGCTGACTTTACTCCAAACTGTAGCATTAAGGCATCTCACTTTACAGCATGTTGTGAAGGTGAACTATAACACTGTAAGAGCGGCATTAATGACAGGTGTAATGTACTGCTGAGCCTAGATAAGACGCTGTCACACAGGTTACTGGGGAAGATTATTCAAAGAAAAAAATTTGCAATTCTTTAGTAACATAATGTTCTGACTGATGCAAAAGCAGAAAATTGGGGGTCAATTTATTCTCTGTGTGTAGTAAAACCCCTGAATCTCACATGTGGTTAAGTGCTTGGATTATCTGTCCGGAGAAGAACCCAAGACCACAGTGTGAATGTTAGCGAGCGGCTCGTCTGGTCCGTATAATGAGGGTCGTGCCCGGATGCAACCGTGATACCGAGATAAATCCGATCTCTCAGGAGCTGCACAGAACGCAAGAACTAAAAGAAATGGTACGGATCCCAGTAAGAGATTAGAGGTGAACTCCAAGGTTAAAAGGTCTATCAGGGTCAGATCGCACCATCCGGCGCGGTCTTGGCCAAAGTGGATTTCATGGAAGACAACCGAGGAGAAAAACCACTGATGAAAACAAAATCATTAAAAAGGGAAACTGGAATTTGACAAAATGTATATTTATAAGTCGCAGTCCTGTGGACAGAAGAGACAAGACTGGCGCTTATTGGCGTCACATCAGCTCTATGTTCACAGAATCAAAAGTGAAGCCTACAAAGAAAAGAACACAGTACCTCCTGTGACACATGGAGGAGGCTCAGGGATGTTTCAGACTGTTCAACTACGGTACATCTGGCACAGGGGGTCCTGAATATTATGTGATGGGTACAATGAAATCTCAAGATCATCAAGGCATTCTTGAGTGAAATGTGCTGTCCAGTGACAGAAAGGTCGGTCCGAGCCGCAGGTCATGGGTCCTCGAACAGGAAAATGACCCAAAATAGCAAAAAAAACATCCAGGAATAAGAAGAGAACATTGTTGGACTCTTCAGAAGAGGTTTCTATGAGTCCTGATCTAAATCCTTCAGAACTTCTGTGGAAGGAGCGGAAACCTGGAGTCTGGAGAAGATGCCTCCACACCTGAGACACGAGGAGTCTCAGTGATTGCCTCAAAAGGACGTGCAAAAAATATTAAGTTATGGGAACCATCAATTTTTTTTGTCCAGGCTGGGGTATTACTTTTATCTGAGGAACAAAAATTTATAAGCAAAAAAACAAAGTTTGAGTGTCATTATTGATATTCAGTAAAATTGCAAATTAATTACGTAAAAATCTTTTTTGGTTTTATCTTTAGATTCTGTCTCTCACAGGTGAAGTGTACCTACGATAAAAATTACAAATCTCTCCATTCTTTGTAGGTGGGAAAACTTGCAAAATCGTCAGCGTATAAAATACTTACTGTATTTTCCTCATTGTACAATCATGGCTGAAAGTGTTGGCACCCTTTAAATTGATCCAGAAAATGTAAAAATGTACTGTAGTAAGTCAAAATCATTTTGGAGAAAGCGTCTTGTGGACAGATGAGACTGAGAGAGCTTTCTGGAAAAGCACATAATTCTACTGTTTAGCGAAAACAGAATAAGGCCTACAAAGAAAAGAACACAGTACCTACAGTCAAATATGGTGGAGGTTCAAAGATGTTTTGGGACTGATTTGCTGCCTCTGGCATTGCAGGTTTTAACTGTATGCAAGGCATCATGAAATCTGAGGATTAACAATGGACTTTGGGTGGCAATGTAGTGCCCAGTGTCAGAAAGCTAAGTGTACATCCTAGATAATGGGTCTTCTCACAGGCAATGACTTCAAACATACTTCAAGAAGCCCCTAGAAATTGATGGAAACAAACTGCTGGAGAGTTGTGAAGTGGCAGCAATGAGTCCGGATCTAAATCCAATTGATCTTATGCTGAGAGATCTTAAAATTACTGTTGGGAGAAGGCGGCTTCACATATGAGAGACCGGGAGCAGTTTGTACAAGAAGAAGAGTGGCCCAAAATTCCAGCTGAGAGGTGTAAGAAGCTTGTTGATGGTTCTAGGAAGCGATTGTTTGCAGTTATTTATTCCAAAAGGTGCAACCAAATATTAAGTGGAGGGTGCAACAATTTTGTGAAAGTGGCCTAATACCGAGGTTTTTCCACCATTCATGTTCATCACCATGGAAACCTAACAGATGGCCCATAGCAACCAATCAGAGCTCATCTTTTACTTTAACACAGCAGTTAGCAGAGCTCTGATTGGTTGTCACAGATGAGAGGGCTATGCTATGTAAAATAAAAGCAGCGGCCTGATTGGTCACGGGGCCCGACCTAAGAGTCAGAATTAGATGTCATTCAGCATTTGGCCCCAGGGCAGCGCTGTCTGGGTGAAAAGCCTGGGGAGAGGGAGGCAAATGTGCAGCCCCATGTTTTGTAGGAATGGGGAGTTGCCCGTGCTGTTCGAACACCTTGTGCCCCCGGGGCAGATGCCAGAGCATCGGAGATGAGGATGGAAATAAAGGGGCACTCCAACATTTATCACCGGCGCTGATGACTAGTGATAAATGCAGGATCACCGGGACCCCAATGGGGGAGCCCACCTGCGCTGCTCACCGCTGTACTCTCACAGCTGAGGGTTTGTTACAATTGCACCCAGTCCGGACAATCCTCTGTGCACTAAACCTCTTCTCTCCTGAGAGTTTGTTACAATGCATCAGCGCAGGAAAAAAATAAAATGTCTAGAGCAATCTGCAGACTGGATGCAATTGTAACAAAACCTCAGACCAGTTTTGTTCACATCTAGAAGCTGAAAACTATTTTTTTTTTTATTTTTTAAATTCCCCGACAGCGAGCAGACATCGTGAAAAACGGAGGCGTCGGGTCCAGTCCAACGTGGCGGACTTTGCACTACGTTTAGGTGGATCCGTTTCAGTTATCTGCCACATAACAGGTCCGTCACGGCAAATGAGTCACCAAACTTTCCCGGACTCCTGAACAGCACAGCCGCCTAGTGCAATGGCCGCCATATTGGCTACCCAGCTTTCCTGGGTACAGACATCGCCGGTGAAACGGCTCATTACAATTAACGTCCTCATGGAGGAGGTCGACTCAAGGACATGTGGGGGCATTAGAGGGGCTCTGTAGGGCGACATCTTGGGGGGGGGGTGGTGATTTATACACATCCTCGTCCATGCAGCAGCCTGTATAGACGATGTATATAATGCCCCCCTCCACAATACTCAGTTTAGGGCTCGTTGCCTTAATCTACAGACCCCCTTTATAAATCCTCAGCCCTCCACCTGTTGCGTCGTACAGCCGGCAGCATCCCACGTCTCCCTCCCCCCATTCGTCACCTCGGTGATGCTGTGCGCGGTGCCATCGCCACCGGCTGCGTCCTTCTCCTGCATCTCCTCTGCGCTGTCCCCTGGCGACGCTTCGGCGGCGCTGTCTCCCATCTCTCTCATGTCCTCCAGCGCGATGGTGAACTGGGCGAGCGTCCTCACCATCTGCAGCATGCGGGGACCTCTGGGTTTCACCGACGCTCAGCAGCGATAAGCCAGAAACGAGCGAGGACCACGACGGAAAAAAAAACAAAACTAGATTAAAAATAAAGGAAAAAAAAAAAATGGGGACACCGTGATGCCCCCCGATATAAAAGAACAGCAGATTGGGAGGAGGCGTCTTGTTTGGTTATTGCCAGGTTGATGCAGCGCTGACTCCTCGCTGCTGCATCCTCTGCATGGCGGCAGCTGCTGCTCTGACAGGTGCGCTGCTGCTGCCGCTGCTGCTGCCGCCTATGACTCTGCACAGACACAAGCAATCACAGGCAGCGAGCAGGGAAGGATTAGCAGGGGCTGAGCACCGCGTTAACACTTTCACTGGTGGACACATCTGCTGCAGCTGTAGAAGAGCAGCGCATCAGGTCGTACGCTAAAACCACAATGGCTTGGCTGCAATTTTACATAGGACTGCAGGTGGACCTACCACAGCGAAGGATAATCCGGCCATTGACATATAGTCTCCCCTCAGTACGCCAGTCGTCCTGATGACCTCTACCGTTTATATCATATCAGAGCCCAATAAACGATCCCACGCGTTTCGTGCCAATTTTTTTTTCTTTTTCTTTTTTCACTTTGATCAGTTTTCTTGAAGTTTGTGGAAAATAATCCTAAACTTCCTGTTTTGTTTTTATTTCTGCTTTATTGACGAAGTCCTGAAAATAAATAAATCTGAAGCACAGGGTGCAGCGATTAAAAAAAAAAAAAAAAAAATCAATTATGGATACGGGAAAAGTTATTGAACGCTGGGTTCAAACGCAGAGACCCCCGTTAATCCAGAAAATGGGGGTCTGGAACCCCGAGTTCTGCAGCCCAGTCTTGAATACTTGAGCTCTGCTCCATTCATTGTCTATGGGACTGATGGAAGTACCGCAGCGCTGCGCTCAACAGTCCCATAGACAAAGAATGGCACAGAGGTCCCTGGTCCCTCTAAGGACGAGGATGCAGAGCTCCAGTCCGATGATTGCCAATTGCTGGGACCCCCAGTAATACAGAGAACGGAGGTCTGCACCCCGAGCTCTGCAGCCCAGTATTGGGATTGCTGGATCTTATTTGGGGATTAACCCTTTAAATACAAACGGTTAAATGATAAACTTGGCTCACAGAAACGGATCTGTCACTCAAAATGATTTACACCAGATCTGACCAGGACTCAGACTTTGCCGGACGTTGTCTCATGGACAGAGGTTGGCAGGACATGCTGGGAGTTGTAGTTTTATGACACGTAACGAGCGACTCGTGTCGGCAGTACTATGGCTGCGGATACAATCTACGGTAACAAACCCCTCACCCCTGTAGGCTGCCCAAGATCAGGACGCGTTTCCATTCAGTTACAGCAAGAAGAAGTGTTACCAGTGTATAGCGAGCTAGGCCGAATTCAGACGTCCATGAAACACGGTCTGTGTGCGGGGCACAGCTATAGAGGAGGCTGTGGAGCTTGAGTTGGGAGACCATTGGTCGGTCTGTATGAGTGCCACAAAAAGGAAGGGAGCAGAAGTATGAATGCAGCTCTGGTGGGGACTGAAGAGGGAGTAGAGAAAATGAGGGTGAATGTCGTATATGAGAAGGCGCCATTCTCTATCTTGCATCCTATAGATTGCTGCGATATTTCCACAATGGCTACAGCGGGCGAATCCCAGCGTACAGACACACGGAGAGAGTGCAGCCACCGCGGAGAGAGTGCAGCCACCGCGGAGAGAGTGCAGCCCTCGCGGAGAGAGCAGCCCCCGCAGAACAGGCACTGCAGAGAACGTTTGCCACGGTGGAGAGCGCATAGCCACGTAGGAGAGAGAGCAGCCCCCGCGGAGAGAGAGAGCAGCCCCCGCGGAGAGAGCAGCCCCCGCGGAGAGAGAGAGCAGCCCCCGCAGAACAGGCACCGCGGAGAGAGAGCAGACACCGCGGAGAGAGAGAGCAGACACCGCAGAACAGACACCGCGGAGAGAGAGCAGCCACCGCGGAGAGAGAGAGCAGCCACCGCGGAGAGAGAGCGCAGCCACCGCGGAGAGAGAGAGCAGCCACCGCGGAGAGAGAGCAGCCCCTGCAGAACAGGCACCGCGGAGAGAGAGAGCAGCCCCCGCGGAGAGAGAGAGCAGCCCCCGCGGAGAGAGAGAGCAGCCCCCGCGGAGAGAGAGAGCAGCCCCCGCGGAACAGGCACCGCGGAGAGAGAGCAGACACCGCAGAGAGAGAGAGCAGCCCCCGCGGAGAGAGAGAGCAGCCCCCGCAGAACAGGCACCGCGGAGAGAGAGGAGACACCGCGGAGAGAGAGAGCAGCCACCGCGGAGAGAGAGAGCAGCCCCCGCAGAACAGGCACCACGGAGAGAGAGCAGCCACCGCGGAGAGAGAGAGCAGCCACCGCGGAGAGAGAGAGAGCAGCCACCGTGGAGAGAGAGAGAGCAGCCACCGCAGAGAGAGAGCAGCCACCGCAGAGAGAGAGCAGACACCGCAGAGAGAGAGCAGACACCGCAGAGAGAGAGCAGACACCGCAGAGAGAGAGCAGACACCGCAGAACAGGCACCGCAGAGAACGTCTGCCACAGTGGAGAGCGCATAGCCACGGCGGAGAGAGAGAGAGCAGACACCGCGGAGAGAGAGAGAGCATACACCGCGGAGAGAGAGCATACACCGCGGAGAAAGAGAGAGCAGACACCGCAGAGAAAGAGAGAGCAGACACCGCAGAGAAAGAGATAGCAGACACCGCAGAGAAAGATAGCAGACACCGCGGAGAAAGAGAGAGCAGACACCGTGGAACAGACACCGCGGAGAGAGAGCAGACACCGGTGAGAGAGAGAGAGCGCAGACACCGGTGAGAGAGAGCAGCCACCGCGGAGAGAGAGAGAGAGAGCAGCCACCGCGGAGAGAGAGAGAGAGAGCAGCCACCGCGGAGAGAGAGAGCAGCCACCGCGGAGAGAGAGAGCAGCCACCGCTGAGAGAGAGAGCAGCCACCGCGGAGAGAGAGAGCAGCCACCGCGGAGAGAGAGAGCAGCCCCCGCAGAACAGGCACCGCAGAGAACGTTTGCCACAGTGGAGAGCGCATAGCCATGGCGGAGAGAGAGAGAGCAGACACCGGTGAGAGAGAGAGCAGACACCGCGGAGAGAGAGAGAGCAGACACCGCGGAGAGAGAGAGAGCAGACACCGCGGAGAGAGAGAGAGCAGACACCGCAGAGAGAGAGAGAGCAGACACCGCAGAGAGAGAGAGAGCAGACACCGCAGAGAGAGAGAGAGCAGACACCGCAGAGAGAGAGAGAGCAGCCCCCGCGGAGAGAGAGAGCAGCCCCCGCGGAGAGAGAGAGCAGCTCCCGCGGAGAGAGAGAGCAGCCCCCGCGGAGAGAGAGAGCAGCCCCCGCGGAACAGGCACCGCGGAGAGAGAGCAGACACCGCAGAGAGAGAGAGCAGCCCCCGCGGAGAGAGAGCAGCCACTGCGGAGAGAGAGAGCAGCCCCCGCAGAACAGGCACCGCGGAGAGAGAGGAGACACCGCGGAGAGAGAGAGCAGCCACCGCGGAGAGAGAGCAGCCCCCGCAGAACAGGCACCACGGAGAGAGAGCAGCCACCGCGGAGAGAGAGAGCAGCCACCGCGGAGAGAGAGAGAGCAGCCACCGTGGAGAGAGAGAGAGCAGACACCGCAGAGAGAGAGCAGACACCGCAGAGAGAGAGCAGACACCGCAGAGAGAGAGCAGACACCGCAGAACAGGCACCGCAGAGAACGTCTGCCACAGTGGAGAGCGCATAGCCACGGCGGAGAGAGAGAGAGCAGACACCGCGGAGAGAGAGAGAGCATACACCGCGGAGAGAGAGCATACACCGCGGAGAAAGAGAGAGCAGACACCGCAGAGAAAGAGAGAGCAGACACCGCAGAGAAAGAGAGAGCAGACACCGCAGAGAAAGAGAGAGCAGACACCGCAGAGAAAGAGATAGCAGACACCGCGGAGAAAGAGAGAGCAGACACCGTGGAACAGACACCGCGGAGAGAGAGCAGACACCGGTGAGAGAGAGAGAGCAGACACCGGTGAGAGAGAGAGAGAGCGCAGACACCGGTGAGAGAGAGCAGACACTGCAGAGAGAGAGAGAGCAGCCACCGCGGAGAGAGAGAGAGAGAGCAGCCACCGCGGAGAGAGAGAGCAGCCACCGTGGAGAGAGAGAGCAGCCACCGCTGAGAGAGAGAGCAGCCACCGCGGAGAGAGAGAGCAGCCACCGCGGAGAGAGAGAGCAGCCCCCGCAGAACAGGCACCGCAGAGAACGTTTGCCACAGTGGAGAGCGCATAGCCATGGCGGAGAGAGAGAGAGCAGACACCGCGGAGAGAGAGGGAGCAGACACCGCGGAGAGAGAGAGAGCAGACACCGCGGAGAGAGAGAGAGCAGACACCGCAGAGAGAGAGAGAGCAGACACCGCAGAGAGAGAGAGAGAGCAGACACCGCAGAGAGAGAGAGAGAGCAGACACCGCAGAGAGAGAGAGAGCAGACACCGCAGAACAGGCACCGCGGAGAGAGAGCAGACACCGCAGAACAGGCACCGCGGAGAGAGAGAGCAGCCACCGCGGAGAGAGAGAGCAGCCCCCGCAGAACAGGCACCGCAGAGAACGTTTGCCACAGTGGAGAGCGCATAGCCACGGCGGAGAGAGAGCAGACACCGCGGAGAAAGAGAGCAGCCCCCGCGGAGAGAGAGAGCAGCCCCCGCAGAACAGGCACCGCAGAGAACGTTTGCCACAGTGGAGAGCGCATAGCCACGGCGGAGAGAGAGCAGCCACCGCAGAGAGAGAGAGAGCAGCCACCGCAGAGAGAGAGAGAGCAGCCACCGCAGAGAGAGAGAGAGCAGCCACCGCAGAGAGAGAGAGAGCAGCCACCGCAGAGAGAGAGAGAGAGAGCTGCCACCGCAGAGAGAGAGAGAGCAGCCACCGCAGAGAGAGAGAGAGAGCAGCCACCGCAGAACAGGCACCGCGGAGAGAGAGAGCAGCCCCCGTGGAGAGAGAGAGCAGCCCCCGCAGAACAGGCACCGCGGAGAGAGAGAGCAGCCCCCGCGGAGAGAGAGAGCAGCCCCCGCAGAACAGGCACCACAGAGAACGTTTACCACAGTGGAGAGCGCATAGCCACGGCGGAGAGAGAGCAGACACCGCGGAGAGAGAGAGAGCAGACACCGCGGAGAGAGAGAGAGCAGACACCGCGGAGAGAGAGAGAGCAGACACCGCGGAGAGAGAGAGAGAGAGCAGCCACCGCAGAGAGAGAGAGAGAGCAGCCACCGCAGAGAGAGAGAGAGAGCAGCCACCGCAGAGAGAGAGAGAGAGCAGCCACCGCAGAGAGAGAGAGAGCAGCCACCGCAGAGAGAGAGAGAGAGAGCTGCCACCGCAGAGAGAGAGAGAGCAGCCACCGCAGAGAGAGAGAGAGAGCAGCCACCGCAGAACAGGCACCGCGGAGAGAGAGAGCAGCCCCCGTGGAGAGAGAGAGCAGCCCCCGCAGAACAGGCACCGCGGAGAGAGAGAGCAGCCCCCGCGGAGAGAGAGAGCAGCCCCCGCAGAACAGGCACCACAGAGAACGTTTACCACAGTGGAGAGCGCATAGCCACGGCGGAGAGAGAGCAGACACCGCGGAGAGAGAGAGAGCAGACACCGCGGAGAGAGAGAGAGCAGACACCGCGGAGAGAGAGAGAGAGCAGCCACCGCAGAGAGAGAGAGAGAGCAGCCACCGCAGAGAGAGAGAGAGAGCAGCCACCGCAGAGAGAGAGAGAGAGCAGCCACCGCAGAGAGAGAGAGAGAGCAGCCACCGCAGAGAGAGAGAGAGCAGCCACCGCAGAGAGAGAGAGAGAGAGCTGCCACCGCAGAGAGAGAGAGAGCAGCCACCGCAGAGAGAGAGAGAGAGCAGCCACCGCAGAACAGGCACCGCGGAGAGAGAGAGCAGCCCCCGTGGAGAGAGAGAGCAGCCCCCGCAGAACAGGCACCGCGGAGAGAGAGAGCAGCCCCCGCGGAGAGAGAGAGCAGCCCCCGCAGAACAGGCACCACAGAGAACGTTTACCACAGTGGAGAGCGCATAGCCACGGCGGAGAGAGAGCAGACACCGCGGAGAGAGAGAGAGCAGACACCGCGGAGAGAGAGAGAGCAGACACCGCGGAGAGAGAGAGAGCAGACACCGCGGAGAGAGAGAGAGAGAGCAGCCACCGCAGAGAGAGAGAGAGAGCAGCCACCGCAGAGAGAGAGAGAGAGCAGCCACCGCAGAGAGAGAGAGAGAGCAGCCACCGCAGAGAGAGAGAGAGAGCAGCCACCGCAGAGAGAGAGAGAGAGCAGCCACCGCAGAGAGAGAGAGAGCAGCCACCGCAGAACAGGCACCGCGGAGAGAGAGCAGCCACCGCGGAGAGAGCAGCCCCCGCAGAACAGGCACCGCGGAGAGAGAGAGCAGCCCCCGCGGAGAGAGAGAGCAGCCCCCGCAGAACAGGCACCGCAGAGAACGTTTGCCACAGTGGAGAGCGCATAGCCACGGCGGAGAGGGAGCAGACACCGCGGAGAGAGCAGACACCGCGGAGAGAGAGAGCAGCCCCCGCAGAACAGACACTGCGGAGAGAGAGAGCAGACACCGCGGAACAGACACCGCGGAGAGAGAGCAGACACCGCGGAGAGAGAGAGCAGCCCCCGCAGAACAGACACCGCGGAGAGAGAGAACAGACACCGCGGAGAGAGAGCAGACACCGCGGAGAGAGAGCAGACACCGCGGAGAGGCTGGAAAGACGCAGCCACAGTGCAGAACATGCCGGAGTAAAATCACCAGCAGCACAGCCGCCCACCTTCTCCTCAGGAGCAATTCAGAGCTGTAAATATCACGATGACATATTCAGCTTCCACCGCCGTCAGCAAATCAAGCGCTATTATGGCGGCTGCCTCCAGACACTCACACAATGTAACGGATGATCAGCAGCGAAGAGAAGAGCGCCGCTTCTATAGAAAACACAGCGGAATCATTGTAGAACGAGACGATCTGCAACTTCCGAACATATTTCAACTTTCAATTCAATATCAAGATCTCTGCTGGAAAACGGAAAGAAGCCTATCCAGAGGCTGAAGAGCTGCACACATCTGCGCTGAGGGTTTGCTACAATTGCATCCAATCTAGACGATCCTTTGTGAAATAAAAACCGCAGACTGATACACTGTAACAAACCGTTAGTTGGAGAGAGACTAGATGTCACCAAGTCCAGACAACTGTGACAAAACATTAACGTTTGATCGTGATTGTGGGGTTTTCTTTCACTTACAGCAAGCAGGTATATTCAACATGGCGTCAAACTAAAAGCAAAGTCTATTGGAAACTTGTCGAACAGCGATTGAGCTTTATTTACATGAAGCGCTTGATCACAATGACACCAAAGGGACTACAAGTCTCAGCAAGGCTTTTTTTTCCCTTTCAAAAGCATTTTTAGAAGAGATTTTTTCTTTAGGCCTGGATCACACTTCCGTTTTTTAAAATCCGTCCAAATCCGTCGTTTTCCGTTAAAAAACGGATCCGCCATTTTTTTGGAGGATCCATTTTTTGGTCCCATAGACTTCCATTAGCGGTTACCGCGGATCCGTCAAAAAAAACGGATCCCTTTGCATCCATTTGCGGTAAAACGGAAGCGGATCCGTTTTTTCACACAAAAACGGATGCAAAAAATGGATGGCGGATGCAAAAAAACTTTGCTGCCTGCCAGTTGTCACTGCACTTCTAGCATTCTCTTCATGTTGTAGTTTTCCAACATGCAGGCTCCATATCTAATTTCAGCTGTCTCCAAACTATTAGGTGGAGACGAGCTGCCCTGATGTCTCCCACAATCAGGCATGAGGGATTCCTGCTCTCCTATCTAAAGACAGCACATGTTCAGAGGCAGCAGCATGGAGAGTATTATAAAGCAGGACTGAGCAGTGTAACTGTGAATCTAGCTCTGGGTGAGATAACCTACTAGAAAGCAACAACACAGTGAAATTATACAGCAATACTGCGCAGTGAGTGTAGATGAGGTGAGATGACATCTACTACAAAGCAGCAATATGGTGGACATTACACAGCAGTACTGAGCAGTGTAAATGTAATTCTAGCTCTGGGGTGAGAGGACACCTACGGTAAATGGAAACAAAAACATGGAGAAAATGATACAGCAGTACTGAGCAGTGTACATGTGAGTCCAGCTCTGGGGTGAGATGACACCTACTTGAAAGTAACAACATGGAGGACATTATACGGCAGTACTGAGCAGTGTAAATGTGACTCCGGCTCTGGTGTGAGCTAAACCACTAGAAAGCAGCAATGTGGAGGATATTATACAGCAGTACTGAGCTGTGTAGTAAAAAACAGCTCTGGGGAAGATACACACTTTCTAGAAAGCAGTAACATGGAGGATGTTATACAGCAGTACTGAGCAGTGTTGCAGCACTGTCAATGTGTCTGGGCCTTTTCTGCTCTTCTCCTGTCTCCTCCTCTCTCCATAAATTTCAATAGGCAGCTATAATCTGACCACTAAGGGAGCAGACATCCGAGTCTTGTCAAGGGGACGGTTTTACAGCGTGCATAACAAAAAGCAGGAGGAAGGGAAGAAATGGCTCATAAGTGGAGAAAAAAAAAAGCAGATATCTCTGATCATATATTTCCAGAGTTTCTTATATGTAATGTAATATTGAGTTATGCAAAAAAATTTTTAAATGACTGTGACAGTTTATGGAGTGGTTACAAGACTGCAGAGGAGCAGCACTTCTGCAGTTCTCTTTAGCTTCCCCGCTGTGTGAACACAGCCATAGGCAATCCAAGACGTGACACAATGAGCCGCCACCTCTCACATAAGTCCAATTATATATACGAGGTATAGATCCATATGTTCCTAATAGCAGCTTAGGACTCGACAGCTGTTGCAGAACTACAAGACTCAGCATGCTCCATGAAATCAAGCACCTATAAGTCATTAACTCATTTATACAATATGACAAGTCAGCACGGTGGCTCAGTGGGGTCCTGGGTTCGAATCCCACCAAGGACAACATCTGCAAGGCGTTTGTATGTTCTCCCCGTGTTTGCGTGGGTTTCCTCCGGGTTCTCCGGTTTCCTCCCACACTCCAAAGACATACTGATAGGGGATCTAGATCGTGAGCCCCATCAGGGACAGTGATGTTAATGTGTGCAAACTGTAAAGCGCTGCGGAATATATTAGCGCTATATAAAAAAAAAAATAAAGAAAGTCACCTGCTCCATTGAATTTAATCTTGATTCTCACAACATAGCAGAGTTGATCCTGCGCTGGGATCTCATCCCACCAGCATAGCTTTATTTGTATGGGTGACCCCCAGACTGGAGAACAAGTCTAACTGCAGCGACACCTGGTGGAGAGTTCAGGTACAGCACAAAGCATATGTTCCAGTTTCACATGAGGGTTTTAAAGGGATTGTCCGGTCTTAAACTACAAGTCTGCAGTCACTTTATGGGCACATCTCTGATGAAAGGCTCATATGTGAAGACCAATACTATTAAGGACCTGTGATATTTGGGAGATTTTGCATTGAGGCCCTTGAGCTTCCATTGCACCATTCTCCATTGCTTCCATTGCACAATTTTCATGATCTCTGCTTGCTTTGCTGCAGAGTTCATAAGAATGAACTCTGCAGCAAAGCAAGCAGAGATCATGAAAATTGTTGGAAATTGCAACACTTTATTAGCATAGTCTAGGAGGTCATCTAACCACCAGAGCTGACAGTCCATTGGCACCTATTGAGGTCGCAGCCGAGAAGGGACCATTAATGGTTAATACCAGGTCAGGAGACCCTCCCTCCATCATGTGCAACTCGTTAAATGTGAGATCAAAGGGAGAGGTAAGAAACTAGTAGAGGAGATCAACACGGAAAATGAGTACACCCCACTGGTAACGCGCCAGGAGACAGGCAGGTAGCAGAAGCATCAGCGCCAGGGGGGCTGCAAACAAAGCCCACCCCATGATGACAAAATACCCCCACTTTCTGCATCAATTCTTAGCCATTTTCAAGACCTCTGCTTACAGGCAGTGACTGTCTACCTCCATTGTTACGTTATTATCAGTCTTCACCACGCAGATGCCCATCCGCTAAAAGGAAACGATAAAGCCCGCGATTCACCGACAGCAAGCGGTGATCCTGAAGACGATGAAAACCAGATCAGAAGATTTCACCACCGATCATAGTCTCTATTTAGGTTTGTCCTAATTGTATCTGTTTCTGGGAAAGCTGGGTGGCAACAAGCAATAGGTAGGGGTTTGTACCCAGCTCGCCCACACTCCTAAATAGTGAAAGGGACGAGGTAGCCATGTTGTGTCAGTCTCCACTGCATTTCTGGCATTCTATTCCTGCTAATGATCCCAATTCCAGAGACAGAGGAAACGAGTAAATATTTATGGTTCAGAGAATCCAGGATCTGGAGTCTGGAAAAGTAGAGTTACACGTATCCAAAACTGGAGCCGTGACATCGCCGCTCTCCTCGGCTGCAAGTCGGGGGCCTTTTTTTCCTAAAAATCTAAGCAGAAAGCAATATAATGATGTGCCGGGTTTAAAATTGTCAAAAACCATCAGAGCAATGAGGAAATTCCTGATACATTGTGTCAACATGATGGTTCTATACTTTGGGGGGTGCATTCTGCTTAAAGGGATACTCCACATTTTAAAGGGACAGGGGAGAATAAATGCCCCGGTGTACCCACTGTATGACAGCAATTATGGGGGGGGCAGTACGAGCTTTGGCGTGGATTTGAGGAAGTTTAGCAGTGACGGGGTTAATGGAGCAATTTCCCAGTCTGTTCCAGAGATCCTCACACAAAAACTGGGGGGGGGGGCCCGAGGAGGGTCTCGACCGCAAAGGACAAAACGTCCTGGAGTTTCCATAAAAAAAAAAAAAAAAAAAAAAAAAAGACTCTAAAAATAGTAGAAACATATAAATATCGTCCCCAAATTCATCCGATCCCGATGATGAGCAGTGCACGTGCTCCTATTAGTGAGTTGGAGCCGCCACCAGGAGCGGATTTAAAGGCACGGACGTTTCCGCCACTTTTGTAATTTAAGTTATGATGAATTAAAAAAAAAAAAAAAAGTTGTGGGGTAAAAACTAAAAAGTATCTGCACGAGTGCAAGGTCTGCAAAAAACGGCGCAACATTTCAATTAGGTTCCTCCGGAGTTGGGGCCAGAGTGTCAAGGAAAATCCCGAAAGTAGCAAATTCCGTATTGCAAAATTGTCACAATTAAGAAAAAAAAAAATTCTAAAACCAAAAAATGACCTAAAGACTCAGGACATAAATAGGGGGTCAACGAAGTCTGAAAGAAACGGTCAAGGAAAAAGGGAGGCTAAGGGTGTGTGCACACGCTGCGGAATCTGCTGCGGATTTTTCGGCGCGGATTTGCCTAAATCCGCAGGTCAAAAAACCTGCGGTTTTACCTGCAGATTAGCCTGCAATTTTCCCCTGCCGTTTGACACCTGGAGTAGGTGCCAAACCGCTGCGGAATCCGCACAAAGAAGTGACATGCTGCGGATTTAAAACCGCAAACACCGCAAAAAATGCAAACACCCCCAAAATGGCCAGCTGGGCGCAATATTTGTAAAATTCCCAGAATCCCACTCCTCTTTGTCTTGGGCGGTGGGATTGTCTCAACATGTTTGTAAGGCGGGTGGAGCATGGCTTTAGTTTGCATTGGGGTCCACTTTCTGACCCAAAACCAATGCCAACCTCAATGTCAGCAGCTCGAAAAGATTAAACCCACCATGGGCCTGGTATCCTCTGTGTACCCCATTGTACAGATCATCCTAATACCCATCCAGCAGGCAGAATAAGAAAAGATACCGAGACTCAACCGACACTGCAGCCAAAGCTGGAAAAACTTCCAGAGATGGAGAAGATATCCATCCTGGAGTTATTACACCAGGCCGGATGTTCTCTGGGCCCCACACACAAATCTCCACCAAAATCCTACGTGCCTGCGTTACATAATAGACCGGCGAGTGAGAGATCACACAACGAGAGGCCATGTAAGAATGCTGCATTTTTGGACGCCATATATTAGGACATATTCCGATCATCTCTGGGTGTTAAGCTTCCCCTCTATAAGCTATAAATAATACCGCACACCAACATTATAATGGATATTGCACAGGGGCCTCAATGATTTACCAGAATATTACACTCACTCATAGACATTTTCCAGTTACTGTACAAGAATATAACTACTATAATACTGCCCCTATATACAAGAATATAACTACTATAATACTGCCCCCTATGTACAAGAATATAACTATTATAATACTGCCCTTATGTACAGGAATATATCTACTATAATACTACTCCTATGTACAAGAATATAACTACTATAATACTGCCCCCTATGTACAAGAATATAACTACTATAATACTGCTCCTATGTACAAGAATATAACTACTATAATACTGCTCCCTATGTACAAGAATATAACTACTATAATACTGCCCCTATGTACAAGAATATAACTACTATAATACTGCCACTATGTACAAGAATATAACTACTATAATACTGCCACTATGTACAAGAATATAACTACTATAATACTGAACCTATGTACAAGAATATAACTACTATAATACTGACCCTATGTACAAGAATATAACTACTATAATACTGCCCCTATGTACAAGAATATAACTACTTTCATACTGCCCCTATATACAAGAATATAACTACTATAATACTGCCCCTATGTACAAGAATATAACTACTATAATACTGCCCCCTATGTACAAGGATATAACTACTTTCATACTGCTCCTATGTACAAGAATATAACTACTATAATACTGCTCCTATGTACAAGAATATAACTACTATAATACTGCCCCTATGTACAAGAATATAACTACTATAATACTGCTCCCTATGTACAAGAATATAACTACTATAATACTGCCCCTATGTACAAGAATATAACTACTATAATACTGCTCCTATGTACAAGAATATAACTACTATAATACTGCCCCCCTATGTACAAGAATATAACTACTATATTACTACCCCTATGTACAAGAATATAACTACTATAATACTGCTCCCTATGTACAAGAATATAACTACTATAATACTGCCCCTATGTACAAGAATATAACTACTATAATACTGCCCCTATGTACAAGAATATAACTACTTTCATACTGCCCCTATATACAAGGATATAACTACTATAATACTGCTCCTATGTACAAGAATATAACTACTATAATACTGCTCCTATGTACAAGAATATAACTACTATAATACTGCTCCTATGTACAAGAATATAACTACTATAATACTGCCCCTATGTACAAGAATATAACTACTATAATACTGCTCCTATGTACAAGAATATAACTACTATAATACTGCTCCTATGTACAAGGATATAACTACTATAATACTGCTCCTATGTACAAGAATATAACTACTATAATACTGCCCCTATGTACAAGAATATAACTACTATAATACTGCCCCTATGTACAAGAATATAACTACTTTCATACTGCCCCTATATACAAGGATATAACTACTATAATACTGCTCCTATGTACAAGAATATAACTACTATAATACTGCTCCTATGTACAAGAATATAACTACTATAATACTGCTCCTATGTACAAGAATATAACTACTATAATACTGCCCCTATGTACACGAATATAACTACTATAATACTGCTCCTATGTACAAGAATATATCTACTATATTACTCCCCCTATGTACAAGAATATAACTACTATAATACTGCCCCCCTATGTACAAGAATATAACTACTATACACTCACTGGCCACTTTATTAGGTACACCTGTCCAACTGTGTGTTAAGACTTAATTTCTAATCAGCCAATCACATGGCGGCAACTCAGTGCATTTAGGCATGTAGACATGGTCAAGACAATCTCCTGCAGTTCAAACCGAGCATCAGTATGGGGAAGAAAGGTGATTTGAGTGCCTTTGAACGTGGCATGATTGTTGGTGCCAGAAGGGCTGGTCTGAGTATTTCAGAAACTGCTGATCTACTGGGATTTTCACGCACAACCATCTCTAGGGTTTACAGAGAATGGTCCGAAAAAGAAAAAAAATCCAGTGAGCGGCAGTTCTGTGGCCGGAAATGCCTTGTTGATGCCAGAGGTCAGAGGAGAATGGGCAGACTGGTCCGAGCTGATAGAAAGGCAACAGTGACTCAAATTGCCACCCGTTACAACCAAGGTAGGCAGAAGAGCATCTCTGAACGCACAGTGCGTCGAACTTTGAGGCAGATGGGCTACAGCAGCAGAAGACCACACTGGGTACCACTCCTCTCAGCTAAGAACAGGAAACTGAGGCTACAATTTGCACAAGCTCATCGAAATTGGACAGTAGAAGATTGGAAAAACGTTGCCTGGTCTGATGAGTCTCGATTTCTGCTGCGACATTCGGATGGTAGGGTCAGAATTTGGCGTAAACAACATGAAAGCATGGATCCATCCTGCCTTGTATCAACGGTTCAGGCTGGTGGTGGTGGTGTCATGGTGTGGGGAATTTTTTCTTGGCACTCTTTGGGCCCCTTGGTACCAATTGAGCATCGTTGCAACGCCACAGCCTACCTGAGTATTGTTGCTGACCATGTCCATCCCTTTATGACCACAATGTACCCAACATCTGATGGCTACTTTCAGCAGGATAATGCGCCATGTCATAAAGCTCGAATCATCTCAGATTGGTTTCTTGAACATGACAATGAGTTCACTGTACTCAAATGGCCTCCTCAGTCACCAGATCTCAATCCAATAGAGCATCTTTGGGATGTGGTGGAACGGGAGATTCGCATCAGGGATGTGCAGCCGACAAATCTGCGCCAACTGTGTGATGCCATCATGTCAATATGGTCCAAAATCTCTGAGGAATGCTTCCAGCACCTTGTTGAATCTCTGCCACGAAGAATTGAGGCAGTTCTGAAGGCAAAAGGGGGTCCAACCCGTTACTAGCATGGTGTACCTAATAAAGTGGCCAGTGAGTGTAATACTGCCCATATGTACAAGAATATAACTACTCTAATACTGCTCCTATGTACAAGAATATAACTACTATAATACTGCTCCTATGTACAAGAATATAACTACTATAATACTGCCCCCTATGTACAACAATATCACTACTATAATACTGCCCCTACATACAAGAATATAACTACTATAATACTGCCCCTATGTACAAGAATATAACTGCTATAATACTGCCCCTATGTGCAAGAATATAACTACTATAATACTGCTCCTATGTACAAGAATATAACTACTATAATACTGCTCCTATGTACAAGAATATAACTACTATAATACTGCCCCTATGTAAAAGAATATAGCTACTATAATACTGCCCCTATGTACAAGAATATAAGTACTATAATACTGCTCCTATGTACAAGAATATAACTACTATAATACTGCCCCTATATACAAGAATATAACTACTATAATATTGCCCCTATGTACAAGAATATAACTACTATAATACTGCTCCTATATACAAGAATATAACTTGTTATGATTGAGTCACCGAGGAGGAAAACAAGACCAAGCTAAGCCACAGAAAACCAGAGAGGTTGGCAACTAAGCGGATTGCAGACCCCTGATCCTATCCACACAACTAGCAGCAGCCGTGGAGCGTGCCTACGATGATTCTAGACGCCTCGTCACAGCTGGAGAACTACTGTAAATAAGCCTAAAGCAAGAAAAGGGGAAATTTAAACTGCCCCAGAGCAGACCCCAAAGGAATAGACAGCCTCTACACATGTATTGACGGTGAAACAAGATGAAAGCACAAACACAGGTAGGAAAATAGGCTGAGCAAACGATGGGGCCAACACTAACTAGAAAACACAGGAAAGTAAAGATACTGTCTGCAATCATGCCAAAAAACCCTGCAAAAATGTCCAACACTTCTGATAGCAAAAAAAACCCTGAAGTCACTAGACTTCTCCCACATATCAGCACTCTGGCATATTCTGAGAACAGAGCAAAAAGAGACCAATCTAATAAGGGACAAAAAGCAAACTGGCACATTCAGTGACATAAGAATGGAAATTCAGCACAGCCCCAGCCGGGGCTGGCTGACCACATAAATACTGAATAGACCAAACCAAATCAAATGTGAACATTAGCAGAGAAAACTAATCTTGAGAAGACAGGAACTGGACTGGCAACTAGAACCACAGGAGGCAGTCTTAAATCCAGTCTGAGACTCCAGATGTCCAATCCTCATCCTCATTATCAGGTGGCAGGTCTCTGTTAATTAGATCAGCTTCATTACCTCCTGCCACCACCAGAGGGAGCCCGGAAAGAGAACTCACGACTCCTCTGTCAATACAACCAGCTCCTTCACCAGAAACCAGAGGCAGGCCAGAAAATGAGTTCACAACAATAACTACTATAATACTACCCCCTATGTACAAGAATATAACTACTATAATACTGCCCCCTATGTACAAGAATATAACTACTATAATACTGCCCCTATGTACAAGAATATAACTACTATAATACTGCCCCAAATGTACAAGAATATAACTACTATAATACTTCCCATATGTACAAGAATATAACTACTATAATACTGCTCCTATGTACAAGAATATAACTACTATAATACTGCCCCCTATGTACAAGAATATAACTACTATAATACTGCCCCCAATGTACAAGAATATAACTACTATAATACTGCCCATATGTACAAGAATATAACTACTATAATACTGCTCCTATGTACAAGAATATAACTACTCTAATACTGCTCCCTATGTACAAGAATATAACTACTCTAATACTGCTCCTATGTACAAGAATATAACTACTATAATACTGCCCCCTATGTACAAGAATATAACTACTATAATACTGCCCATATGTACAAGAATATAACTACTATAATACTGCTCCTATGTACAAGAATATAACTACTCTAATACTGCTCCTATGTACAAGAATATAACTACTCTAATACTGCTCCCTATGTACAAGAATATAACTACTCTAATACTGCTCCTATGTACAAGAATATAACTACTATAATACTGCCCCCAATGTACAAGAATATAACTACTATAATACTGCCCATATGTACAAGAATATAACTACTATAATACTGCTCCTATGTACAAGAATATAACTACTCTAATACTGCTCCCTATGTACAAGAATATAACTACTCTAATACTGCTCCTATGTACAAGAATATAACTACTATAATACTGCCCCCAATGTACAAGAATATAACTACTATAATACTGCCCATATGTACAAGAATATAACTACTATAATACTGCTCCTATGTACAAGAATATAACTACTCTAATACTGCTCCTATGTACAAGAATATAACTACTCTAATACTGCTCCTATGTACAAGAATATAACTACTATAATACTGCCCCCTATGTACAACAATATCACTACTATAATACTGCCCCTACATACAAGAATATAACTACTATAATACTGCCCCTATGTACAAGAATATAATTACTATAATACTGCTCCTATGTACAAGAATATAACTACTATAATACTGCCCCTATGTACAAGAATATAATTACTATAATACTGCTCCTATGTACAACAATATCACTACTATAATACTGCCCCTACATACAAGAATATAACTACTATAATACTGCCCCTATGTACAAGAATATAACTACTATAATACTGCTCCTATGTACAAGAATATAACTACTATAATACTGCTCCTATGTGCAAGAATATACAGTGGGGAAAAAAAGTATTTAGTCAGTCAGCAATAGTGCAAGTTCCACCACTTAAAAAGATGAGAGGCGTCTGTAATTTACATCATAGGTAGACCTCAACTATGGGAGACAAACTGAGAAAAAAAAATCCAGAAAATCACATTGTCTGTTTTTTTTTTCATTTTATTTGCATATTATGGTGGAAAATAAGTATTTGGTCAGAAACAAAATTTCATCTCAATACTTTGTGATATATCCTTTGTTGGCAATGACAGAGGTCAAACGTTTTCTGTAAGTCTTCACAAGGTTGCCACACACTGTTGTTGGTATGTTGGCCCATTCCTCCATGCAGATCTCCTCTAGAGCAGTGATGTTTTTGGCTTTTCGCTTGGCAACACGGACTTTCAACTCCCTCCAAAGGTTTTCTATAGGGTTGAGATCTGGAGACTGGCTAGGCCACTCCAGGACCTTGAAATGCTTCTTACTAAGCCACTCCTTCGTTGCCCTGGCGGTGTGCTTTGGATCATTGTCATGTTGAAAGACCCAGCCACATTTCATCTTCAATGCCCTTGCTGATGGAAGGAGGTTTGCACTCAAAATCTCACGATACATGGCCCCATTCATTCTTTCATGTACCCAGATCAGTCGTCCTGGCCCCTTTGCAGAGAAAGAGCCCCAAAGCATGATGTTTCCACCACCATGCTTTACAGTAGGTATGGTGTTTGATGGATGCAACTCAGTATTCTTTTTCCTCCAAACACGACAAGTTGTGTTTCTACCAAACAGTTCCAGTTTGGTTTCATCAGACCATAGGACATTCTCCCAAAACTCCTCTGGATCATCCAAATGCTCTCTAGCAAACTTCAGACGGGCCCGGACATGTACAGGCTTAAGCAGTGGGACACGTCTGGCACTGCAGGATCTGAGTCCATGGTGGCGTAGTGTGTTACTTATGGTAGGCCTTGTTACATTGGTCCCAGCTCTCTGCAGTTCATTCACTAGGTCCCCCCGCGTGGTTCTGGGATTTTTGCTCACCGTTCTTGTGATCATTCTGACCCCACGGGGTGGGATTTTGCGTGGAGCACCAGATCGAGGGAGATTATCAGTGGTCTTGTATGTCTTCCATTTTCTAATTATTGCTCCCACAGTTGATTTCTTCACTCCAAGCTGGTTGGCTATTGCAGATTCAGTCTTCCCAGCCTGGTGCAGGGCTACAATTTTGTTTCTGGTGTCCTTTGACAGCTCTTTGGTCTTCACCATAGTGGAGTCTGGAGTCAGACTGTTTGAGGGTGTGCACAGGTGTCTTTTTATACTGATAACAAGTTTAAACAGGTGCCATTACTACAGGTAATGAGTGGAGGAAAGAGGAGACTCTTAAAGAAGAAGTTACAGGTCTGTGAGAGACAGAAATCTTGATTGCTTGTTTCTGACCAAATACTTATTTTCCACCATAATATGCAAATAAAATGAAAAAAAAACAGACAATGTGATTTTCTGGATTTTTTTTTCTCAGTTTGTCTCCCATAGTTGAGGTCTACCTATGATGTAAATTACAGACGCCTCTCATCTTTTTAAGTGGTGGAACTTGCACTATTGCTGACTGACTAAATACTTTTTTTCCCCACTGTAACTACTATAATACTGCTCCTATGTACAAGAATATAACTACTATAATACTGCTCCTATGTACAAGAATATAACTACTATAATACTGCCCCTATGTAAAAGAATATAGCTACTATAATACTGCCCCTATGTACAAGAATATAAGTACTATAATACTGCTCCTATGTACAAGAATATAACTACTATAATATTGCCCCTATGTACAAGAATATAACTACTATAATACTGCTCCTATATACAAGAATATAACTTGTTATGATTGAGTCACCGAGGAGGAAAACAAGACCAAGCTAAGCCACAGAAAACCAGAGAGGTTGGCAACTAAGCGGATTGCAGACCCCTGACCCTATCCACACAACTAGCAGCAGCCGTGGAGCGTGCCTACGATGATTCTAGACGCCTCGTCACAGCTGGAGAACTACTGTAAATAAGCCTAAAGCAAGAAAAGGGGAAATTTAAACTGCCCCAGAGCAGACCCCAAAGGAATAGACAGCCTCCACACATGTATTGACGGTGAAACAAGATGA
The DNA here is from genome assembly GCF_039654945.1 of Dendrobates tinctorius. Lineage (NCBI taxonomy): Eukaryota > Metazoa > Chordata > Amphibia > Anura > Dendrobatidae > Dendrobates > Dendrobates tinctorius. The sequence goes on from NW_027361824.1 coordinate 11,634,557, forward strand.
AAGCACAAACACAGGTAGGAAAATAGGCTGAGCAAACGATGGGGCCAACACTAACTAGAAAACACAGGAAAGTAAAGATACTGTCTGCAATCATGCCCAAAAAACCCTGCAAAAATGTCCAACACTTCTGATAGCAAAAAAACCCCTGAAGTCACTAGACTTCTCCCACTATATCAGCACTCTGGCATATTCTGAGAACAGAGCAAAAAGAGACCAATCTAATAAGGGACAAAAAGCAAATTGGCACATTCAGTGACATAAGAATGGAAATTCAGCACAGCCCCAGCCGGGGCTGGCTGACCACATAAAAACTGAATAGACCAAACCAAATCAAATGTGAACATTAGCAGAGAAAACTAATCTTGAGAAGACAGGAACTGGACTGGCAACTAGAACCTCAGGAGGCTGTCTTAAATCCAGTCTGAGACTCCAGATGTCCAATCCTCATCCTCATTATCAGGTGGCAGGTCTCTGTTAATTAGATCAGCTTCATTACCTCCTGCCACCACCAGAGGGAGCCCGGAAAGAGAACTCACGACTCCTCTGTCAATACAACCAGCTCCTTCACCAGAAACCAGAGGCAGGCCAGAAAATGAGTTCACAACAATAACTACTATAATACTACCCCCTATGTACAAGAATATAACTACTATAATACTGCCCCCTATGTACAAGAATATAACTACTATAATACTGCCCCTATGTACAAGAATATAACTACTATAATACTGCTCCTATGTACAAGAATATAACTACTATAATACTGCCCCCTATGTACAAGAATAACTACTATAATACTGCCCCTATGTACAAGAATATAACTACTATAATACTGCTCCCTATATACAAGAATATAACTACTATAATACTGCTCCTATGTACAAGAATATAACTACTATAATACTGCCCCTATGTACAAGAATATAACTACTATAATACTGCTCCTATGTACATGAATATAACTATTATAATACTGCCCCTATGTACAAGAATATAACTACTATAATACTGCTCCCTATGTACAAGAATATAACTACAATAATACTGCTCCTATGTACAAGAATATAACTACTATAATACTGCTCCTATGTACAAGAATATAACTACTATAATACTGCTCCTATGTACAAGAATATAACTACTATAATACTGCCCCTATGTGCAAGAATATAACTACTATAATACTGCTCCTATGTACAAGAATATAACTACTATAATACTGCTCCCTATATACAAGAATATAACTACTATAATACTGCTCCTATGTACAAGAATATAACTACTATAATACTGCCCCTATGTACAAGAATATAACTACTATAATACTGCTCCTATGTACATGAATATAACTATTATAATACTGCCCCTATGTACAAGAATATAACTACTATAATACTGCCCCCTATGTACAAGAATATAACTACTATAATACTGCCCCTATGTACAAGAATATAACTACTATAATACTGCTCCTATGTACAAGAATATAACTACTATAATACTGCTCCTATGTACAAGAATATAACTACTATAATACTGCCCCTATGTGCAAGAATATAACTACTATAATACTGCTCCTATGTTCAAGAATATAACTACTATAATACTGCTCCCTATATACAAGAATATAACTACTATAATACTGCTCCTATGTACAAGAATATAACTACTATAATACTGCCCCTATGTACAAGAATATAACTACTATAATACTGCTCCTATGTACATGAATATAACTATTATAATACTGCCCCTATGTACAAGAATATAACTACTATAATACTGCCCCCTATGTACAAGAATATAACTACTATAATACTGCCCCTATGTACAAGAATATAACTACTATAATACTGCTCCTATGTACAAGAATATAACTACTATAATACTGCTCCTATGTACAAGAATATAACTACTATAATACTGCCCCTATGTGCAAGAATATAACTACTATAATACTGCTCCTATGTACAAGAATATAACTACTATAATACTGCTCCTATGTACAAGAATATAACTACTATAATACTGCCCCTATGTACAAGTATATAACTACTATAATACTGCTCCTATGTACAAGAATATAACTACTATTATACTGCTCCCTATGTACAAGAATATAACTACTATAATACTGTTCCTATGTACAAGAATATAACTACTATAATACTGCCCCCTATGTACAAGAATATAACTACTATAATACTGCCCCTATGTACAAGAATATAACTACTATAATACTGCTCCTATGTACAGGAATAGAAGTTCAGACTGGGTTTTTAAGATTGATAATGTTTATCAGAATCAGATATCATACATATTTTCTCGTATGAATATGTGTTTGGCTACATTAGAAGTAAGTGACATATTCTTCGGGATCCCTCTTGGCTCCAAATTCTAAGCTATGACACTGCTTTCCCTGCTCTATTCTTTCTTCTGGATGACAGCTCTCTGACAGCTGTAATCAGTTTTTTGTCAGCAGACACAGTATAGCGGGTCAGTGGCTGTGTACACCATACGGCTACCATTTGGTTGTGGTGTCATCAGTCATATTTAGACCATCCATATCTCATCATTGTCGGAGGACAGAATGTACAGAAATTGGAATGTCCAAAACGTGAAATGCGTTTCAGGAATGATCTCCCCCCACAATGAAAAACTTAGTAACTGGAATCCACATGACTGGAAGTGTTGTCATACTATAGTGGTTTGATGGAGGGTTTCTGTTTCTCAACATATGTAAAGGGCTAGAAAGCCAACTGAGAAATTAAAATTAGTCTGGAGACCAAGTTCAGGTGTTGAGTGGTAGATATTTCAATGGTTTGACAAAACAGTACAAATAATTATAAAATGTAGCAGTATCTAAATAAGTGTCATACAGTATAGTGCCTAAATAACAGTGCTGTACAGTATAGTACATAAATAACGGTGCCATACAGTATAGTACCTAAATAACAGTGCTGTACAGTACAGTACCTAAATAACAGTGCCACATAGTATAGTACCTAAATAACAGTGCCATACAGTATAGTACCTAAATAACAGTGCCGTACAGTATAGTACCTAAATAACAGTGCCATACAGTATAGTACCTAAATAACAGTGCCACATAGTATAGTACCTAAATAACAGTGCCGTACAGTATAGTACCTAAATAACAGTGCCGTACAGTATAGTACCTAAATAACAGTGCCATACAGTATAGTACCTAAATAACAGTGCCGTACAGTATAGTGCCTAAATAACAGTGCCGTACAGTATAGTACCTAAATAACAGTGCCGTACAGTATAGTACCTAAATAACAGTGCTGTACAGTATAGTGCCTAAATAACAGTGCCGTACAGTATAGTACCTAAATAACAGTGCCGTACAGTATAGTACCTAAATAACAGTGCCATACAGTATAGTGCCTAAATAACAGTGCCGTACAGTATAGTGCCTAAATAACAGTGCCGTACAGTATAGTGCCTAAATAACAGTGCCATACAGTATAGTGCCTAAATAACAGTGCCGTACAGTATAGTACCTAAATAACAGTGCCGTACAGTATAGTGCCTAAATAACAGTGCCGTACAGTATAGTGCCTAAATAACAGTGCCGTACAGTATAGTACCTAAATAACAGTGCCATACAGTATAGTACCTAAATAACAGTGCTGTACAGTATAGTACCTTGTGATGGTGTGATATGTTATGTGGATGTCATTTTTTGTATATTCCTATTTTTAACAATTCCAGTTATTTTCATAGTGTTTTTCTTATTACATTGTAAGTCTACCGCCTCACTGTATCTGTCTCTTGATGACCCCCTGTAGTGCATTAATCCCTAAGGCCTTTTGTTCTCCTCTGGGAGGCAACTTGTTTGACTACCCCTGGACAAGGAAGGGGGTGGGGGGAAGAACAGGAGCTGGACAGGTCAGTTCCGGTAGAGACAAGATGGTGAAAAGGCTGCATTTCAGAGAGAAGGATCCATTTTTATCCTCTGGTGCTAGAGTGTTTTGGAATCTCGTCTCCCTGGACATTTTATCCTGATACTGGACTGCATTCTTATTCTGGACTATCTTATCCTTTGTGTGGTGGACTGAATATGGACCTTTTCGTATTTTTGCCTGAATAAAGGTCTTGGAATTGTTCGCTCTTCGCTTGCTCTGTTGATTGTGTGGTACCAGAGAAGGACCCAGTGACAACTGGTGGCAGCAGTGGGATCAACAGAGCGTAACCCAGTGGAGAACCACCCACAGAGTGAGTACAGAAATTGGACTGTATGCAGTATACAGGAGAGAGCCAGAGACCTGGGCCTGAACTACCAGGCACTGACTAAAGAGGCCTTAATCGATCTACTGGTGGGCGCTAGCCCGGCCACCTCCTCCCAGATGTCTGAAGGACGAGCACTGGAGACAGGGATCCCCTTCCAGAAAAGCCAGTGGTTGGTGTGGTATGAAGAAGAGATGGCGGTTCTGGGCCCCGGCGTCTCTCAGGAGTACAAGGAGGAGGCTGCCTGCCGGGCACAGCGGAGACAGGAAGCAATGGAGCTTGAAAAAGGGAGTAACGCAATGTGGAGTGTAACCCCAACAATCCGGGAGCCTGTACTGATCACCCGGACAGAGTTTATGCCACTTGATGAGGCTTCTGGAGATGTGGAGGGGTTCTTCAAAGACTTTGAGCAGCAGTGTGCTGTGATGGAGGTGCCCCACTCTAGCTGGATGTGTTTGTTAGTGGGGCTCCTGAACGGAAGCTTGGCGGAGGCTTACCGAACCATTGATGCACTGTGGAATCGGGATTATAACATTGTAAAGCGGACTATCCTGGATTACCATGCTATCACCCCAGACTCATATAGGGCCAAGTTCCCCATGCACCACGGGGGGATCGTTTAGGATGTATGCACATAAGATGTCCCAGGCATGTCGGAAATGGCTGGAAGCAGAAAACGCCTTTACTGTGGAAGATGTTATACAGGCGTTCCTTATAGAACAATTTCTTGCCAAGTGCCCTGCAGAGGTACGGGAATGGGTCCGGGAGCGCACGCCGTGTACCGTGGATAGAGCTGCAGCCCTGGCCGATGAAGCCCTTACTATCCTGCCGCAATAGAGGAGGCTTCTGGACAATGAACCACGGCCTGCTCCCGCGCCCCGTCCCCTTCCAATTATATCTGCCCTTCCACCTAGTCGCAAGCCGATGACAATCACACCTCACAATCCTAGGCCCCAACAGTTCCGACCACGACCTGGGGGTATCACAGAGAGGAGGTGTTATGCGTGTGGGCAATCAGGACATTTGCAGTCTGGCTGTCCCTCCAGGATTCGGAGGGAGCCCCACGCAGCCCCACCTCGTCCAGTGCATCTTGTACATTCCACCACACCTGAGGAAGAGCTACCACCACCCCCAACAGAGTGGACCACCGACCACGGCACCATAGATACCCCTCCTGGAGTGTACGGACTCCGGCCTCTGTCCTTTAGCTACTCAGAGCATCGGCAACGCCACCTGCAGGATGTCTTTATTGATGGATACAAAGTGTCAGGATTTAGAGACACGGGGGCATTCTTGACTATCACTGACCCCCGTGTGGTTCGACCCGAGGCAATTTACCAGGGAATTCCCATTGTCCTGGCGGGCGGTGCCCGCAAATATACAGCGAGCTTCTGTGCGTTTGGATTATGGTTGTGGAGAAAAACTGTGTTGGATTGGAGCTATGGGAGGACTTCCTGCAGATATCCTCCTTGGGAACGACATTGGGGAGTTACAGTGCCAATTTGTGGGAGCAGTCACCCGACTACAGGCCCTTCAAGCACTACATCATCCGGACCCCACCGGGGAGCAACCACCACGAACCGCATCAGAGTCGGTAAGCAATACTTTCGCTGCTACTACATTGGGAGAGTCTTGGGACAGAGAGGAGTTTAGGAGAGAAATAGAGGGTGACACTACCTTAGCAGCCCTTAGGCGAAAAGCACAAACTGGGCACATGGGAGATAATGGGGATGGCTTTACTCGAGAAAACGGACTGTATTATCGTGTAACAAAGGGCAGTGACCAGGGCAACCCTGACGCAACGACCAGGCAACTCATTGTCCCTCAGAAGTACAGGGCACAGCTACTTCAACTGGCCCATGACATCCCCTTGGCTCGGCATCAAGGGAGAAAAAGGACTGAAAAGAGACTCACCCAAAGTTTTTACTGGCCGGGCGTCTCGCAGTCGGTAGCCCATTATTGCCGCACCTGTGATGTGTGCCAGCGAATGCGGCATCCAGGAGCTCGACATAAGGTACCCCTGCAATCCCTGCCCATAATTGAGGAACCATTTCAACGTGTAGCCGTCGACATCATAGGTCCTCTGGCCCACCCCAGCAGGTCAGGGAAAAAATATATCCTGACCGTGGTGGATTATGCCACTAGGTATCCTGAAGCTGTGGCCCTGTCCAGTATTACAGCAGTAAAGGTAGCCGAGGCCCTTGTTACCATCTTTACCCGGGTAGGGTTTCCTAGTGAAATATTGTCGGATCAAGGCACTCAGTTCATGTCAGATCTGGTCCAGTCCCTATGGCATACCTGTGGTGTTCGAGCCATTCGCACCACCCCATACCACCCGCAGACCAATGGACTATGTGAACGCTTTAATGGAACCCTAAAAAATATGCTGAGGGCTTTTGTTGACGTTGAAAAAGACTGGGAAAAGTACCTGCCACATCTCCTCTTCGCCTATCGGGAGGTTCCCCAAGAGTCCACAGGGTTCTCTCCCTTCGAACTACTGTTTAGCCGGAAGGTCCGTGGGCCTCTCACTCTTCTGAAAGAACATTTGGAGGGAGACATCTCAGATACCGGAATGCCCATCGTTCCCTATGTTCTAGAGCTCAGAGACCGTCTCGCCCAGCTAGCTACCTTCGCTAAAGAACATCAGCGAATGGCCCAGTCCAGACAAAAAACCTGGTATGACCGTAATGCCAGGAACCGGGAATTTATGGAAGGACAGCAAGTGCTCATGATTACTGCTTCCCCTGCCAACAAGCTTCAAGCAGTGTGGGAAGGCCCTTATCAGGTTGTCAAGAAAATTAATGACACTATGTTATTGCCCTGGACTCTAGTGGTCGACGACAGAAAACCGTCCACATTAACATGCTGAAAGACTACCACGATCGATCTCTGCCTGTTCTAGCTGTCTGCCACCCCCCTAGTGATACCGCCGACGACGAGTATCTCCCAGATCTCCTCCAGGTTGCCCAAGCGGGAGGATCACTGGAACAAGAGCCCCTGGGCTCCCATTTATCGGATATACAAAAGGACGATATTGTCGCCGTACTAAGGCCGAGGGCTGCTGCTTTCTCCTCAAAGCCGGGGAAGACTACTCTCACCAGCTACCATGTGGAAACCCCCGGACAACGCCCCATCCAGCAGGCTGCCTACCGGGTTCCAGAGGCTGTTCAAGGCATGATAAAGAACGAACTGGAGGAGATGAAACAACTGGGAGTTATTCAGCCATCTCACAGTTCTTGGGCCTCTCCTGTCGTCCTGGTCCCCAAGAAGGATGGTACAACACGATTCTGCTTTGATTACAGACGACTAAATGATGCCACCAAGAGTGATGCTTATCCCATGCCCAGGATTGATGATCTATTGGATCGTCTGGCCAGTGCCCAATTTGTGACCACGTTAGACTTGAGCAAGGGGTACTGGCAGATACCCCTAACGGAGGACGCTCGGGAGCGCTCAGCCTTCATTACTCCATTTGGGCTTTATGAGTTCCTGGGAATGTCCTTTGGGATGAAAACTGCCCCCGCTACTTTCCAGAGACTGGTAGATCGACTGTTATAACAATGTCAGGACTTTGCCTGTGCGTACTTAGACGACATTGCCATTTTTAGCACAACCTGGGAGGAACATCTTAAACACTTGGGCATAGTGCTGGACTGTATCCTTACTGCAGGACTGACCATTCGCCCTGATAAGTGCCAAATAGGAATGGCTGAGGTGCAGTACCTCGGGCATAGAGTAGGGGGTGGTACACTAAGGCCTGAGCCTGCCAAGGTGGAAGCCATTAGCAACTGGTGTAGACCCCAGACTAATAAGCAGGTACTTGCGTTTTTAGGAACTGCTGGTTACTATCGCAAATTTGTTTCTAACTTCAGCACCTTGGCCAAGCCCCTAACCGACCTGACCCGCAAGAACATGCCTAGGAATGTGACGTGGACGATGGCATGCGAGGATGCCTTTTCAGCGTTAAAGACTGCCCTCGTCACTGCTCCTGTCTTGGTTGCCCCGGATTATAAACGCAGGTTCCTCATGCAGACAGATGCATCCACCTTTGGGATTGGGGCAGTACTTAGCCAAGTGAACGCCGCCGGAGAAGAACATCCTGTTGCGTTTGCCAGTCGGAAACTACTGGATCGGGAAGTTGCCTATGCCACTATTGAAAAGGAGTGCCTTGCCATCGTATGGGCGCTAAAAAAATTGCAGCCATACTTGTATGGCAGAGACTTTACAATTGTTACAGACCACAACCCCCTCACATGGCTGAATCGCGTATCAGGGGACAATGGAAGATTGCTGCGGTGGAGCTTGTCCTTACAACCCTACAGCTTCTCCATCCAATACAAGCGGGGAAGCCAACACCAGAACGCCGATGGACTGTCTCGACAAGAAGAACCATAGGCTCCCCAGGCCGACCTACCCCTGCCACTGTACAAGGAACTATACATGATTGAGTAATGTGGACTAAAGTGAGCAGGCCAGAGGTCTGTGTATACCTCATGGCGTGCTCACTTATTATGGGGGGGAGAGGTTGTGATGGTGTGATATGTTATGTGGATGTCATTTTTTGTATATTCCTATTTTTAACAATTCCAGTTATTTTCATAGTGTTTTTCTTATTACATTGTAAGTCTACAGCCTCACTGTATCTGTCTCTTGATGACCCCCTGTAGTGCATTAATCCCTAAGGCCTTTTGTTCTCCTCTGGGAGGCAACTTGTTAGACTACCCCTGGACAAGGAAGGGGGTGGGGGGAAGAACAGGAGCTGGACAGGGCAGTTCTGGTAGAGATAAGAGGTGAAAAGGCTGCATTTCAGAGAGAAGGACCCATTTTTATCCTCTGGTGCTAGAGTTCTGGAATCTCGTTTCCCTGGACATTTTATCCTGATACTGGACTGCATTCTTATTCTGGACTATCTTATCCTTTGTGTGGTGAACTGAATATGGACCTTTTCGTATTTTTGCCTGAATAAAGGTCTTGGAATTGTTCACTCTTCGCTTGCTCTGTTGATTGTGTGATACCAGAGAAGGACCCCGTGGCACAGTGTCATACAGTATAGTACCTAAATAACAGTGCCATACAGTATAGTGTCTAAGTAACAGTGCCGTACAGTATAGTACCTAAATAACAGTGCCATACAGTATAGTGTCTAAGTAACAGTGCCGTACAGTATAGTACCTAAATAACAGTGCCATACAGTATAGTGTCTAAATAACAGTGTCGTACAGTATAGTGTCTAAATAACAGTGCCGTACAGTATAGTGCCTAAATATCAGTGCCATACAGTATAGTGCCTAAATAACAGTGCCGTACAATATAGTGTCTAAATATCAGTGCCATACAGTATAGTGTCTAAATAACAGTGCCATACAGTATAGTGTCTAAATAACAGTGCCATACAGTACAGTACCTAAATAACAGTGCCATACAGTATAGTGTCTAAATAACAGTGCCATACAGTATAGTGTCTAAATAACAGTGCCATACAGTATAGTACCTAAATAACAGTGCCGTACAGTATAGTACCTAAATAACAGTGCCGTACAGTATAGTACCTAAATAACAGTGCCGTACAGTATAGTACCTAAATGACATTGCCGTACATTATAGTACCTAAATAACAGTGCCATACAGTATAGTACCTAAATAACAGTGCCATACAGTATAGTGTCTAAATAACAGTGCCATACAGTATAGTACCTAAATAACAGTGCCGTACAGTATAGTACCTAAATAACAGTCCCGTACAGTATAGTACCTAATAACAGTGACGTACAGTATAGTACCTAAATAACAGTGCCATACAGTATAGTACCTAAATAACAGTGCCATACAGTATAGTGTCTAAATAACAGTGACGTACAGTATAGTACCTAAATAACAGTGCCGTACAGTATAGTACCTAAATAACAGTGACGTACAGTATAGTACCTAAATAACAGTGCCGTACATTATAGTACCTAAATAACAGTGCCATACAGTATAGTACCTAAATAACAGTGCCATACAGTATAGTGTCTAAATAACAGTGCCGTACAGTATAGTGCCTAAATAACAGTGCCATACAGTATAGTGTCTAAATAACAGTGCCATACAGTATAGTACCTAAATAACAGTGCCATACAGTATAGTACCTAAATAACAGTGCCATACAGTATAGTGTCTAAATAACAGTGCCATACAGTATAGTGCCTAAATAACAGTGCCGTACAGTATAGTGTCTAAATAACAGTGCCATACAGTATAGTGTCTAAATAACAGTGCCATACAGTATAGTACCTAAATAACAGTGCCATACAGTATAGTACCTAAATAACAGTGCCATACAGTATAGTGTCTAAATAACAGTGCCATACAGTATAGTGTCTAAATAACAGTGCCGTACAGTATAGTGTCTAAATAACAGTGCCGTACAGTATAGTACCTAAATAACAGTGCCATACAGTATAGTACCTAAATAACAGTGCCATACAGTATAGTGCCTAAATAACAGTGCCATACAGTATAGTACCTAAATAACAGTGCCATACAGTATAGTGTCTAAATAACAGTGCCGTACAGTGTAGTACCTAAATAACAGTGCCATACAGTATAGTGTCTAAATAACAGTGCCATACAGTATAGTGTCTAAATAACAGTGCCGTACAGTATAGTGTCTAAATAACAGTGCCATACAGTATAGTACCTAAATAACAGTGCCATACAGTATAGTGTCTAAATAACAGTGCCATACAGTATAGTACCTAAATAACAGTGCCATACAGTATAGTGTCTAAATAACAGTGCCATACAGTATAGTGTCTAAATAACAGTGCCGTACAGTATAGTGTCTAAATAACAGTGCCATACAGTATAGTACCTAAATAACAGTGCCATACAGTATAGTGTCTAAATAACAGTGCCATACAGTATAGTGCCTAAATAACAGTGCCGTACAGTATAGTGTCTAAATAACAGTGCCATACAGTATAGTGTCTAAATAACAGTGCCATACAGTATAGTACCTAAATAACAGTGCCATACAGTATAGTACCTAAATAACAGTGCCATACAGTATAGTGTCTAAATAACAGTGACGTACAGTATAGTACCTAAATAACAGTGCCGTACAGTATAGTACCTAAATAACAGTGACGTACAGTATAGTACCTAAATAACAGTGCCGTACATTATAGTACCTAAATAACAGTGCCATACAGTATAGTACCTAAATAACAGTGCCATACAGTATAGTGTCTAAATAACAGTGCCGTACAGTATAGTGCCTAAATAACAGTGCCATACAGTATAGTGTCTAAATAACAGTGCCATACAGTATAGTACCTAAATAACAGTGCCATACAGTATAGTACCTAAATAACAGTGCCATACAGTATAGTGTCTAAATAACAGTGCCATACAGTATAGTGCCTAAATAACAGTGCCGTACAGTATAGTGTCTAAATAACAGTGCCATACAGTATAGTGTCTAAATAACAGTGCCATACAGTATAGTACCTAAATAACAGTGCCATACAGTATAGTACCTAAATAACAGTGCCATACAGTATAGTGTCTAAATAACAGTGCCATACAGTATAGTGTCTAAATAACAGTGCCGTACAGTATAGTGTCTAAATAACAGTGCCGTACAGTATAGTACCTAAATAACAGTGCCATACAGTATAGTGCCTAAATAACAGTGCCATACAGTATAGTACCTAAATAACAGTGCCGTACAGTATAGTACCTAAATAACAGTGCCATACAGTATAGTGTCTAAATAACAGTGCCATACAGTATAGTGTCTAAATAACAGTGCCGTACAGTATAGTGTCTAAATAACAGTGCCATACAGTATAGTACCTAAATAACAGTGCCGTACAGTGTAGTACCTAAATAACAGTGCCATACAGTATAGTGTCTAAATAACAGTGCCGTACAGTGTAGTACCTAAATAACAGTGCCATACAGTATAGTGTCTAAATAACAGTGCCATACAGTATAGTGTCTAAATAACAGTGCCGTACAGTATAGTGTCTAAATAACAGTGCCATACAGTATAGTACCTAAATAACAGTGCCATACAGTATAGTGTCTAAATAACAGTGCCATACAGTATAGTACCTAAATAACAGTGCCATACAGTATAGTGTCTAAATAACAGTGCCATACAGTATAGTGTCTAAATAACAGTGCCGTACAGTATAGTGTCTAAATAACAGTGCCATACAGTATAGTACCTAAATAACAGTGCCATACAGTATAGTGTCTAAATAACAGTGCCATACAGTATAGTGTCTAAATAACAGTGCTGTACAGTATAGTACCTAAATAACAGTGCCATACAGTATAGTACCTAAATAACAGTGCCATACAGTATAGTGTCTAAATAACAGTGCCATACAGTGTAGTACCTAAATAACAGTGCCATACAGTATAGTGTCTAAATAACAGTGCCATACAGTATAGTACCTAAATAACAGTGCCATACAGTATAGTGTCTAAATAACAGTGCCATACAGTATAGTGTCTAAATAACAGTGCCGTACAGTATAGTGTCTAAATAACAGTGCCATACAGTATAGTACCTAAATAACAGTGCCATACAGTATAGTGTCTAAATAACAGTGCCATACAGTATAGTGTCTAAATAACAGTGCCGTACAGTATAGTGTCTAAATAACAGTGCTGTACAGTGTAGTACCTAAATAACAGTGCCATACAGTATAGTGTCTAAATAACAGTGCCATACAGTATAGTACCTAAATAACAGTGCCATACAGTATAGTACCTAAATAACAGTGCCATACAGTATAGTGCCTAAATAACAGTGCCATACAGTATAGTACCTAAATAACAGTGCCATACAGTATAGTGTCTAAATAACAGTGCTGTACAGTGTAGTACCTAAATAACAGTGCCATACAGTATAGTGTCTAAATAACAGTGCTGTACAGTATAGTACCTAAATAACAGTGCCGTACAGTGTAGTGTCTAAATAACAGTGTCGTACAGTATAGTGCCTAAATAACAGTGCCGTACAGTATAGTGTCTAAATAACAGTGTCGTACAGTATAGTGTCTAAATAACAGTGCCATACAGTATAGTGTCTAAATAACAGTGCCGTACAGTATAGTGTCTAAATAACAGTGCCGTACAGTATAGTACCTAAATAACAGTGCCATACAGTATAGTACCTAAATAACAGTGCCATACAGTATAGTGTCTAAATAACAGTGCCATACAGTATAGTGTCTAAATAACAGTGCCGTACAGTATAGTACCTAAATAACAGTGCCGTACAGTGTAGTACCTAAATAACAGTGCCGTACAGTATAGTGCCTAAATAACAGTGCCATACAGTATAGTGTCTAAATAACAGTGCTGTACAGTATAGTACCTAAATAACAGTGCCGTACAGTGTAGTGTCTAAATAACAGTGTCGTACAGTATAGTGCCTAAATAACAGTGCCGTACAGTATAGTGTCTAAATAACAGTGTCGTACAGTATAGTGTCTAAATAACAGTGCCATACAGTATAGTGTCTAAATAACAGTGCCGTACAGTATAGTGTCTAAATAACAGTGCCGTACAGTGTAGTACCTAAATAACAGTGCCATACAGTATAGTACCTAAATAACAGTGCCATACAGTATAGTGTCTAAATAACAGTGCCATACAGTATAGTGTCTAAATAACAGTGCCGTACAGTATAGTGTCTAAATAACAGTGCCGTACAGTATAGTACCTAAATAACAGTGCCGTACAGTGTAGTACCTAAATAACAGTGCCGTACAGTATAGTGCCTAAATAACAGTGCCATACAGTATAGTACCTAAATAACAGTGCCATACAGTATAGTGTCTAAATAACAGTGCCGTACAGTGTAGTACCTAAATAACAGTGCCATACAGTATAGTGTCTAAATAACAGTGCCATACAGTATAGTGTCTAAATAACAGTGCCGTACAGTATAGTGTCTAAATAACAGTGCCATACAGTATAGTACCTAAATAACAGTGCCATACAGTATAGTGTCTAAATAACAGTGCCATACAGTATAGTACCTAAATAACAGTGCCATACAGTATAGTGTCTAAATAACAGTGCCATACAGTATAGTGTCTAAATAACAGTGCCGTACAGTATAGTGTCTAAATAACAGTGCCATACAGTATAGTACCTAAATAACAGTGCCATACAGTATAGTGTCTAAATAACAGTGCCATACAGTATAGTGTCTAAATAACAGTGCCGTACAGTATAGTACCTAAATAACAGTGCCGTACAGTATAGTACCTAAATAACAGTGCCGTACAGTATAGTACCTAAATAACAGTGCCGTACAGTATAGTGTCTAAATAACAGTGCCATACAGTATAGTACCTAAATAACAGTGCCATACAGTATAGTGTCTAAATAACAGTGCCATACAGTATAGTGCCTAAATAACAGTGCCGTACAGTATAGTACCTAAATAACAGTGCCGTACAGTATAGTGCCTAAATAACAGTGCCGTACAGTATAGTACCTAAATAACAGTGCCATACAGTATAGTGTCTAAATAACAGTGCCATACAGTATAGTGCCTAAATAACAGTGCTGTACAGTATAGTACCTAAATAACAGTGCCATACAGTATAGTGTCTAAATAACAGTGCCATACAGTATAGTGCCTAAATAACAGTGCCGTACAGTATAGTACCTAAATAACAGTGCCGTACAGTATAGTGTCTAAATAACAGTGCCGTACAGTATAGTGCCTAAATAACAGTGCCGTACAGTATAGTACCTAAATAACAGTGCCATACAGTATAGTGTCTAAATAACAGTGCCATACAGTATAGTGCCTAAATAACAGTGCCGTACAGTATAGTACCTAAATAACAGTGCCGTACAGTATAGTGTCTAAATAACAGTGCCGTACAGTATAGTACCTAAATAACAGTGCCGTACAGTATAGTACCTAAATAACAGTGCCATACAGTATAGTGTCTAAATAACAGTGCCATACAGTATAGTGCCTAAATAACAGTGCTGTACAGTATAGTACCTAAATAACAGTGCCGTACAGTATAGTACCTAAATAACAGTGCCGTACAGTATAGTGCCTAAATAACATTGTTATACAGTATAGTACCTAAATAACAGTGCCATACAGTATAGTACCTAAATAACAGTGCCATACAGTATAGTGTCTAAATAACAGTGCCATACAGTATAGTACCTAAATAACAGTGCCGTACAGTATAGTACCTAAATAACAGTGCCGTACAGTATAGTACCTAAATAACAGTGCCATACAGTATAGTACCTAAATAACAGTGCCATACAGTATAGTGTCTAAATAACAGTGCCATACAGTATAGTACCTAAATAACAGTGCCATACAGTATAGTACCTAAATAACAGTGCCATACAGTATAGTACCTAAATAACAGTGCCGTACAGTATAGTGCCTAAATAACATTGTTATACAGTATAGTACCTAAATAACAGTGCCGTACAGTATAGTACCTAAATAACAGTGCCATACAGTATAGTGTCTAAATAACAGTGCCGTACAGTATAGTGCCTAAATAACAGTGCCATACAGTATAGTGTCTAAATAACAGTGCCATACAGTATAGTGTCTAAATAACAGTGCCATACAGTATAGTGTCTAAATAACAGTGCCGTACAGTATAGTGTCTAAATAACAGTGCCATACAGTATAGATTCAAAGAAGCTTTATTGGCAGGACTAAATACACATTAGTTTTGCCAAAGCAAGTGTACAGAAGGGAATGGGGATAGGGACTGTAGGGATGTTGGGTAGGGGCTGTAGGAAAGGTGGATGGGGCAGATCCAGGATGAGGCAATAGAAGTCCATGGCATAGGGAAGGTGGATGGGGGATTGGGGCAGATCCAGGGTGGGGGCCATAGAAGTCCATGGCATATCATAGTTCTCTTTCTCGCAGTCTATGGCATTCGCTCACATATTGCGCTGCTATCTCCACTGCTCTCTCTTCTTCCCCCAGCAGGATGTATGTTTTCTCTTCCTCCTTCATGGTGATGAAATCCGGGAAAAGATGTGAGAGTCTCCTGAAGTGAGTGTCCCTCACTGCTGAGTATTTGGGGCAGTGTAGTGGGTCTTATCCTCCAGGGCCTCCTGGTCACAGTGTTGGCACAGTCTTTCCTCCCTGGGCTTGTAGCTCTGCCTGTGTCGGCCGACCTCGATGGCCAGACTGTGGGCACTGAGTCTATACCGGCTCAGGATCTTGCGGTCTCTGGGGTCTGGGAGTTTCTCCAGGTATGGGGCCAGTCTGTAGTCTCTCTGTAGACTCTGGTACATGGTCAGTTTCTGTGAGCTGATGATGTCGTTCTTCCAGTCACTTACGTACCTCTTCTGGCCTTCGTCTACCATCTTCCTGATTCCGGCTTTTGTCAGGTTGTTGTGATTGGTTTTCTGGTCAGGTTGGGTTTGGGTGAGCTGTTCCGAGGGTCCTGGTTTTTCTGTTTCACCTACATGTGTCAGGGCTTTATGGTGATGGGAGCTTGGATTGCTCCTATGTAGGTGAGCCCGGAATGACAGTGCCCTCTTTAGAACCGCTAGGTGTAGAGGGAATCTGCCCAGCTCGGCCCGGCAGGCACTGTTGGAGGTGCTCCGATGGACTTGGAGAAGGTGCTTGCAGAATTCCAGGTGGAATATTTCTGTTGGGCTGGAATCCCACCTTGACCAGTCTGGGTAGGTGTGAGGGCCCCAGACTTCACTGTCATACAGGAGGATTGGGGCGATGATAGAGTCGAAGATTTTTAACCAGACCCTCACTGGTGGCTTAAGATGGTAGAGTTTCCTTCGGATGCCATAGAAGGTTTTGCAGGCCTTGTCTTTCAGGGTCTCTATGGCTTGTTTGAAGCTCCCTGACCGATGAATCTTTAGGCCCAGGTAGGTATATTTGTCCATTCCTGTAAGGGCGCAGTTGTTGAGGACAAATGAAGGGTGCTGGTCTGATTTTTTCTCTCTCTTCTGGAACACCATGATGTTGGTTTTCTTTAGCTTGACCGGTAGTGCCCAGGTGGAGCTGAATTTCTCTAAGCTTTTCAGGTTGTCTTGGAGGCCTTTCTTGGTTGGTGACAGAAGCAGCAGGTCATCTGCATACGACAGGAATTTCACCTGAGCGTCGTGGAGGGTGAGACCTGGTGCTGTGGAGATTCCAGAGCAGTAGCTAGCTTGTTGATGTAAATGTTGAAGAGCGTTGGGCTTAGGCTGCAGCCTTGTCTGACTCCCCGGCTCTGCTGGAAATAGGCCGTTCTTCTGCCATTCACACTCACACTGCAGAGGTTCTCGGTGTAGGAGCTTTTGATAACATCGTAGGTCTTTCCTCCTTTTCCGCTCTCCAGCAGTTTCAGGAATAAGCCTGGTGCCACACCGACTCAAAGGCCGTGCAGGGTGTAGATATGGTCAGTGGATGTTGTTTTTCTGGTCTTTTGTGCCCATGTGGTTCCATAGTTCCCAGAAGGAGTTGTCTCGGAGGGCGTCTTGGAGTTGGTTAAGTTTGGTGGAGATGTAACTCTGCTTCTTCCTCCTGAGGATGGTTTTGTACTGCCTTTGTATGGTTTCATAGGCTTCCCTCAGACCCGGGTGGTTGGGGTCTCTGTGTTTCTTGTTTGAGGCTGTTCTCAGGGTGTTCCGTATGGCTTTACTTTCTCTGTCAAACCATCCATTGATCTGTTTTTCTTTTGGTCTCTTGTAGTTGACTTTTTTAAGGTCGGACAGTCTGGCCATTGCATAGAATATATTTTTGAGGTGTTTTGCAGCTTGACTCAATCCCTTTGGGTTAGGCTGGTACTCGTAGTTGTAGAAGTGGTGGAGCATCCGCTGTATTTCAGGTCTGCTGGGAGCCTCTTTATACTTTAATGCCGACGTTTTGTGCCATTTATAGGATGGAGGCCGTGTGAAGAGGCCGTGTGAAGAGGCCGCTCTGCTGTGGCTTTTGAGTGGATGGTTTCTCTGTAGATTTCAGGTACAGAAGAAGTTGGCTGTGGTCTGACAGGTGCGTTTGTGGGGAGACTATGAAGGCGCTGATATTTGCCAGGTTCATATCTGTAATGGCATAATCTACTACACTCCTCCCTACGTGGGAGTTTAGTATAGTACCTCAATAACGGTGCCATACAGTACAGTACCTGAATAACAGTGCCATACAGTATTGTACAGTACATAAGTAAGAATGCCTTACAGTATAATGCCAAAATAAGTCCATACAACGTAATGCCTAAATAAAGTGTCATAAAGTATATCACCTAAAGTATAGCAATACTCTATGGTGCCCAACTAACAGCACCATACAGTATAATACCCAAGTATCCGTACCATGCAGTATTGTACCTAAGAGTGACAAAGTATAGAGCCTAAATAAGTGTCATATAGTGTATTATATAAATAAGTGTCACACAATATACATTATAAACTAAATAATTGTGCCATACAGTATGTGCCTAACAGAGCCATGCAGTATACTGCCTTAGTAATAGTGCGATGAACTATATTGCGCTTAAATAGTGCCTTGAAAACGTATTCATACCCAATTAACTTTTCCACATTTGTTCACCTTACACCCTTAAACTTAAATGTATTTTTTTTTAGATTTTATGCGACACCAACACAAAGTAACAAGCATTTGTAAGATGTAAAGGAAATGATACAAGGTTTTCTAATTATTTTAAAAATATAAATCTGAAAATTCCGAGATGCGCTTCTATTCAGCCCCCTGTAGTGTGATACCCCTAAATAACATCCTGAGTGACCAATTGCCTCCTGAAGTCACATAAATAGTCCATCTGTGTGAAATTTATGCTCAGTATAACTACAGCTGTGCTTTGTGTGAGAACATTAGAGATTAAATGGCATCATGAAAACCAAGGAACCCACCAGACAGGTCAGGGATAAAGTTGTGAAGGAGAGTAAGGGTACTGTTACACTTAGCGATGCACCAGCGATCCCGACAACGATATGGATCGCTGGTGCATCGCTAAGTGGTCGCTAGTGAGCTGCCACACAGGCAGATCTCACCAGTGACATAGCAGGGGTCGGGGGTCGCTACTTACCTTTCAGACGAGGCGATCCTGACATCCTCCCGCCCGTGTCCACGCGTCGCTCGTCGGCGCCACAGGAAGCCCAGTAGGAAGCGCCCGACGAGAAATGGTCCAGGACGTTCTCGTGCGACCAGCGATGAGCAGTGGGGGAGCCGGTCGGAGGTAAGTATCAGACATAGCGATATCGCTAGCAATATCGCTGCTACGTCACAAAATCGGTGACGTTACAGCTATATTGCTAGCGATATCGCTATGTGTAACGGGGGCTTAAAGCTGGGTTCGGTTATACAAAGTAGCCCAAACTCTGAACATCTCACTGGGCATTGTTCAGTCCACCATCCAAAAATGGAAAGAGTATGGTACAACTGCAAGCCGACCAAGTCATGGCCATCCACCCAAACTGACATCCCAAGCAAGGAAAGCACTGATTAGAGAAGCAACCAAAAGGTTGATGGTCACTCTGTAGGAGCAGCAGAGATCCACAGCTCAGGGCAGAGAATCTGTCCACAGAACAACTATTAGTCGTATATGCCACAAATTTGT
The DNA here is from genome assembly GCF_039654945.1 of Dendrobates tinctorius. NCBI lineage: Eukaryota > Metazoa > Chordata > Amphibia > Anura > Dendrobatidae > Dendrobates > Dendrobates tinctorius. Next base: position 11,654,407 of record NW_027361824.1, read on the forward strand.
TCTTTATGGAGAATGGTAAGAAGAAAACCATTTTTGAAAGTGTAGGAGGCACAATAAGCATGTGGAAGAAGGGGCTCTGGTCAGATGAGACCAAAGGAAACTTTTGGGACTAAATGCAAAACGCTGCAACTGGCAGAAAAATAACATTGCACATCACCCTGAAAATACCATCCCCACCGTTATACATGGTGGAAGCAGCATCATGCTGTGGGGAGGCTTCTCATCAGATGGACAGGGAAGCTGTTCAGAATTGACGGGAAGATGGATGGAGATAAATACAGAGCAATCCTAGAGGAAAACCTGTTAGGGTCTGCAAACGACTTGAGGTTGGGGAGTAGGTTCACCTTCTAGCGGGACAACGACCATAAACATCCTGCCAGAGCTACAATGGATGGTTTAGATGAAAGCATATGAATGGCTCAGTCACAGTCCAGACTCAAATCCCATTGAGCATCTGTGGCAAGACGTGAAAATTAGTGATGACAGACGTCTCCATCCAATGAGACAGACCCTAAAAGATTCACTACGGCGAAAGGTGGTTCTACAAAGTACTGACTCGGGGCTGAATGCAAATGTATATCATAATTTTCAGATTTATGTTTTTAAAATAATTATAAAACCTTGTATTATTCTCTTTACACTTCACAACGTCACAAATACTTTGTTACTTTGTGTTGGTATCACATCAAATCCCAATAAAATACATTAAAGCTTGTGGGGGTAACGTGAAAAATGGGGAAAAGTTCACAGGGTATGAATACTTTTTCAAGGAAACGGCTAAACCTCCCAGAATAAGCCACAGTTGATGCAGATGATGTGCTCCATGAAACACCCAGACCCTAAACCTTACCAGCTGATGTGCTTCATGAAACTTACAGAGCCCAAACCTTACCAGCTGATGTGCTCCATGAAACACCCAGAGCCCAAACCTTACCAGCTGATGTGCTTCATGAAACTTCCAGAGCCCAAACCTTACCAGCTGATGTGCTCCATGAAACACCCAGAGCCCAAACCTTACCAGCTGATGTGCTCCATGAAATACCCAGAGCCCAAACCTTACCAGCTGATGTGCTTCATGAAACACTCAAAGCCCAAACCTTACCAGCTGATGTGCTCCATGAAACACCCAGAGCCCAAACCTTACCAGCTGATGTGCTTCATGAAACACTCAAATCCCAAACCTTACCAGCTGATGTGCTCCATGAAACTTCCAGAGCCCAAACCTTACCAGCTGATGTGCTCCTTGAAACATCCAGAGCCCAAACCTTACCAGCTGATGTACTCCATGAAATACCCAGAGCCCAAACCTTACCAGCTGATGTGCTCCATGAAACATCCAGAGCCCAAACCTTACCAGCTGATGTGCTCCTTGAAACATCCAGAGCCCAAACCTTACCAGCTGATGTGCTCCTTGAAACATCCAGAGCCCAAACCAAACCAGCTGATGTGCTCCATGAAACACCCAGAGCCCAAACCTTACCAGCTGATGTGCTCCATGAAACACCCAGAGCCCAAACCTTACCAGCTGATGTGCTCCATGAAACACTCAGAGCCCAAACCTTACCAGCTGATGTGCTCTATGAAACACTCAGAGCCCAAACCTTACCAGCTGATGTACTCCATGAAACACTCAGAGCCCAAACCTTACCAGCTGATGTGCTCCATGAAACACTCAGAGCCCAAACCTTACCAGCTGATGTGCTCTATGAAACACTCAGAGCCCAAACCTTACCAGCTGATGTACTCCATGAAACACTCAGAGCCCAAACCTTACCAGCTGATGTGCTCCATGAAACACTCAGAGCCCAAACCTTACCAGCTGATGTGCTCCATGAAACACTCAGAGCCCAAACCTTACCAGCTGATGTGCTCCATGGAACACCCAGAGCCCAAACCTTACCAGCTGATGTGCTCCATGAAACACCCAGAGCCCAAACCTTACCAGCTGATGTGCTCCATGGAACACCCAGAGCCCAAACCTTACCAGCTGATGTGCTCCATGAAACACCCAGAGCCCAAACCTTACCAAGGTGAAAAATCAAAGAATCTAACACAAAGATCTAACCAGGTAGATTTGCCTTGTAAAAAGGTTTTTTTTTAACTTTTTAATATCTTTTGATGTTTTTTTTTGTTAGAACATTCACTTATTTCTAGCTGTAATGAATACCAAACATACTTTATTGGGCAATGTTTAAGTCACGGGTCACTTTGGCAACTCAGAATACCGCCCTATATACTGTAAATACCAGAAAGTACAAGGTTTGCCCTAAAAAGAGTTTCATGTGCGTCTCGGCACAAGGGGGAAGTGTTACATTCCCGGCTTGACATCTGCCTAAGGAGATGATGACGAAGAGATTGGGGGAATAATATCCGAGAAGAGCAGCCATAAATCATTCTGCTGTGAGCAACATCAAGAAGAATGGTTTCTTCACTCCCTAGCTAAAGACTTAGGAGGAAATTCCTGGCGTGTTTCATCTCTGTATCCTATTTTTAGGAGTACCACATTTTTTTTTTAGTATTTTTAGACTTAATTTTCACTGGCTCCAACCATAATATCTCCTGTAATGCGATTGATGAAGCCCGGCCACCACTGTCAACCCCTATTAGGTTTCACAATGGAATAAACAGTAAAGAGGTACAGATCGTGATACCTAAAATAGCACATATCTGCATAAAATACCTATTAATCATGGCCATAAGGAAGTCATCACATGGCCAGATGGCAACTTAACTAATGGGGTCCCACCATCAGCAACAGGGGGTTCTTATAAGTTACAAAATATCTAGCTTTACCTGCTTGAAATTTTCAATAGATTCAGAGGAAAGATGCTTGTGGGAGGTACTAGTACAAGGTCCGCCCACGAGGAGCTATCGATTCCAAAACAACTGTTGGTTTGCTGATTAAAAGGTGTCTGTAAAATGTTTAATGGGCAGCAGCTGATTTCCGTTCTAGTTAGTGGGAATAGTGGTTATAACAGGTTATTTGAGTGGTGGAAAACATTGTTTAGAGCTTATTTTTCATCTGAATTTCATCTGTAAGCTCTAGTCTGACCACCTGGATGAAAAAACTCATCGGCAAATATGCACACCAAGGAAGGTCCTTTTGAAAACAGCACTAGTAAGATGACTTAATGAAACATCCACCATTTGGGCTTTTCATGGGCCAAAAGAACTGTAGACAACTGAATATGTGTGATCGCCATTGATCCTTTGGAGCGCAACATAGCGCTAAGAGAGAGAAGTCCTACATCACAGTGTATGGTATATACCAGATACACTTCTCCATCGTTGTGGACCTCCTCTCACTAACTCTCATTGGTTCAGCCACTTGCCATGTCCCATAAAAGGGTGAAGAAATAGTGGCCACATTTTAAAGGTTTCATTCCTGACTGCCAGTAACGTACAGTGTATGACACCGGTATCACATCGCACACTGCGCCGACGAGAGCTCATTTATGAGAAATATCTGTGAAGACTCCAGGCTCCATCTGAACTGGACACGGGTGAAAAATAAAAACACAGCTGTTCATGTGAGAACTTTTCTGCTTTCATCGTCATTCACCCCTGGGAGCCCGAGAACCTTTACACAGTAGTCTGCTATGCAAATGGATCAAAGGCACTGAGAATCATTATGGCCGTCCTGAGAGTCCCAAAAGGTGGGCAGAGACTGTCATGATGTTTTCCATACAGACATGAAGGATGCCTGCTCTCCTGTCTCTGTGTAGCACATGTTCAGAAGCAGCAGCAACTGAGCAGTGTAGAAGTGAATCCAGCCCTTAATTGAGACAAAACACGTACTAGAAAGCTACAGCAGTATGGAGGACATTATGTACAAGTACTGAGCAAGTAAGCTGTGAATCCAGCTATAGGGAGAAATAAAACATTTATTGGAAAGTAAAAACAGCATGGAAATCATTATTCAGCAGTAATGAGCAGTGTAGCAGTGAATCCAGCATTGTGATGACGTAATACACTTACTAAAAAGAAGCAACACAAAGTATTATACAGCAGTATTAAGCAGTCTAGCTGAAAATATAGCTGGGTGATACAAAACACTTTGTGGGGCATTCCAATATTCATTTGGATGCCCCTGACCTGTAATCACTGCCCCCGTCCAGTACAGCCAGCATATGAGACTTCACAAGCATCTAATAAAGATTCAACTATGCCACATATTAATAGCCTGGGAAGGAGCCAGAGATATTGGCCCCCTTCGTGGTTACCAATATCAGCCCTCAGCTGCCCCAGAAATGGTGCAACCATAAGATGTGCCAAATCTGGTGCTTAGCCTCACACTTCTGACTAGCCCTGTGGCAAATCCTAGGGGTAACCTACGCTGATCCTATGAATGAAATCGTTGGTGTGTCATCGGTCACTATAACGTAGCAGCACCAACTCTGTGCAGGTCCCTCAGCTTCTGTCTCACTCCGCTTCTCCCCCTCACATCTCCATAGACTATAGTCAGCAGCTATTTTAGGAATATTTTGAGAAATATTTTTGTCTATTGCTGAGGCTACAAGAAGGTACATTGCTGAGGATGATGGGCGCTGTGATCCAGATATACACAGAGACGAGGTTGGTATCTGCAGTCGGGGTGTACGTGCCCATGTTTAGAGAAGCCAAACATATTTCTCCATTCTGGAATGGGTCACCACCATGTCCGGCCCTCCCGGCAGCTTCAGACTGGTCTCCACCAAAACCGCACTGGGCTAAACTAGTGATTAGTCAAACCGATGTACTGAAGAAACGTGACCACTGTGCCAGGAGGAAGGGCCCGGAGAGCAACAGAACCCCGGGCAGAAATCTGGGGGTACAGGATAATGACACTGACACTCGGGGTACAGGATAATGACACCGACACTCGGGGTACAGGATAATGACACCGACACTCGGGGTACAGGATAATGACACTGACACTGGGGGTACAGGATAATGACACTGACACTCGGGGTACAGGATAATGACACTGACACTCGGGGTACAGGATAATGACGCTGACACTCGGGGTACAGGATAATGACACTGACACACAGGGTACAAGATAATGACACTGACACTTGGGGTACAGGATAATGGCACTGACACACGGGGTACAAGATAATGACACTGACACTGGGGGTACAGGATAATGGCACTGACACTTGGGGTACAGGATAATGGCACTGACACTCGGGGTACAGGATAATAACACTGACACTTGGGGTACAGGATAATGACACTGACACTTGGGGTACAGGATAATGACACTGACACTGGGGGTACAGGATAATGGCACTGACACTCAGGGTACAGGATAATGACACTGGCACACGGGGTACAAGATAATGACACTGACACTTGGGGTACAGGATAATGACGCTGACACTGGGGGTACAGGATAATGGCACTGACACTTGGGGTACAGGATAATGGCACTGACACTCGGGGTACAGGATAATAACACTGACACTTGGGGTACAGGATAATGACACTGACACTTGGGGTACAGGATAATGACGCTGACACTGGGGGTACAGGATAATGGCACTGACACTTGGGGTACAAGATAATGACACTGACACTGGGGGTACAGGATAATAACACTGACACACAGGGTACAAGATAATGACACTGACACTTGGGGTACAGGATAATGACGCTGACACTGGGGGTACAGGATAATGGCACTGACACTTGGGGTACAAGATAATGACACTGACACTTGGGGTACAGGATAATAACACTGACACACAGGGTACAAGATAATGACACTGACACTTGGGGTACAGGATAATGGCACTGACACACGGGGTACAAGATAATGACACTGACACTTGGGGTACAGGATAATGACGCTGACACTCGGGTACAGGATAATGACACTGACACACAGGGTACAAGATAATGACACTGACACACAGGGTACAAGATAATGACACTGACACTCGGGGTACAGGATAATGACACTGACACTCGGGGTACAGGATAATGACACTGACACTCGGGTACAGGATAATGACGCTGACACTCGGGGTACAAGATAATGACACTGACACTCGGGGTACAGGATAATGACACTGACGCTCGGGGTACAGGATAATAACACTGACACACAGGGTACAAGATAATGACACTGACACTCGGGTACAAGATAATGACACTGACACTTGGGGTACAGGATAATGACGCTGACACTCGGGTACAGGATAATGACGCTGACTCTCGGGGTACAGGATAATGACGCTGACTCTCGGGGTACAGGATAATGACACTGACACTCGGGGTACAGGATAATGACACTGACACTCGGGTACAGGATAATGACGCTGACACTCGGGGTACAGGATAATGACACTGACACTCGGGGTACAGGATAATGACACTGATACTTGGGGTACAGGATAATGACACTGACACTCGGGGTACAGGATAATGACACTGATACTTGGGGTACAGGATAATGACACTGACACTCGGGGTACAGGATAATGACACTGACACTCGGGTACAGGATAATGACACTGACACTCAGGGTACAGGATAATGACGCTGACTCTCGGGGTACAGGATAATGACACTGACACTCGGGTACAGGATAATGACACTGACACTGGGGGTACAGGATAATGACACTGACACTCGGGGTACAGGATAATGATGCTGACTCTCGGGGTACAGGATAATGACGCTGACTCTCGGGGTACAGGATAATGACACTGACACTCGGGTACAGGATAATGACGCTGACACTCGGGGTACAGGATAATGACGCTGACTCTCGGGGTACAGGATAATGACGCTGACACTCAGGGTACAGGATAATGACGCTGACACTCAGGGTACAGGATAATGACGCTGACACTCAGGGTACAGGATAATGACGCTGACTCTCGGGGTACAGGATAAAGACACTGACACTCAGGGTACAGGATAATGACACTGACACTCAGGGTACAGGATAATGACGCTGACTCTCGGGGTACAGGATAATGACACTGACACTCGGGTACAGGATAATGACACTGACTCTCGGGGTACAGGATAATGACACTGACACTCGGGGTACAGGATAATGATGCTGACTCTCGGGGTACAGGATAATGACACTGACACTCGGGTACAGGATAATGACACTGACTCTCGGGGTACAGGATAATGACACTGACACTCGGGTACAGGATAATGACACTGACTCTCGGGGTACAGGATAATGACACTGACACTCGGGGTACAGGATAATGATGCTGACTCTCGGGGTACAGGATAATGACGCTGACTCTCGGGGTACAGGATAATGACACTGACACTCGGGTACAGGATAATGACACTGACACTCGGGGTACAGGATAATGACGCTGACACTCGGGGTACAGGATAATGACGCTGACTCTCGGGGTACAGGATAATGACGCTGACACTCGGGGTACAGGATAATGACGCTGACACTCGGGGTACAAGATAATGACGCTGACACTGGGGGTACGGGATAATGACACTGACACTTGGGTATGGGATAATGACACTGACACTCGGGGTACAGGATAATGACGCTGACACTGGGGGTACGGGATAATGACACTGACACTTGGGTACGGGATTATGACACTGACACGCGGGGTACAGGATAATGACACTGACACTCGGGGTACAGGATAATGACACTGACACTGGGGGTACAGGATAATGACACTGACACTGGGGGTACAGGATAATGACACTGACATTCAGGGTACAGGATAACGACACTGACACTCGGGGTACAGGATAACGACACTGACACTCGGGGTACAGGATAACGACACTGACACTGGGGGTACAGGATAATGACACTGACACTGGGGGTACAGGATAATGACACTGACACTGGGGGTACAGGATAATGACACTGACACTCGGGGTACAGGATAATGACACTGACACTGGGGGTACAGGATAATGACACTGACACTCGGGTATAGGATAATGACACTGACACTGGGGGTACAGGATAATGACACTGACACTCGGGGTACAGGATAATGACACTGACACTGGGGGTACAGGATAATGACACTGACACTCGGGTATAGGATAATGACACTGACACTGGGGGTACAGGATAATGACACTGACACTGGGGGTACAGGATAATGACACTGACACTCGGGGTACAGGATAATGACACTGACACTCGGGGTACAGGATAATGACACTGACACTCGGGGTACAGGATAATGATGCTGACACTCGGGGTACAGGATAATGACACTGACACTCGGGGTACCGGATAACGACACACTGGAGGAGTCTAGGTCTGAAGGATCTACGTCTGTAAACAGATGTGAGAGAAGTGATCTGCACACACACACGGCTTGCAGCTCATATTGACAGGAAGATATATAAATATTCAGTTGTCAGACCGATGAGAGAAGACCGTGCTGGTGACTGCAGCCATAAGCTGTGTGTGAGGTGATCACCAAATTACAGCAGACGATCACCTGGATCCAAACCACCACATGATCACCTGATTAGAGACCTCCACACAGATGCCTGACACTAGACCACCAGTCCACCACACGGACCCCAACACCAGACCACCACACGATCTCCTAACACCAGACCACCACACGATCACCCAACTAGAGACCTCCACACGATCACCTGACACCAGAACACCAGACCACCATGCGATCACCTGACAAGAGTCCTCCACATGATCACCTGACACCAGACCCCCACATGATCACCCGACTAGAGACCTCCACACGATCATCTGACACCAGAACACCACACGATGCAAACACCAGGACAAATGACCACCACACGATCAACTCACACCAGACCACCACACGATCACCTGACTCCAAGCAACCACAAGATGACCTGACTCCAGATCACCACACAATCACCTGACAACCAAAAGGTGATCTGACTTCAGACCACCAAGTGATCACCTGACACCACACCACCACATTATTACCTGACTCTAGACCACCACACAATCACGATGCCCCAGGGCACCACTTGAGTACATGACACCAGACCACCACATTATCACCTGACTCCAGACCACCATGTGATCACCTGATACCAGACCACCACACGATCACCTCACACCAGACCACCACATGATCACCTGACTCCAGATCAGCACACAATCACCTGACAACCAAAAGGTGACCTTACTCCAGACCACCAAGTGATCACCTGACACCACACCACCACATTATTACCCGAATCCAGACCACCACATAATCACTTGAAACTAGAGTACTACAATCATATGAATGCTCCCCCTGACCTGATATCACCCGGACCCTGCTCGCTCACCTGTCACCCAAACATCACTCCTGTCTACTTTTGTCCTCAGACCGTCTAACCAGAGACTCGTCCATTAGTCTGACAGTCAGATCAGATTCCTCCTCGTGAGTCTCCATGGTAACTGGCGTCCCAGAGCAGCTTTTCTTGGCGATTGTCCAATATAGGGGGTAACCTTGCCTGCAACCGAGGCCTCAGAAAAGGGGCCAAAACAGCTCAAAATCTGGAGCCGTCTAAAGCGCAGGTCTTGGCCTTGGCCGGGGCCCTCACCGCCCTCCTAGATTTTACCCCCTGCAGTCTACTGCTGCTATTTTAATGACCTCTCCCCCTGATTTAATAAAACACGCTTTTGCCGCATTCAGCCCATTACATTCCATGTCAGCGGCGCTCACATTCTTGGCCGGAGCTGGAGATGAAGTGATTTCATATTTCAGTTTGCTGGGGGTCCATACCCGAGAGATCTCCAGCCTACCACACCGCGACTAATTCCTTTCACGCATTCCTCAGTGTGCGAGATGTCACACTCAAGAGGCAGGCGAGAAAACCACCTGGGGTCCAGGCTGCAACTCCTGACGATGGCGTTGCATTAGGGAATTGCTAGTTATGCGATATCTACCATTCACTTGTGTAGGACATGAAGCAGTACCATTTGTGGCCACTATGGAGGTATGGCGCTGTTCCATTTATGATTCACTACCACAGCACCTTCGATCAGCTGATTGCTGGAGGTGGCAGGACTCGGATCATACGTGTTTGGTATTGCCATAATCGCACTGACCTGGAGAATCATTATAACAGGTCATTTTTGTCATACAATAATCAAAGTAAAAACAAAACCCAAAAAGCAATGGCGCAAGTGCATTTTTTTTCCACCATTTTACTCCATTTCTTTTAATTAGTTTTTCAGAATATTATATGTTAAAGTGAATTGTTTCATTCAAAATTATAACTCGTTCCACAAAAAAAAAAAAATCAAGCCCTAATACAGCTGCGTGGATGGAAAAAAAAAATAAAATGGGAACAAAAACGAAATCACAAAAATGAAAACATAGCAGTTGGACAGATATTCGAATTTAGACTACTTTAGATTGCAACAGATAATGCTGTTAAACCGGAGACATACATTACAATGGTGTCCTAATAGAGCAAAGCTGCAGTGTAAAGCAAAAGGAAGTGATTGAATAGTAGCTAAAATCAAAAACTGAGCATTCAAGTAAGCATTATTAAACAATACAAATACGCTAGACTCACTGATCATAACTGCGCCTTATAAAGCAGAGCTGCAGTGTAAAGCATGAGGCAGAAACAATAGAGCAGTCTAGAGATAAATGAGACAGTTGTGAACCAAATGTCACTTCATGTGGAACTAGAAATCGTACAGAATCAATAAAGAACGTAAAAAGGGCCACGTAAACATGCAAATACGACGTAGCCCCAGAGGACTCCCCTTAAGGACTGGTTCCACAGAAGCATGTAATCGTGGTCCTCTTTAATTTGGGCCTGGATAGCAGTATGTTATGGGAAATACAAGGCAGTATTATGTAGGCTGGCACTGTAATGTAGTACTATCTGGATACTGTGTGACGGTATTATATTATTATGTATGTGGCGCTGTTATATAGTCTCAAGATGGCAGCATTATTTAGAAATTGTGTGTTGGAACTATTTAGACATCGTATGGGTGCACTATGTGGACAGTGAATTGCAGTTTTATTTGACTCATAACTTGGGGAACAAGTGGCTTTGTTATTTATTGTATGGTAGCAATATTTAGACACAGTATGGCGGTATTATTTATGCATTATAAGGCAGTATACAGTGGGTACAGAAAGTATTCAGACCCCTTTTAAATTTTTCACTCTTTGTTTCATTGCAGCCATTTGGTAAATTTGAAAAAGTTAATTTTTTTTTTCTCTTTAATGTGCACTCTGCACCCCATCTTGATGGAAAAAAAAACCAGAAATGTAGAAATTTTTGCAAATTTATTAAAAAAGAAAAACTGAAATATCACATTATATTGCGGTATTATTTGGGCATTGACTGGCAGCATTGTATATTGTGTAGGCATTATACGTGAGTAAAGTACTACTGTATAAGTTAGTATTGTCTTGATATTGTGTGATGGCATTATTTGGGCACTATATTACGGTATTATTTGGGCACTGACTGGCAGTATTGAGTAGGCACTATATGGACATATGAGACTATATGGCAGTATTGTTTGGACATTGTGTGATGGCATTATTTGGGCACTATATTACGGTATTATTTGGGCACTGACTAGCAGTATTGAGTAGGCACTATATGGACATATGAGACTATATGGCAGCATTGTTTGGACATTGTGTGATGGTATTATTTAGGCTACTGCATGGCGGTATAATTAGGACAATGAATAGAAATATTGTGTAGGCATTGTATAGAAGTATTACTATTGATGTTTCTGTGGCAGCATTAATAATTTTGGGGTAAAAAGAGCATATATCTTCTTCCCCTTCCATCATGTCAGAGGTCATTTTTTTGCATTACTTTCCTATACTAAAAATAAAAATCCCATTTCCAAGGAGCCGCCGGCCCACCCACCACTCTGCCCTTCCCCCCCTTAATTGCCAAACTCCGGTAAACATCATCAGCAAATTATACCTTCGTTCCCGCTGAGTCATAATCTCTCGCCTTCCAGGAAAACGACGATTATGAGATTTAGAATATTCAATCAAGAGATTTGGCGACATCTTGTAACTGCGCGGATCAAACAGATGATGGCGAGCGGGTCAGTCCCATTAAACTAGATCTAATTATGGAAATTAATATTCGCTAAGATTAAACGGTTCATCCCAAGCTTTGATACTAGCATGAAACTAACTTAAAGGGCAACTCCATTAATGGATGAAAGTAAAGAGAATTTTACAGGAAACACTCATGTATGACACAGGAATAACAATTTATTCAGTACGCCTAACCAGAGCCGGTTTTAGACAAAGTGGGGCCCCAAATGCTAACATTGTAAAATCTTACATTTAGGTTACATTACACGAATAGTTGGCAGAGGGTCCTGGAGCCAGTGCTGACACTGTGGCCCCCATATTCGCGTCTGCCACTATTAGCATTACACAGGAGTGTTGCTAGGGTCAGAAAAGATTGGGGGTCCAAGCCCCACGACAAAGAGTTGTCCTCCAACCCCCTCTTAATTTTTTTTAACACTGCAGATAACACAGCAGGGCTCCCAACCGTCCTGGATCCAGCGGGACAGTCCCGAGTTTGACACTCCCACCTGCAGGATTGTTGTTTTCCCCACACTGCAAATCAGCTGCCACGCCCACCTGTCATTTCAGAAGGGACTGTGTACCGATCGGCATACAATTCCCGCTATGCACAGCACACTCCAGAACAGAAGCCCTCCCCGGCTCACGTGACTGTGACCTCATCCTATGTAACACCAGAGAGAGCATTGATAACGCTCTGAGAACAGGTAATGTAGTGATGTCACCTGCAGTCCTATGTAACACCACAGATTGCCATAGCGTTTCAGAGTAAGACTATGTTCACATGTATTTTTTTCAGTAGCCAAAACCTGTTCTATTGGCAGTGAAAATGTTGCGTTCAAAACACCAGTTTTTCAGCCTGTTTTCTGGTGTTCTTTACACTTTTTTCAGCTTTTTTTTTTAAAGTGAGGATGTCTGCTTTGTCTACAGTACGTTTAAGGCCACGTTCACACGTTAAGTATTCAGTCAGTATTTCACATCAGTATGTGCAAGTCAAAACCAGGAGGCTGAGAAATCCAGAAGTGGTGACGGGTTTCTATTGTTCCACTGCTGTTTCTGCATTACAAATCCTGATGTGAAATCCTGACCAAATCCTGAACGTGTGAACGAGACTTAATAGTTTAATTCACCAAAACCACTTAAAAAATTGCAGCGAAAAATGCCGTTGCGATATCTGCAGCTTTCTTTCCTATATTCTTTCATTGCTTTCTACGGGTGAGAACGCACTGAAAGAAGCGACGCGCTGCAGATGTGAAAAGCGCTACAGTCCTGAAATTCAGTCAGAAGACAAGCGCATGCAGGAGATCTCAGAAATCTCATGTTCTGCTGCACTTTATGAAGCCGCTCTTGGCCACGTTCATAGGCAGAATTTCTGCAGCTTTTTCTTCTGCAAATAAGAAGTTCGCAGCATTTTACAGCACAAGAAAGACTGAGATTGTCAGAGATCTCCTCGCACCCTTTTATTGTCTCCTGACTGAATTTCACACCTGCGGCGTTCTTTAAATCCGCAGCGTGTCATTTCTTTCAGTAATTTTTTTCACCTGTAGAAAGCAATGGAAAAGTTTTAGAAAAGCTGCAAATGTCGCAACGCTGTTTTTCGCTGCGTTTTTGGTGAATAAAACAAACTTTATTAAACATGTACTGTAGACAAAATGAATACTATACAAAAAAACAGCAAAAGCTCAAAGGGTCTGTGTCCACAATCAGTAAACTCTGGATGCTGCGTACATCCACAGCGTCCAACCCGCAGCGGCCGGATGTTACAGAATTCTAGAAATTCCATGTCCACTATGCGCGCACATACGCCCGCACCTCACCCGCAGAGACGGACATGCAGCGCGACTCTCCAGACCACAGCATGTCAATTTATCTTACATAGATGCGAGTCTCCGCAAGAGAAATCTCACCCGTACAATGTATAGGACGCGGTGATTCCGCGCGGTTCGCGGAATCACCTGCGTAAGATGGCAGCACTTTAGACGGAGCACATGTCCGCTGCTTCCAAAGTGAGGCAGAGGCAGGGGGCCCCCTCTGTAGGTGGTGACCCCAGGCATCTGCCTAGTCTGCCTGTCCCAAACGCTGGCCCTGCCTCTAACGAAAACACAATATTTCTGTCCTGAAGATTGCTTCCATCATGAATCATGAAGCAGCAGAGAATTCATGGACTCTCCTAACAGTGGGAGGAGCTTGGTCTACAGCTCAGTGTCGCCCTCTGGTGGGTGTAATATCGTATCCAAATCTACATAGAAGTAATTATCAAACTTCTATGATCTATAGATCCCCATGCGTTTATGTTGTGTATCCATGTACAAAAACGGAAACAATGTAACTATCACTAGAGACAGAGAGACACAATTATCTCATTCACCTTATTCCAACTTCAAGGTCGTAAAATGCGTCATACGGGAAAGAGAGGATTCATATACATCAGAGGAGAGCAATGAGCCTTACAAATGTCATCCTATTCTTAGAATAGGGAGCTTTATCTGCTCAGAAGGCTGAGAGCCTTCGGAGTTAGGGGGGCACTCCTTCCATCCTTCTTCAGCTCTGTTGTGGCATCAGTCATCTTCTTTGGTGTGGCGTGCTGGGGTAGTGGCATATCAACCAGGGACAGGAATAGGCTGGACAAACTGATTAGAAGGGCCAGCTCTGTCCTGGGATGCCCCCTTGATCCAGTTCAGGAAGTAGGCGACAGGAGGATACTGGCCAAGGTGAGCTACATGGTGCAGAATGATTCCCATCCTATGCATGAGACCCTGACAAAGATGTGCAGTACTGTCAGTGACCGGCTACTTCATCCTAAATGTGAGAGGGAGCGCTATCGAAAGTCCTTCCTTCCTGCTGCAGTTAGGCTGTATAACCAGCACTGTCCAAAACGGAGAACGACCCAAACAGAGAACTGATAGATCCAAAGTTGTGACAGTCCGGTTACATCTTTTTTTTTCGTATATGTACCTACCTATTGTCAATGTAATGCCTTTATGCATCTGTATCTGTACTTGTTCCTGCCTTGCTGCTGTAATGCTCTGAATTTCCCCATGGTGGGACGATTAAAGGATTATCTTATCTTAGTATTATAGTAGTTATATTCTTGTACATAGGGGCAGTATTATAGTAGTTATATTCTTGTACATAGGGGCAGTATTATAGTAGTTATATTCTTGTACATAGGGGGGCAGTATTATAGTAGTTATATTCTTGTACATAGGGGCAGTATTATAGTAGTTATATTCTTGTACATAGGGGCAATATTATAGTAGTTATATTCTTGTACATAGGGGCAGTATTATAGTAGTTATATTCTTGTACATAGGGGCAGTATTATAGTAGTTATATTCTTGTACATAGGGAGCAGTATTATAGTAGTTATATTCTTGTACATAGGGAGCAGTATTATAGTAGTTATACTCTTGTACATAGGGGCAGTATTATAGTATATTCTTTTACATAGGGGCAGTATTATAGTAGTTATATTCTTGTACATAGGGAGCAGTATTATAGTAGTTATATTCTTGTACATAGGGGCAGTATTATAGTAGTTATATTCTTGTACATAGGGGGCAGTATTATAGTAGTTATATTCTTGTACATAGGAGCAGTATTATAGTAGTTATATTCTTGTACATAGGAGCAGTATTATAGTAGTTATATTCTTGTACATAGGGGCAATATTATAGTAGTTATATTCTTGTACATAGGGGCAGTATTATAGTAGTTATATTCTTGTACATAGGGGCAGTATTATAGTAGTTATATTCTTGTACATAGGGGCAGTATTATAGTAGTTATATTCTTGTACATAGGGGGCAGTATTATAGTAGTTATATTCTTGTACATAGGGGCAGTATTATAGTAGTTATATTCTTGTACATAGGAGCAGTATTATAGTAGTTATATTCTTGTACATAGGGGCAATATTATAGTAGTTATATTCTTGTACATAGGGGCAGTATTATAGTAGTTATATTCTTGTACATAGGGGCAGTATTATAGTAGTTATATTCTTGTACATAGGGAGCAGTATTATAGTAGTTATATTCTTGTACATAGGGAGCAGTATTATAGTAGTTATACTCTTGTACATAGGGGCAGTATTATAGTATATTCTTGTACATAGGGGCAGTATTATAGTAGTTATATTCTTGTACATAGGGAGCAGTATTATAGTAGTTATATTCTTGTACATAGGGGCAGTATTATAGTAGTTATATTCTTGTACATAGGGGGCAGTATTATAGTAGTTATATTCTTGTACATAGGGGCAGTATTATAGTAGTTATATTCTTGTACATAGGAGCAGTATTATAGTAGTTATATTCTTGTACATAAGGGCAGTATTATAGTAGTTATATTCTTGTACATAGGGGACAGTATTATAGTAGTTATATTCTTGTACATAGGGGGCAGTATTATAGTAGTTATATTCCTGTACATAGGAGCAGTATTATAGAAGTTATATTCTTGTACATAGGGGCAGTATTATAGTAGATATATTCTTGTACATAGGGGGCAGTATTATAGTAGTTATATTCTTGTACATAGGGGCAGTATTATAGTAGTTATATTCCTGTACATAGGAGCAGTCTTATAGTAGTTATATTCTTGTACATAGGGGGCAGTATTATAGTAGTTATTTTCTTGTACATAGGGGGCAGTATTATAGTAGTTATATTCTTGTACATAGGGGCAGTATTATAGTAGTTATATTCTTGTACATAGGGGGCAGTATTATAGTAGTTATATTCTTGTACATAGGGGGCAGTATTATAGTAGTTATATTCCTGTACATAGGAGCAGTATTATAGTAGTTATATTCTTGTACATAGGAGCAGTATTATAGTAGTTATATTCTTGTACATAGGAGCAGTATTATAGTAGTTATATTCTTGTACATAAGGGCAGTATTATAGTAGTTATATTCTTGTACATAGGGGGCAGTATTATAGTAGTTATATTCCTGTACATAGGAGCAGTATTATAGTAGTTATTTTCTTGTACATAGGGGGCAGTATTATAGTAGTTATTTTCTTGTACATAGGAGCAGTATTATAGTAGTTATTTTCTTGTACAAAGGGGGCAGTATTATAGTAGTTATTTTCTTGTACATAGGGGGCAGTATTATAGTAGTTATTTTCTTGTACATAGGGGGCAGTATTATAGTAGTTATATTCTTGTACATAGGAGCAGTATTATAGTAGTTATTTTCTTGTACATAGGGGGCAGTATTATAGTAGTTATATTCTTGTACATAGGGGCAGTATTATAGTAGTTATATTCTTGTACATAGGAGCAGTATTATAGTAGTTATATTCTTGTACATAAGGGCAGTATTATAGTAGTTATATTCTTGTACATAGGGGGCAGTATTATAGTAGTTATATTCCTGTACATAGGAGCAGTATTATAGTAGTTATATTCTTGTACATAGGGGGCAGTATTATAGTAGTTATATTCCTGTACATAGGAGCAGTATTATAGTAGTTATATTCTTGTACATAAGGGCAGTATTATAGTAGTTATATTCTTGTACATAGGGGGCAGTATTATAGTAGTTATATTCTTGTACATAAGGGCAGTATTATAGTAGTTATATTCTTGTACATAGGGGGCAGTATTATAGTAGTTATATTCCTGTACATAGGAGCAGTATTATAGTAGTTATATTCTTGTACATAGGGGCAGTATTATAGTAGTTATATTCCTGTACATAGGAGCAGTATTATAGTAGTTATAGTCTTGTACATAGGGAGCAGTATTATAGTAGTTATATTCCTGTACATAGGAGCAGTATTATAGTAGTTATATTCTTGTACATAAGGGCAGTATTATAGTAGTTATATTCTTGTACATAGGGGGCAGTATTATAGTAGTTATATTCCTGTACATAGGAGCAGTATTATAGTAGTTATATTCTTGTACATAGGGGCAGTATTATAGTAGTTATATTCTTGTACATAGGGGGCAGTATTATAGTAGTTATATTCTTGTACATAGGGGGCAGTATTATAGTAGTTATATTCTTGTACATAGGGGGCAGTATTATAGTAGTTATATTCTTGTACATAGGGGCAGTATTTTAGTAGATATATTCTTGTACATAGGGGCAGTATTATAGTAGTTATAGTCTTGTACCTAGGGGGCAGTATTATAGTAGTTATATTCTTGTACCTAGGGGGCAGTATTATAGTAGTTATATTCTTGTACATAGGGGGCAGTATTATAGTAGTTATATTCTTGTACATAGGACATAGGGGGCAGTATTATAGTAGTTATATTCTTGTACATAGGGGGCAGTATTATAGTAGTTATATTCTTGTACATAGGGGCAGTATTATAGTAGATATATTCTTGTACATAGGAGGCAGTATTATAGTAGATATATTCTTGTACATAGGGGCAGTATTATAGTAGTTATATTCTTGTACATAGAGGGCAGTATTATAGTAGTTATATTCTTGTACATAGGAGGCAGTATTATAGTAGATATATTCTTGTACATAGGGGCAGTATTATAGTAGATATATTCTTGTACATAGGAGGCAGTATTATAGTAGATATATTCTTGTACATAGGGGCAGTATTATAGTAGTTATATTCCTGTACATAGGAGCAGTATTATAGTAGTTATAGTCTTGTACATAGGGAGCAGTATTATAGTAGTTATATTCCTGTACATAGGAGCAGTATTATAGTAGTTATATTCTTGTACATAAGGGCAGTATTATAGTAGTTATATTCTTGTACATAGGGGGCAGTATTATAGTAGTTATATTCCTGTACATAGGAGCAGTATTATAGTAGTTATATTCTTGTACATAGGGGCAGTATTATAGTAGTTATATTCTTGTACATAGGGGGCAGTATTATAGTAGTTATATTCTTGTACATAGGGGGCAGTATTATAGTAGTTATATTCTTGTACATAGGGGGCAGTATTATAGTAGTTATATTCTTGTACATAGGGGCAGTATTTTAGTAGATATATTCTTGTACATAGGGGCAGTATTATAGTAGTTATATTCTTGTACCTAGGGGGCAGTATTATAGTAGTTATATTCTTGTACCTAGGGGGCAGTATTATAGTATTTATATTCTTGTACATAGGGGGCAGTATTATAGTAGTTATATTCTTGTACATAGGGGGCAGTATTATAGTAGTTATATTCTTGTACATAGGGGGCAGTATTATAGTAGTTATATTCTTGTACATAGGGGCAGTATTATAGTAGTTACATTCTTGTACATAGGAGCACTATTATAGTAGTTATAGTCTTGTATATAGGTGCAGTATTATAGTAGTTATATTCTTGTACATAGAGGGCAGTATTATAGTAGTTATATTCTTGTACATAGGGGCAGTATTATAGTAGATATATTCTTGTACATAGGAGGCAGTATTATAGTAGATATATTCTTGTAGATAGGGGCAGTATTATAGTAGTTATATTCTTGTACATAGGGGGCAGTATTATAGTAGTTATATTCTTGTACATAGGGGCAGTATTATAGTAGATATATTCTTGTACATAGGGGGCAGAATTATAGTAGTTATATTCTTGTACATAGGGGCAGTATTATAGTAGATATATTCTTGTACATAGGAGGCAGTATTATAGTAGATATATTCTTGTACATAGGGGCAGTATTATAGTAGTTATATTCTTGTACATAGAGGGCAGTATTATAGTAGTTATATTCTTGTACATAGGAGGCAGTATTATAGTAGATATATTCTTGTACATAGGAGGCAGTATTATAGTAGATATATTCTTGTACATAGGGGCAGTATTATAGTAGATATATTCTTGTACATAGGAGGCAGTATTATAGTAGATATATTCTTGTACATAGGGGCAGTATTATAGTAGTTATATTCTTGTACATAGGGGGCAGTATTATAGTAGTTATATTCTTGTACCTAGGGGGCAGTATTATAGTAGTTATATTCTTGTACATAGGGGCAGTATTATAGTAGTTACATTCTTGTACATAGGAGCAGTATTATAGTAGTTATAGTCTTGTATATAGGTGCAGTATTATAGTAGTTATATTCTTGTACATAGAGGGCAGTATTATAGTAGTTATATTCTTGTACAAAGGAGGCAGTATTATAGTAGATATATTCTTGTACATAGGGGCAGTATTATAGTAGATATATTCTTGTACATAGGGGCAGTATTATAGTAGTTATATTCTTGTACATAGGGGGCAGTATTATAGTAGTTATATTCTTGTACATAGGGGCAGTATTATAGTAGATATATTTTTGTACATAGGAGGCAGTATTATAGTAGATATATTCTTGTACATAGGGGCAGTTTTATAGTAGTTATATTCTTGTACATAGGGGGCAGTATTATAGTAGTTATATTCTTGTACATAGGGGCAGTATTATAGTAGATATATTCTTGTACATAGGAGGCAGTATTATAGTAGATATATTCTTGTACATAGGGGGCAGTATTATAGTAGTTATATTCTTGTACATAGGAGCAGTATTATAGTAGTTATATTCTTGTACATAGGGGCAGTATTATAGTAGATATATTCTTGTACAGTCATGGCCAAAAGTTTAGAGAATGACACAAATATTATATTTTCACATGATCTGCTGCCCTCTGGTTTTTATTTGTGTTTGTCAGATGTTTTTATCACATACAGAAATATAATTGCAATCATATTATGAGTAACAAAAGGTTATATTGACAGTCAGAATGAGTTAATGCAGCAAGTCAATATTTGCAGTGTTGACCCTTCTTCTTCAGGACCTCAGCAATTCTCTCTGGCATGCTCTCAATCAACTTCTGCATCAAATCCTGACTGATAGCAGTCCATTATTGCAAAATCAATGCTTTTATTTTGTCTGAATTTGAAGGTTTTTGTTTGTCCACCCGTCTCTTGATGATTGACCACATGTTCTCAATGGGATTAAGATCTGGGGAGTTTCCAGGCCATGGTCCCAAAATCTCTATGTTTTGTTCCCTGAGCCATTTAGTTATCACCTTTGCTTTATGGCAAGGTGCTCCATCATGTTGAAAAAGGCATTGTTGATCGCCAAACTGCTCTTGGACGGTTGGGAGAAGTTGCTCTTGGAGGACATTCTGGTACCATTCTTTATTCATGGCTGTGTTTTAGGCAAGACTGAGAGAGAGCCCATTCCCTTGGCTGAGAAGCCACCCCACACATGAATGGTTTCAGGATGCTTGACAGTTGGCATGAGACAAGACTGGTGGTAGCGCTCACCTGGTCTTCTCCGAATATGCCGTTTTCCAGATGTCCCAAACAATCGAAAAAGGGATTCATCAGAGAAAATGACTTTACCCCAGTCCTCAGCAGTCCACTCCCTGTACCTCTTGCAGAATATCAGTCTGTCCATGATGTTTTTTCTGGAGAGAAGTGGCTTCTTTGCTGCCCTCCTTGAGACCAGGCCTTGCTCCAAGAGTCTCCGCCTCACAGTGCGTGCAGATGCACTCACACCTGCCTGCTGCCATTCCTGAGCAAGCTCTGCACTGCTGGTAGCCCGATCCCGCAGCTGAAACACTTTTAAGAGACGGTCCTGGCTCTTGCTGGTCTTTTTGGGTGCCCTGGAGCCTTTTTGGCAACAAGGGAACCTCTCTCCTTGAAGTTCTTGATGATGCGATAGATTGTTGACTGAGGTGCAATCTTTCTAGCTGCGATACTCTTCCCTGTTAGGCCCTTTTTGTGCAGTGCAATGATGACTGCACGTGTTTCTTTAGAGATAACCATGGTTAACAGAAGAGAAACGATGATGCCAAGCACCAGCCTCCTTTTAAAGTGTCCAGTGGTGTCATTCTTACTTAATCATGACAGATTGATCTCCAGCCCTGTCCTCATCAACACCCACACCTGTGTTAATGGAGCAATCACTGAAACGATGTTAGCTGGTCCTTTTAAGGCAGGGCTGCAATGATGTTGAAATGTGTTTTGGGGGATAAAGTTCATTTTCTAGGCAAATATTGACTTTGCAAGTAATTGCTGTTAAGTTGATCACTCTTTGTAACATTCTGGAGTATATGCAAATTGCCATTAGAAAAAATGAAGCAGTAGACTTTGTAAAAATTAATATTTGTGTCATTCTCAAAACTTTTGGCCATGACTGTACATAGGAGGCAGTATTATAGTAGTTATATTCTTGTACATAGGGAGCAATATTGTAGTAGTTATATTCTTGAACATAGGGGGCAGTATTATAGTAGCTATATTCTTGTACATAGGGTAGTATTATAGTAGTTATATTCTTGTATATAGGAGCAGTATTATAGTAGTTATATTCTTGTACATAGGAGCAGTATTATAGTAGTTATATTCTTGTACATAGGGGCAGTATTATAGTAGTTATATTCTTGTACATAGGGGCAGTATTATAGTAGTTATATTCTTGTATATAGGAGCAGTATTATAGTAGTTATATTCTTGTATAAAGGAGCATTATTATAGTAGTTATATTCTTGTACATAGGGGCAGTATTATAGTAGTTATATTCTTGTATATAGGAGCAGTATTATAGTAGTTATATTCTTGTACATAGGGGCAGTATTATAGTAGTTATATTCTTGTAAATAGGAGCAGTATTATAGTAGTTATATTCTTGTATATAGAGGGCAGTATTATAGTAGTTATATTCTTGTACATAGGTGCAGTATTATAGTAGTTATATTCTTGTATATAGGAGCAGTATTATAGTAGTTATATTCTTGTACATAGGGAGCAGTATTATAGTAGTTATATTCTTGTACATAGGGGGTAGTATTATAGTAGTTATATTCTTGTACATAGGAGCAGTATTATAGTAGTTATATTCTTGTACATAGGGGCAGTATTATAGTAGTTATATTCTTGTACATAGGGCCAGTATTATAGTAGTTATATTCCTGTACATAGGGGACAGTATTATAGTAGTTATATTCTTGTACATAGGAGCACTATTATAGTAGTTATATTCTTGTATATAGGGGCAGTATTATAGTAGTTATATTCTTGTACATAGGGGCAGTATTATAGTAGTTATATTCTTGTACATAGGGACAGTATTATATTAGTTATATTCTTGTACATAGGAGCAGTATTATAGTAGTTATATTCTTGTACATAGTGGACAGTATTATAGTAGTTATATTCTTGTACATAGGAGCAGTATTATAGTAGTTATATTCTTGTACATAGGGGCAGTGTTATAGTAGTTATATTCTTGTACATAGGGGCAGTATTATAGTAGTTATATTCTTGTACATAGGGGCAGTATTATAGTAGTTATATTCTTGTACATAGGAGCAGTATTATAGTAGTTATATTCTTGTACATAGGGGCAGTGTTATAGTAGTTATATTCTTGTACATAGGAGCAGTATTATAGTAGTTATATTCTTGTACATAGGGGACAGTATTATAGTAGTTATATTCTTGTACATAGGAGCAGTATTATAGTAGTTATATTCTTGTACATAGGGGCAGTATTATAGTAGTTATATTCTTGTACATAGGGGCAGTGTTATAGTAGTTATATTCTTGTACATAGGAGCAGTATTATAGTAGTTATATTCTTGTACATAGGGGACAGTATTATAGTAGTTATATTCTTGTACATAGGAGCAGTATTATAGTAGTTATATTCTTGTACATAGGGGCAGTATTATAGTAGTTATATTCTTGTACATAGGGGCAGTGTTATAGTAGTTATATTCTTGTACATAGGAGCAGTATTATAGTAGTTATATTCTTGTACATAGGGGACAGTATTATAGTAGTTATATTCTTGTACATAGGAGCAGTATTATAGTAGTTATATTCTTGTACATAGGGGCAGTATTATAGTAGTTATATTCTTGTACATAGGGGCAGTGTTATAGTAGTTATATTCTTGTACATAGGAGCAGTATTATAGTAGTTATATTCTTGTACATAGGGGACAGTATTATAGTAGTTATATTCTTGTACATAGGAGCAGTATTATAGTAGTTATATTCTTGTACATAGGAGCGGTATTATAGTAGTTATATTCTTGTACATAGGGGACAGTATTATAGTAGTTATATTCTTGTACATAGGGGACAGTATTATAGTAGTTATATTCTTGTACATAGGGGCAGTGTTATAGTAGTTATATTCTTGTACATAGGAGCAGTATTATAGTAGTTATATTCTTGTACATAGGAGCAGTATTATAGTAGTTATATTCTTGTACATAGGGGCAGTATTATAGTAGTTATATTCTTGTACATAGGGGCAGTATTATAGTAGTTATATTCTTGTACATAGGGGCAGTGTTATAGTAGTTATATTCTTGTACATAGGAGCAGTATTATAGTAGTTATATTCTTGTACATAGGGGACAGTATTATAGTAGTTATATTCTTGTACATAGGGGACAGTATTATAGTAGTTATATTCTTGTACATAGGGGCAGTGTTATAGTAGTTATATTCTTGTACATAGGAGCAGTATTATAGTAGTTATATTCTTGTACATAGGGGCAGTATTATAGTAGTTATATTCTTGTACATAGGGGCAGTATTATAGTAGTTATATTCTTGTACATAGGGGCAGTATTATAGTAGTTATATTCTTGTACATAGGGGCAGTATTATAGTAGTTATATTCTTGTACATAGGAGCAGTATTATAGTAGTTATATTCTTGTACATAGGGGGCAGTATTATAGTAGTTATATTCTTGTACATAGGGGACAGTATTATAGTAGTTATATTCTTGTACATAGGAGCAGTATTATAGTAGTTATATTCTTGTACATAGGAGCAGTATTATAGTAGTTATATTCTTGTACATAGGGGCAGTATTATAGTAGTTATATTCTTGTACATAGGGGCAGTATTATAGTAGTTATATTCTTGTACATAGGGGCAGTGTTATAGTAGTTATATTTTTACTGATAACAATGCACAGTTTTGTAATATAGAAATTTAGTATTTCTACATGTGAATATTTTCCATATGAGACATGTAGAATGTTAATAAGCTTTGTGGCCACATATTAGGAGACCTCTGATATTCCTGGCGTTCTGAGACTCGGGTAACGTTATGTCCAGGGTGCACTCTGTAATCTGCTCTCTCTGCAGTTACACCTTTCTCTGACATCTTGCAGCTTATTTCATGAGCAGATTGTGTGACCCTTCCTGGGAATTAACCATTTCATGACTGCATGTCAGATAGCTGTGATATCCCTGATAGCTCCAGCCCCAATACAGGAGCTGATGGCTCTTTATTTTCCAGTTTGGCTACTGGTGGGATTGTAGCCATAAGCCCAAGGCTCTCTGTGAAGGGGGCGCTCTGGGACCTCCCAGCTTTCCCAGGATTTGTACTTATTTGATGTTCCTTATTATTCTGGAGGAAATGCTCTTTGATTCACTAGAATCCCCTTCAAAGCGGGGCGCTGCCCCCCCGGTGACGGTGGCTGTGGTGCAGGGAGGCCCTGAAGATGATGGGGATGACTTTAAATGGTCATATATTATATTTTTGATAGGCTTGTTCCTCTGGTGGCAGCAAAGAGGCCCCATCACATATAAACAACAATGGGACCCCGCCTGAAGGATCTTCCTATGTGAAATGTGTTAACCCTTTATTGCCCATTGTCAGGAGTTTCTTGAAGGATATTCCGTATAGACACCTAAGGCCGGGGTCACACTAACCAACGCAAAATACGGTCCATAGTTTACATGCGTAATACGGATGAATGACCCCTAAACAGTGCTCCGTATGTCATCTGTAAGCAAGGTGTGGTCGCGTATTTTGCGCATGTCAGCATCCGTATGTAATCCGTATGGCGAGATTTTCTCGCCGCCTTGCAAACTGGACATATAATGGAGACCTATGACAGGTTTATAACAGAAAAGAAAGAATAGATATAGACACATAGAATATATATATATATATACACAATGCCTACAAGTAGTATTCAACCCCCTGCAGATTTAGCAGGTTTACACATTCGGAATTAACTTGGCATTGTGACATTTGGACTGTAGATCAGCCTGGAAGTGTGAAATGCACTGCAGCAAAAAAGAATGTTATTTCTTTGCTTAATTTTTTTTTAAATTGTGAAAAGTTTATTCAGAGGGTCATTTATTATTCAACCCCTCAAACCACCAGAATTCTGTTTGGTTCCCCTAAAGTATTAAGAAGTATTTCAGGCACAAAGAACAATGAGCTTCACATGTTTGGATTAATTATCTCTTTTTCCAGCCTTTTCTGACTATTTAAGACCCTCCCCAAACTTGTGAACAGCACTCATACATGGTCAACATGGGAAAGACAAAGGAGCATTCCAAGGCCATCAGAGACAAGATCGTGGAGGGTCACAAGGCTGGCAAGGGGTACAAAACCCTTTCCAAGGAGTTGGGCCTACCTGTCTCCACTGTTGGGAGCATCATCCGGAAGTGGAAGGCTTATGGAACTACTGTTAGCCTTCCATGGCCTGGACAGCCCTTGAAAGTTTCCTCCCGTGCCGAGGCCAGGCTTGTCCGAAGAGTCAAGGCTAACCCAAGGACAACAAGGAAGGAGCTCCGGGAAGATCTGATGGCAGTGGGGACATTGGTTTCAGTCAATACCATAAGTAACGTACTCCACCGCAATGGTCTCCGTTCCAGACGAGCCCGTAATGTACCTTTACTTTCAAAGCGACATGTCAAGGCTCGTCTACAGTTTGCTCATGATCACTTGGAGGACTCTGAGACAGACTGGTTCAAGGTTCTCTGGTCTGATGAGACCAAGATCGAGATCTTTGGTGCCAACCACACACGTGACGTTTGGAGACTGGATGGCACTGCATACGACCCCAAGAATACCATCCCTACAGTCAAGCATGGTGGTGGCAGCATCATGCTGTGGGGCTGTTTCTCAGCCAAGGGGCCTGGCCATCTGGTCTGCATCCATGGGAAGATGGATAGCACGGCCTACCTGGAGATTTTGGCCAAGAACCTCCGCTCCTCCATCAAGGATCTTAAGATGGGTCGTCATTTCATCTTCCAACAAGACAACGACCCAAAGCACACAGCCAAGAAAACCAAGGCCTGGTTCAAGAGGGAAAAAATCAAGGTGTTGGAGTGGCCTAGTCAGTCTCCTGACCTTAACCCAATTGAAAACTTGTGGAAGGAGCTCAAGATTAAAGTCCACATGAGACACCCAAAGAACCTAGATAACTTGGAGAAGATCTGCATGGAGGAGTGGGCCAAGATAACTCCAGAGACCTGTGCCGGCCTGATCAGGTCTTATAAAAGACGATTATTAGCTGTAATTGCAAACAAGGGTTATTCCACAAAATATTAAACCTAGGGGTTGAATAATAATTGACCCACACTTTTATGTTTAAAATTTTTTAACATTTAACTGAGCAACATAACTTTTTGGTTTGTAAGATTTATGCATCTGTTAATAAATCCTGCTCTTGTGTGAAGTTTGAAGGCTCTAACTTATTTGCATCTTATCAAACCTGCTAAATCTGCAGGGGGTTGAATACTACTTGTAGGCACTGTATATATATATATATATATACACACAAGTCATTGAGATAAACATATAAAAATATATACAGATATATACTTCATGGTGACATTAACCCTTTGTTAGATTAACCCACTCGCCACCACTACAGGGCAATGGGAAGCCCACGCATTTTTTAACAACGAATTAACCCCTTAAAATAACAACTACAACTCCCAAATTTTGCACACAATCCTGCATCTAATTATTAGTCAGGGACATATAAAAAAACAAGAAATGAAATGCTTTACTGTATGTAACCATGTGTCATTTCATGTCGGGTTGGGGAATGATTTGATAGAAGCCGGCAATTTAATTAGCGGCTATTCTGCTATGAAGAACTCTGTGAAGTATATATCTGTATATATTTTTATATGTTTATCTCAATGACTTGTGTGTGTGTGTGTATATATATATATATATATATATATATATATATATATATATATATATATATACAGTATATGTATTCTATGTGTCTATATCTATTCTTTGGTTTCTTTATTAAACCTGTCAGTGTGAGTTTACTGTATCGCGCACTGAATTGCCGGCTTTTCTAAAAGACACCTGGTGCGTATTTCTCGCAAGTCACACGTG
This sequence comes from Dendrobates tinctorius, assembly GCF_039654945.1. Lineage (NCBI taxonomy): Eukaryota > Metazoa > Chordata > Amphibia > Anura > Dendrobatidae > Dendrobates > Dendrobates tinctorius. The sequence goes on from NW_027361824.1 coordinate 11,682,552, forward strand.
TGGTCCGTGTGTAATCCGTATATTTTGCGCACCCATAGACTTGCATTGGCGTATTACGGGCGTAGTACGCTGACAATCGCAGCATGCTGTGATTGTCACGGACCGTAAAATACGGCCGAGAAATATACGGCTGTTGGGAGCTGCCCCATAGAGAATCATTTGTCCGTGTGTAATGCGTGCTTTTAACGCCTCTCACTCGTCCGTATTCCTCTCTAGTGTGACCCCGGCCTAAGATGAGAAAAGTGGAAATCACACAACAATGGCACCACGTATGTCACCGGGAAAAACCAGTGCATTCCATCCACCTACAGTACTCACAGAAGAAGTATCACACAGGATAGGATTAGATACACAGAGCTGCGTTCACTATTCTGCTGGTGCAGTCACTGTGTACATATATTAAATTACTGATTCTGAGTTACATCCTGTATTATACTCCAGAGCTGCACTCACTATTCTGCTGGTGCAGTCACTGTGTACATACATTACATTACTGATCCTGAGTTACGTCCTGTATTATACCCCAGAGCTGCACTCACTATTCTGCTGGCACAGTCATTGTGTACATACATTACATTACTGATACTGAGTTACATCCTGTATTATACCCCAGAGCTGCACTCACTATTCTGCTGGTGCAGTCACTGTGTACATACATTACATTACTGATCCTGAGTTACATCCTGTATTATACTCCAGAGCTGCACTTACTATTCTGCTGGTGCAGTCACTGTGTACATACATTACATTACTGATCCTGAGTTACACACTGTATTATACTCCAGATCTGCACTCACTATTCTGCTGGTGCAGTCACTGAGTACATGCATTACATTACTGATCCTGAGTTACGTCCTGTATTATACCCCAGAGCTGCACTCACTATTCTGCTGGCACAGTCATTGTGTACATACATTACATTACTGATCCTGAGTTACCTCCTGTATTATACTCCAGAGCTGCACTCACTATTCTGCTGGTGCAGTCACTGTGTACATACATTACATTACTGATCCTGAGTTACACACTGTATTATACTCCAGATCTGCACTCACTATTCTGCTGGTGCAGTCACTGAGTACATGCATTACATTACTGATCCTGAGTTACATCCTGTATTATACTCCAGAGCTGCACTCACTATTCTGCTGGCACAGTCATTGTGTACATACATTACTGATCCTGAGTTACATCCTGTATTATACCCCAGAGCTGCACTCACTATTCTGCTGGTGCAGTCACTGTGTACATACATTACATTACTGATCCTGAGTTACATCCTGTATGATACTCCAGAGCTGCACTCACTATTCTGCTGGTGCAGTCACTATATTATCATTACTTCAGGTATTGTATAGTATACCAGCTCAGGTGTGATGTTAGAAATGTATTTGGCTCAAAAAACAAGCAGCAGAATTGTGAATGCAGCTCTGAATTATCATATTATCATATAAATATACAGGTTAGTTGACCCTTTCATTGCCGTGCACTATGCTGTTCCTACAGGGGGTGGGCCCGATGATCCTTGGATGTCACTCTCTAGGACTATTTGTTTGGACACCCATAATTTCAGTTTTTCATAGGCGAGAATGTGGGCCGGGAGTCAGATGATATCGGATGTTTGGCGCCACATCGGTCGCACGCGGCTCCTCACAGCGGCCACAGTCATTACTGTAGTCCTAGTGGGGCCCCGATGATCTGACATGACCATATATGAGCTCCCAGGAGCCGACAGATTCCTGGATCATCCCCGTTACTCTCTCAAGCAGCAGGCGCCATTCATAGACGCATACATCTGATTACTGTGCGAGTCCCTATCGATGCCCCTAAGGCCTATTCTATTAATTCAGCCATTTACTGCTCCAGAGCAGAGATCAGAGGGGAAGATAATCCTGAGCCCTCCCCACCCCAGTGACAGCTCAATGTCAGCTCATTGTGTAAGGCTTTACCTTGTATAAACACAAGACATGGGGCGAAGGAAGGCTGAGGGGGGGCGATGAGCTCACCAGAGAGCGAGACACGAGGCGCCGCCATAATGGATCAGTATGAAGGGAGAGACTACAACTCTCAATATCAGGGCAAGATGACAGTGTATTAAGGCCAAAAGGAACCAGCAGAATAGTGAGTGCAGCTCTGGGGTATAATACAGGATGTAACTCAGGATCATTAATGTAATGTATGTACACAGTGACTGCACCAGCAGAATAGTGAGCGCAGCTCTGGAGTATAATACAGGATGTAACTCAGGATCAGTAATGTAATGTATGCACACAGTGACTACACCAGCAGAATAGTGAGTGCAGCTCTGGAGTATAATACAGGATGTAACTCAGGATCAGTAATGTAATGTATGCACACAGTGACTACACCAGCAGAATAGTGAGCGCAGCTCTGGAGTATAATACAGGATGTAACTCAGGATCAGTAATGTAATGTATGCACACAGTGACTACACCAGCAGAATAGTGAGTGCAGCTCTGGAGTATAATACAGGATGTAACTCAGGATCAGTAATGTAATGTATGTACACAGTGACTGCACCAGCAGAATAGTGAGTGCAGCTCTGGAGTATAATACAGGATGTAACTCAGGATCAGTAATGTAATGTATGCACACAGTGACTACACCAGCAGAATAGTGAGTGCAGCTCTGGAGTATAATACAGGATGTAACTCAGGATCAGTAATGTAATGTATGCACACAGTGACTACACCAGCAGAATAGTGAGTGCAGCTCTGGAGTATAATACAGGATGTAACTCAGGATCAGTAATGTAATGTATGTACACAGTGACTGCACCAGCAGAATAGTGAGTGCAGCTCTGGAGTATAATACAGGATGTAACTCAGGATCAGTAATGTAATGTACACAGTGACTGCACCAGCAGAATAGTGAGTGCAGCTCTGGAGTATAATAATACAGGAGGTAACTCAGGATCAGTAATGTATGTACACAGTGACTGCACCAGCAGAAAAGTGAGTGCAGCTCTGGAGTATAATACAGGATGTAATTCAGGATCAGTAATGTATGTACACAGTGACTGCACCAGCAGAATAGTGAGTGCAGCTCTGGAGTATAATACAGGAGGTAACTCAGGATCAGTAATGTAATGTATGTACACAGTGACTGCACCAGCAGAATAGTGAGGGCAGCTCTGGAGTATAATACAGGATGTAACTCAGGATCAGTAATGTAATGTATGTACACAGTGACTGCACCAGCAGAATAGTGAGTGCAGCTCTGGGGTATAATATAGGATGTAACTCAGGATCAGTAATGTAATGTATGTACACAGTGACTGCACCAGCAGAATAGTGAGTGCAGCTCTGGAGTATAATACAGGATGTAACTCAGGATCAGTAATGTAATGTACACAGTGACTGCACCAGCAGAATAGTGAGTGCAGCTCTGGAGTGTAATAATACAGGAGGTAACTCAGGATCAGTTATGTATGTACACAGTGACTGCACCAGCAGAAAAGTGAGTGCAGCTCTGGAGTATAATACAGGATGTAATTCAGGATCAGTAATGTATGTACACAGTGACTGCACCAGCAGAATAGTGAGTGCAGCTCTGGAGTATAATACAGGAGGTAACTCAGGATCAGTAATGTAATGTATGTACACAGTGACTGCACCAGCAGAATAGTGAGTGCAGCTCTGGAGTATAATACAGGATGTAACTCAGGATCAGTAATGTAATGTATGTACACAGTGACTGCACCAGCAGAATAGTGAGTGCAGCTCTGGGGTATAATATAGGATGTAACTCAGGATCAGTAATGTAATGTATGTACACAGTGACTGCACCAGCAGAATAGTGAGTGCAGCTCTGGAGTATAATACAGGATGTAACTCAGGATCAGTAATGTAATGTATGTACACAGTGACTGCAGCAGCAGAATAGTGAGTGCAGCTCTGGAGTATAATACAGGATGTAACTCAGGATCAGTAATGTAATGTATGTACACAGTGACTGCACCAGCAGAATAGTGAGTGCAGCTCTGGGGTATAATACAGGATGTAACTCAGGATCAGTAATGTAATGTACTGTATATGTATTGTGCCATAGAATAAATGTCACTATAATAAATAACAATAATCTCTATATATGTAGGTATGAGCGCTCGCTGTCCATATATTGTTGGGGTTTCTGTAGGAAGTCTGACATTTCATTGTGTTAGTGGGAATGTTATTATGTGGAGTAATGAAATGATCGGGGCCCGGCCAGACATCAGGTACCAGAACCCTCGTCTAATAACACAATTACTGCTCCTAACGAGAAAATGACTTAATGGGACGATGTGTTCTGGCCCGGTGCGCTGCTCCAGGTCTGGATTATGTCCACAGCGGAGACACGCGAGATCCTTCCTGCCAGCGTCTCATAGACTGCGATAGTGAAGCTCACATTCCGCTCCGAGAAGAAGAACTCTCAAACATACCCACGTCTTGATTTTTTTTTTGCGCTTTCGTTTTTCTCTTCTCTCCTTCCAGGAATAATAACTTATTATTTTTCCATATGATTTCATTTGATTTTTTGCGGGGCTAGTCGCGGTTTTCAATGACTTCATCCGCTTTACCGTATCAAATTCATCAACGATATGCGCCATCTCGAGAAAATCGGCACAAAAAATATCCATGAACACCCAGACAAAAAAAGAAAAGTGATAAAAAAAAAATGACACATGATAAATTGGCCCCAAGTGTGTTAAAAAAAATGTATCAGCGCGATCAACGTTGTATTATTTTTTTTTTTCTTTTTTTTCTTAATAGAATTTAATAATTAAAAGTTTAAAAAAAAAAAAATTCTCATTGTCGCCATTTTCTGAGACCCGGGACAATTTTTTTTTTTGGTTTATGGAGCTTTATGAGGGCTTCATTTTTTGTTATTATTATTATTATTATTATTATTATTATTATTATTATTATTATTATTTGTGGTGTTTTTGTTTTTTTTTATAACATTTTTGGGCATTTACAACATTTTTATGTCTCTATTGCATTTTTTCAGGTAGGCGCGACAAATTAAGGCTTTGAAATATTTTTTTTTTCCACAGCGTTAACTGTATGAGTTAATTAATTTTACCGTTGATCTATAATAGACTTTTATAGATTTAGCGATACCAAATATTTTTTTTCAATATTCCTTTATTTTTTTAATGGGGAAAATGAGGGTTTATACTTTTTTTTTTACTTTTAAAATTCATTATTTTATTCACTTTTACTCTATTTGTTAGTTCCCCCAGGGGATTTGAACCTGCAGTTGAACTCCTATGAAATCCAGCCTAAGGCTTGGAGTACCAAGATGGCGGCGACTTTACTAAAACTTTACGTCTATGATTTGATCTTTTTTTTTTTTTTACAAGTGCAGACATTGATGTTTATGATGCTTTATTCCACAGGAAAAAACAGGAAGGGTTGTCACTTGTCAGAGGGGCAGATTTGCCATTTTCATGTGAAAGCCCCACCCCTGCTTACTCAGGTCCCACCTACAATTTAGAAATCACACCACCTCCATAATGACACCGCTATAACACCTCTCCATGATGACCACATAACACAGGTGAGCATTATCTATGGAGAATATTATTTTTTTTAAGGGCGTTGGTTATTCTGAATTTACACAGTAATATATAGTTATTTCCAGCACAGCTTGACATCGACGGCTGATATATCTTGCGGGAGCAGGCAGGGATTACACAGGCGTTGTTCCTTCATTCTGAAAACTCGTAGTTCTCCAACTGTCCACTAGATGTCAGCGCCTATGATTACACTCCCGCATCTCCATTTACAGCCTGCCGTGAATTAAATTCTCATTCATACTCTGAATGATGTGTGAGGCCAGGAATGATGCTGACTTCTGCTCCACCACATAAACAATGGGCCGGTGTGCAGCAGATGTGCCGTACTATAATGTTTCTTGTAACTCTAGATGTCATTACACGCTTGGAACGGAACTCTCCACTCTGAACCAGCGTTAGACGAGTAGAATTCTCAGGCTGCTCCGATCTGGAGAATACGTGGATTTGATTAGGACGTCTACATGTGCGAGGCATGTAATCACAACGGGGGGTTTAACCCCTTATGTCTTGGCCTCATCCAGTTTTTGCGGGATAATTATTTCTGTAGGCCCACAATAAAATGCTGAGATGGAACGCCGGATCCGGGTGTTGGGCAGACACCGCTTGGTGCGCGTCCTCTAAACTGACTTTCAAAACTTTTCAAAAAGTTGTGGGACTTAAAAGTTTTCCATTATTGAGTATGGGCCTGACTGGTAAAGGCAACTCAAATGAGCGCACACTCTCATGAGTGACGGTGGAATGATACTGTGTATAGGGAGAGGGGGGCTGAGTGTGGGATCATACTGTGTATAGGGGGCTGTGTGTGGGATCATACTGTGTATAGGGGGCTGTGTGTGGGATCATACTGTGTATAGGGGGCTGTGTGTGGGATCATACCGTATATAGGGGGCTGTGTGTTGGATCATACTGTATATAGGGGCTGTGTGTTGGATCATACTGTATATAGGGGGCTGTGTGTGGAATCATACCGTATATAGGGGGCTGTGTGTTGGATCATACTGTATATAGGGGACTGTGTGTGGGATCATACCGTATATAGGGGGCTGTGTGTTGGATCATACTGTATATAGGGGCTGTGTGTTGGATCATACTGTATATAGGGGGCTGTGTGTGGAATCATACCGTATATAGGGGGCTGTGTGTTGGATCATACTGTGTATAGGGAACTGTGTGTAGAATCCTACTGTATACAGGGGGCTGTGTGTGGGATCATACTGTATATAGGGGCTGTGTGTTGGATCATACTGTATATAGGGGGCTGTGTGTTGGATCATACTGTATATAGGGGCTGTGTGTTGGATCATACTGTATATAGGGGACTGTGTGTGGGATCATACCGTATATAGGGGGCTGTGTGTTGGATCATACTGTATATAGGGGCTGTGTGTTGGATCATACTGTATATAGGGGGCTGTGTGTGGAATCATACCGTATATAGGGGGCTGTGTGTGGGATCATACTGTATATATGGGGTTGAGTGTGGGATCATACTGTACATAGGGGTTTATGTGTGGGATCATACTGTACATAGGGGCTGTGTGTTGGATCATACTGTGTATAGGGAACTGTGTGTAGAATCCTACTGTATATAGGGGGCAGTGTGGGGGATCATACTGTGTATAGGGAACTGTGTGTGGAATCATACCGTATATAGGGGGCTGTGTGTGGGATCATACTGTGTATAGGGGACTGTGTGTGGGATCATACTGTGTATAGGGGACTGTGTGTGGGATCATACTGTATATAGGGGGCTGTGTGTGGAACCATACTGTATATAGGGGACTGTGTGTTGGATCATACTGTGTACAGGGAACTGTGTGTAGAATCCTACTGTATATAGGGGGCTGTGTGGGGGATCATACTGTGTATAGGGAACTGTGTGTGGCATCATACTGTATATAGGGGGCTGTGTGTGGGATCATACTGTGTATAGGGGGCTGTGTGTGGGATCATACTGTATATGGGGGCTGTGTGTGGGATCATACTGTGTATAGGGGGCTGTGGGGGATCATACTGTGTATAGGGGACTGTGTGGGGGATCATACTGTGTATAGGGGGCTGTGTGTGGGATCTTACTGTATATAGGGGACTGTGTGTGGGATCATACTGTGTATAGGGAACTGTGTGTGGGATCTTACTGTATATGGGGGCTGTGTGTGGACTCATACTGTGTATAGGGGACTGTGTGTTGGATCATACTGTGTACAGGGAACTGTGTGTAGAATCCTACTGTATATAGGGGGCTGTGTGTGGGATCATACTGTGTATAGGGGGCTGTGTGTGGGATCGTACTGTGTATAGGGGGCTGTGTGTGGGATCATACTGTGTATAGGGGGCTGTGTGTGGGATCATACTGTGTATAGGGGACTGTGTGTGGGATCATACTGTGTATAGGGAACTGTGTGTGAAATCATACCATATATAGGGGGCTGTGTGTTGGATCATACTGTGTATAGGGAACTGAGTGTAGAATCCTACTGTATATAGGGGGCTGTGTGGGGGATCATACTGTGTATAGTGGACTGTGTGGGGGATCATACTGTGTATAGGGGACTGTGTGTGGGATCATACTGTGTATAGGGAACTGTGTGTGGAATCATACCGTATATAGGGGGCTGTGTGTGGGGTCATGCTGTGTATAGGGGACTGTGTGTGGGATCATACTGTGTATAGGGAACTGTGTGTGGAATCATACCGTATATAGGGGGCTGTGTGTTGGATCATACTGTGTATAGGGAACTGTGTGTAGAATCCTACTGTATATAGGGGGCTGCGTGGGGGATCATATTGTGTATAGGGGACTGTGTGTGGAATCATACTGTGTATAGGGGACTGTGTGTGGGATCATACTGTGTATAGGAGGCTGTGTGTGGAATCTTACTGTGTATAGGGGACTGTGTGTGGGATCATACTGTGTATAGGAGGCTGTGTGTGGGATCATACTGTGTATAGGGGGCTGTGTGTGGGATCATACTGTGCATAGGGGGCTGTGTGTGGGATCATACTGTGTATAGGGGGCTGTGTGTGGGATCATACTGTGTATATGGGCTGTGTGTGGGATCATACTGTGTATAGGGAACTGTGTGTGGAATCATACCGTATATAGGGGGCTGTGTGTGGGATCATACTGTGTATAGGGGGCTGTGTGTGGGATCATACCGTATATAGGGGGCTGTGTGTGGGATCATACTGTGCATAGGGGGCTGTGTGTGGGATCATACTGTATATAGGGGGCTGTATGTGGGATCATACTGTGTATATGGGGCTGTGTGTGGGATCATACTGTGTATAGGGGCTGTGTGTGGGATCATACTGTGTATAGGGAACTGTGTGTGGAATCATACCGTATATAGGGGGCTGTGTGTGGGATGATACTGTGTATATGGGGCTGTGTGTGGGATCATACTGTATATAGGGGGCTGTGTGTGGGATCATACTGTGTATAGAGGACTGTGTGGGATCATACTGTGTATAGGGGACTGTGTGTGGGATCATACTGTGTATAGGTAACTGTGTAGAATCCTACTGTATATAGGGGGTTGTGTGGGGGATCATACTGTGTATAGGGGACTGTGTGTGGGATCATACTGTATATAGGGGGCTGTGTGTGGGATCATACTGTATATAGGGGGTTATGTGTGGGGTCATACTGTATATAGGGGATTGTGTGTGGGATCATACTGTATATGGGGGCTGTGTGTGGGATCATACTGTATATAGGGGACTGTGTGGGATCATACTGTGTATAGGGGGCTGTGTGGGATCATACTGTGTATAGGGGGCTGTGTGTGGGATCATACTGTGTATAGGGGGTTATGTGTGGGATCATACTGTGTATAGGGGGTTATGTGTGGGATCATACTGTGTATAGGGGGTTATGTGTGGGATCATACTGTATATACGGGACTGTATGTGGGATCATACTATATATGGGGACTGTGTGTGGGATCATACTGTATATGGGGGCTTTGTGTGGGATCATACTGTATATGGGGGCTTTGTGTGGGATCATACTGTATATGGGGGACTGTATGTGGGATCATACTGTAGATAGGGGACTGTGTGTGGGATCATACTGTATATGGGGGCTTTGTGTGGGATCATACTGTATATAGGGGACTGTGTGTGGGATCATACTGTATATGGGGGCTTTGTGCGGGATCATACTGTATATAGGGGACTTTATGTGGGATCATACTGTATATAGGGGATTGTGCATGGGATCATACTGTATATAGGGGACTGTGTGTGGGATCATACTGTGTATAGGGGGCTGTGTGTTGGATCATACTATGTATAGGGGACTGTATATGGGATCATACTGTATATGGGGGACTGTATATGGGATCATACTGTATATAGGGGACTGTGTGTGATCATACTGTATATAGGGGACTGTATATGGGATCGTACTGTACATAGGGGTTTATATGTGGGATCATAATGTATATAGGGGCTGTGTGTTGGATCATACTGTGTATAGGGGGCTGTGTGTGGAATCATACCGTATATAGGGGGCTGTGTGTTGGATCATACTGTGTATAGGGAACTGTGTGTAGAATCCTACTGTATATAGGGGGCTGCGTGGGGGATCATATTGTGTATAGGGGACTGTGTGTGGAATAATACTGTATATAGGGGGCTGTGTGTGAGATCATACTGTGTATAGGGGGCTGTATGTGGGATCATACTGTGTATAGGGGACTGTGTGTGGGATCATACTGTGTATAGGAGGCTGTGTGTGGAATCTTACTGTGTATAGGGGACTGTGTGTGGGATCATACTGTGTATAGGAGGCTGTGTGTGGGATCATACTGTGTATAGGGGGCTGTGTGTGGGATCATACTGTGCATAGGGGGCTGTGTGTGGGATCATACTGTGTATAGGGGGCTGTGTGTGGGATCATACTGTGTATAGGGAACTGTGTGTGGAATCATACCGTATATAGGGGGCTGTGTGTGGGATCATACTGTGTATAGGGGGCTGTGTGTGGGATCATACCGTATATAGGGGGCTGTGTGTGGGATCATACTGTGCATAGGGGGCTGTGTGTGGGATCATACTGTATATAGGGGGCTGTATGTGGGATCATACTGTGTATAGGGGGCTGTGTGTGGGATCATATTGTGTATATGGGGCTGTGTGTGGGATCATACTGTGTATAGGGGCTGTGTGTGGGATCATACTGTGTATAGGGAACTGTGTGTGGAATCATACCGTATATAGGGGGCTGTGTGTGGGATGATACTGTGTATATGGGGCTGTGTGTGGGATCATACTGTATATAGGGGGCTGTGTGTGGGATCATACTGTGTATAGAGGACTGTGTGGGATCATACTGTGTATAGGGGACTGTGTGTGGGATCATACTGTGTATAGGTAACTGTGTAGAATCCTACTGTATATAGGGGGCTGTGTGGGGGATCATACTGTGTATAGGGGACTGTGTGTGGGATCATACTGTATATAGGGGCTGTGTGTGGGATCATACTGTATATAGGGGGTTATGTGTGGGATCATACTGTATATAGGGGATTGTGTGTGGGATCATACTGTATATGGGGGCTGTGTGTGGGATCATACTGTATATAGGGGACTGTGTGGGATCATACTGTGTATAGGGGGCTGTGTGGGATCATACTGTGTATAGGGGGCTGTGTGTGGGATCATACTGTGTATAGGGGGTTATGTGTGGGATCATACTTTGTATAGGGGGTTATGTGTGGGATCATACTGTGTATAGGGGGTTATGTGTGGGATCATACTGTATATACGGGACTGTATGTGGGATCATACTGTATATGGGGACTATGTGTGGGATCATACTGTATATGGGGGCTTTGTGTGGGATCATACTGTACATGGGGGCTTTGTGTGGGATCATACTGTATATAGGGGACTGTATGTGGGATCATACTGTATATAGAGGACTGTGTGTGGGATCATACTGTATATGGGGGCTTTGTGTGGGATCATACTGTATATAGGGGACTGTGTGTGGGATCATACTGTATATGGGGGCTTTGTGCGGGATCATACTGTATATAGGGGACTTTATGTGGGATCATACTGTATATAGGGGATTGTGTATGGGATCATACTGTATATAGGGGACTGTGTGTGGGATCATACTGTGTATAGGGGGCTGTGTGTTGGATCATACTGTGTATAGGGGACTGTATATGGGATCATACTGTATATAGGGGACTGTATATGGGATCATACTGTATATAGGGGACTGTGTGATCATACTGTATATAGGGGACTGTATATGGGATCATACTGTATATAGGGGGCTGTGTGTGCGATCATACTGTGTATAGGGGGCTGTGTGTGGGATCATACTGTATATAGGGGGCTGTGTGTGGGAACATACTGTGTATAGGGGGCTGTGTGTGGGATCATACTGTATATAGGGGGCTGTGTGTGGAATCATATCGTATATAGGGGGCTGTGTGTGGGATCATACCGTATATAGGGGGCTGTGTGTGGGATCATACCGTGTATAGGGGGTTGTGTGTGGGATCATACTGTGTATAGGGGGCTGTGTGTGGGATCATACTGTGTATAGGGGACTGTGTGTGGGATCATACTGTGTATAGGGGACTGTGTGTGGGATCATACTGTGTATAGGGGACTGTGTGTGGGATCATACTGTGTATAGGGGACTGTGTGTGGGATCATACTGTATATGGGGCTGTGTGTGGGATCATACTGTGTATAGGGGGTTATGTGTGGGATCATAATGTATATAGGGGACTGTATATGGGATCATACTGTATATAGGGGATTGAGTGTTGGATCATACTGTATATGGGGGCTGTGTGTGGGATCATACTGTGCATAGGGGGCTGTGTGTGGGATCATACTGTGTATAGGGGACTGTGTGTGGGATTATACTGTGTATAGGGGCTGTGTGTGGGATCATACTGTGTATAGGGAACTGTGTGTGGAATCATACGTATATAGGGGGCTGTGTGTGGGATCATACCGTGTATAGGGGGTTGTGTGTGGGATCATACTGTGTATAGGGGGCTGTGTGTGGGATCATACTGTGTATAGGGGGCTGTGTGTGGGATCATACTGTGTATAGGGGGCTGTGTGTGGGATCATACTGTGTATAGGGGACTGTGTGTGGGATCATACTGTGTATAGGGGACTGTGTGTGGGATCATACTGTGTATAGGGGACTGTGTGTGGGATCATACTGTGTATAGGGGACTGTGTGTGGGATCATACTGTATATGGGGCTGTGTGTGGGATCATACTGTGTATAGGGGGTTATGTGTGGGATCATAATGTATATAGGGGACTGTATATGGGATCATATTGTATATAGGGGATTGAGTGTTGGATCATACTGTATATGGGGGCTGTGTGTGGGATCATACTGTGCATAGGGGGCTGTGTGTGGGATCATACTGTGTATAGGGGACTGTGTGTGGGATTATACTGTGTATAGGGGCTGTGTGTGGGATCATACTGTGTATAGGGAACTGTGTGTGGAATCATACGTATATAAGGGGCTGTGTGTGGGATCATACTGTGTATAGGGGGCTGTGTGTGGGATCATACCGTATATAGGGGGCTGTGTGTGGGATCATACTGTGCATAGGGGGCTGTGTGTGGTATCATACTGTATATAGGGGGCTGTGTGTGGGATCATACTGTGTATAGGGGTCTGTGTGTGGGATCATACTGTGTATATGGGGCTGTGTGTGGGATCATACTGTGTATAGGGGCTGTGTGTGGGATCATACTGTGTATAGGGAACTGTGTGTGGAATCATACTGTATATAGGGGGCTGTGTGGGGGATCATACTGTGTATAGGGGACTGTGTGTGGAATCATACTGTATATAGGGGGCTGTGTGTGGAATCATACTGTATATAGGGGGCTGTGTGTGGGATCATACTGTGTATAGGGGGCTGTGTGTGGGATCATACTGTGTTTAGGGGACTGTGTGTGGGATCATACTGTGTATAGGGGACTGTGTGTGGGATCATACTGTGTATAGGGGACTGTGTGTGGGATCATACTGTGTATAGGTAACTGTGTGTAGAATCCTACTGTATATAGGGGGCTGTGTGGGGGATCATACTGTGTATAGGGGACTGTGTGTGGAATCATACTGTATATAGGGGGCTGTGTGTGGGATCATACTGTGTATAGGGGGCTGTGTGTGGGATCATACTGTGTTTAGGGGACTGTGTGTGGGATCATACTGTGTATAGGGGACTGTGTGTGGGATCATACTGTGTATAGGGGACTGTGTGGGATCTTACTGTGTATAGGGGACTGTGTGGGGGATCATACTGTATATGGGGCTGTGTGTGGGATCATACTGTGTATAGGGGGTTATGTGTGGGATCATACTGTATATAGGGGACTGTATGTGGGATCATACTGTATATAGGGGACTTTGTGGGATCATACTGTATATAGGGGGCTGTGTGGGATCATACTGTGTATAGGGGGCTGTGTATGGGATCATACTGTGTATAGGGGGTTATATGTGGGATCATACTGTATATACGGGACTGTATGTGGGATCATACGGTATATGGGGACTGTGTGTGGGATCATACTGTATATGGGGGATTGTGTGTGGGATCATACTGTATATGGGGGCTGTGTGTGGGATCATACTGTATATAGGGGACTGTGTGGAATCATACTGTATATAGGGGACTGTGTGGGATCATACTGTATATAGGGGGCTGTGTGGGATCATACTGTGTATAGGGGGCTGTGTATGGGATCATACTGTGTATAGGGGGTTATATGTGGGATCATACTGTATATACGGGACTGTATGTGGGATCATACGGTATATACGGGACTGTATGTGGGATCATACGGTATATGGGGACTGTGTGTGGGATCATACTGTATATGGGGGATTTGTGTGGGATCATACTGTATATGGGGGCTTTGTGTGTGATCATACTGTATATAGGGGACTGTATGTGGGATCATACTGTATATAGGGGACTGTGTGTGGGATCATACTGTATATAGGGGACTTTATGTGGATCATACTGTATATAGGGGATTGTGTGTGGGATCATACTGTATATAGGGGACTGTGTGTGGGATCATAATGTGTATAGGGGACTGTGTGTGGGATCATACTGTGTATAGGGGGCTGTGTGTTGGATCATACTGTGTATAGGGGGCTATGTGTGGGATCATACTGTATATAGGGGACTGTATATGGGATCATACTGTGTATAGGGGACTGTGTGGGGGATCATACTGTATATAGGGGGCTGTGTGTGGGATCATACTGTTTATAGGGGGCTGCGTGTGGGTTCATACTGTATATAGGGGGCTGTGTGTGGGATCATACTGTGTATAGGGGGCTGTGTGAGGGAACATACTGTATATAGGGGGCTGTGTGTGGGATCATACTGTGTATGGGGGGCTGTGTGTGGGATCATACTGTATATGGGGGCTGTGTGTGGGATCATACTGTGTATAGGGGCTGTGTGTGGAATCATACTGTGTATAGGGAACTGTGTGTGGAATCATACCGTATATAGGGGGCTGTGTGTGGGATCATACTGTGTATAGGGGGCTGTGTGTGGGATCATACTGTGTATAGGAGGCTGAGTGTGGGATCATACTGTGTATAGGGGCTGTGTGTGGGATCATACTGTATATAGGGGGCTGTGTGTGGGATCATTCTGTGTATAGGGGGCTGTGTGTGGAATCATACCGTATATAGGGGGCTGTGTGTGGGATCATACTGTGTATAGGGGGCTGTGTTTGGGATCATACTGTATATGGGGGCTGTGTGTGGGATCATACTGTGTATAGGGGGTGTGTGTGGGATCATACTGTGTATAGGGGGCTGTGTGTGGGATCATACTGTGTATAGGGGACTGTGTGTGGGATCACACTGTGTATAGGGGACTGTGTGTGGGATCATACTGTGTATAGGGGACTGTGTGTGGGATCATACTGTGTATAGGGGACTGTGTGTGGGATCATACTGTATATGGGGGACTGTGTGTGGGATCATACTGTGTATAGGGGGTTATGTGTGGGATCATACTGTATATAGGGGACTGTATGTGGGATTATACTGTATATAGCGGATTGTGTGTGGGATCATACTGTATATGGGGGCTGTGTGTGGGATCATACTGTATATAAGGGACTGTGTGGGATCATACTGTATATAGGGGACTGTATGTGGGATCATACTGTATATAGGGGATTGTGTGTGGGATCATACTGTATATAGTGGACTGTGTGTGGGATCATACTGTGTATAGGGGACTGTGTGTTGGATCATACTGTGTATAGGGGGCTATGTGTGTGATCATACTGTATATAGGGGACTGTATATGGGATCATACTGTATATAGGGGACTGTGTGTGGGATCATACTGTATATAGGGGACTGTATATGGGATCATACTGTATATAGGGGGCTGTGTGTGGGATCATACTGTGTATAGGGGGCTGTGTGTGGGATCATACTGTATATAGGGAGCTGTGTGTGGGATCATACTGTATATGGGGGCTGTGTGTGGGATCATACTGTGTTTAGGGGCTGTGTGTGGAATCATACTGTGTATAGGGAACTGTGTGTGGAATCATACCGTATATAGGGGGCTGTGTGTGGGATCATACTGTGTATAGGAGGCTGAGTGTGGGATCATACTGTGTATAGGGGGATGTGTGTGGGATCATACTGTATATAGGGGGCTGTGTGTGGGATCATACCGTGTATAGGGGGCTGTGTGTGGAATCATACTGTATATGGGGGCTGTGTGTGGGATCATACTGTGTATAGGGGCTGTGTGTGGAATCATACTGTGTATAGGGAACTGTGTGTGGAATCATACCGTATATAGGGGGCTGTGTGTGGGATCATACTGTGTATAGGAGGCTGAGTGTGGGATCATACTGTGTATAGGGGGCTGTGTGTGGGATCATACTGTGTATAGGGGGCTGTGTGGGATCATACTGTATATAGGGGACTGTATGTGGGATCATACTGTATATAGGGGATTGTGTGTGGGATCATACTGTATATAGGGGACTGTGTGTGGGATCATACTGTGTATAGGAGGCTGTGTGTGGGATCATACTGTATATAGGGGGCTGTGTGTGGGATCATTCTGTGTATAGGGGGCTGTGTGTGGGATCATACCGTGTATAGGGGGCTGTGTGTGGAATCATACCGTATATAGGGGGCTGTGTGTGGGATCATACTGTATATAGGGGGCTGTGTGTGGGATCATACTGTATATAGTGGGCTGTGTGTGGGATCATACTGTGAATAGGGGACTGTGTGTGGGATCATACTGTGTATAGGGGGCTGTGTGTTGGATCATACTGTGTATAGGGGGCTATGTGTGGGATCATACTGTATATAGGGGACTGTATATGGGATCATACTGTATATAGGGGACTGTGTGTGGGATCATACTGTATATAGGGGACTGTATATGGGATCATACTGTATATAGGGGGCTGTGTGTGGGATCATACTGTGTATAGTGGCTGTGTGTGGGATCATACTGTATATAGGGGGCTGTGTGTGGGATCATACTGTGTATAGGGGGATGTGTGTGGGATCATACTGTATATAGGGGGCTGTGTGTGGGATCATACTGTGTATAGGGGGCTGTGTGTGGGATCATACTGTATATGGGGGCTGTGTGTGGGATCATACTGTGTATAGGGGCTGTGTGTGGAATCATACTGTGTATAGGGAACTGTGTGTGGAATCATACCGCATATAGGGGGCTGTGTGTGGGATCATTCTGTGTATAGGGGGCTGTGTGTGGGATCATACCGTATATAGGGGGCTGTGTTTGGAATCATACCGTATATAGGGGGCTGTGTGTGGGATCATACTGTGTATAGGGGGCTGTGTTTGGGATCATACTGTATATGGGGGCTGTGTGTGGGATCATACTGTATATAGGGGGCTGTGTGTGGGATCATAATGTATATAGTGGGCTGTGTGTGGGATCATACTGTGTATAGGGGACTGTGTGTGGGATTATACTGTGTATAGGGGGCTGTGTGTGGGATCATACTGTATATAGGGGACTGTGTGTGGGATCATACTGTATATAGGGGATTGTGTGTGGGATCATACTGTATATAGGGGACTGTGTGTGGGATCATACTGTGTATAGGAGGCTGTGTGTGGGATCATACTGTATATAGGGGGCTGTGTGTGGGATCATTCTGTGTATAGGGGGCTGTGTGTGGGATCATACTGTGTATAGGGGCTGTGTGTGGGATTATACTGTGTATAGGGGGCTGTGTGTGGGATCATACTGTATATAGGGGACTGTATGTGGGATCATACTGTATATAGGGGATTGTGTGTGGGATCATACTGTATATAGGGGACTGTGTGTGGGATCATACTGTGTATAGGAGGCTGTGTGTGGGATCATACTGTATATAGGGGGCTGTGTGTGGGATCATAATGTATATAGTGGGCTGTGTGTGGGATCATACTGTGTATAGGGGACTGTGTGTGGGATTATACTGTGTATAGGGGGCTGTGTGTGGGATCATACTGTATATAGGGGACTGTATGTGGGATCATACTGTATATAGGGGATTGTGTGTGGGATCATACTGTATATAGGGGACTGTGTGTGGGATCATACTGTGTATAGGAGGCTGTGTGTGGGATCATACTGTATATAGGGGGCTGTGTGTGGGATCATTCTGTGTATAGGGGGCTGTGTGTGGGATCATACTGTGTATAGGGGCTGTGTGTGGGATTATACTGTGTATAGGGGGCTGTGTGTGGGATCATACTGTATATAGGGGACTGTATGTGGGATCATACTGTATATAGGGGATTGTGTGTGGGATCATACTGTATATAGGGGACTGTGTGTGGGATCATACTGTGTATAGGAGGCTGTGTGTGGGATCATACTGTATATAGGGGGCTGTGTGTGGGATCATTCTGTGTATAGGGGGCTGTGTGTGGGATCATACCGTGTATAGGGGGCTGTGTGTGGAATCATACCGTATATAGGGGGCTGTGTTTGGGATCATACTGTATATGGGGGCTGTGTGTGGGATCATACTGTATATAGGGGGCTGTGTGTGGGATCATACTGTATATAGTGGGCTGTGTGTGGGATCATACTGTGAATAGGGGACTGTGTGTGGGATCATACTGTATATAGGGGACTGTATATGGGATCATACTGTATATAGGGGGCTGTGTGTGGGATCATACTGTATATAGGGGACTGTATATGGGATCATACTGTATATAGGGGGCTGTGTGTGGGATCATACTGTGTATAGGGGGCTGTGTGTGGGATCATACTGTATATAGGGGGCTGTGTGTGGGATCATACTGTGTATAGGGGGCTGTGTGTGGGATCATACTGTATATAGGGGGCTGTGTGTGGGATCATACTGTGTATAGGGGGCTGTGTGTGGGATCATACTGTATATAGGGGGCTGTGTGTGGGATCATAGTGTGTATAGGGGGCTGTGTGTGGGATCATACTGTATATGGGGGCTGTGTGTGGGATCATACTGTGTATAGGGAACTGTGTGTGGAATCATACCGTATATAGGGGGCTGTGTGTGGGATCATACTGTGTATAGGGGGCTGTGTTTGGGATCATACTGTATATGGGGGCTGTGTGTGGGATCATACTGTATATAGGGGGCTGTGTGTGGGATCATAATGTATATAGTGGGCTGTGTGTGGGATCATACTGTGTATAGGGGGCTGTGTGTGGGATCATACTGTGTATAGGGGGCTGTGTGTGGGATCATACTGTGTATAGGGGGCTGTGTGTGGGATCATACTGTGTATAGGGGACTGTGTGTGGGATCATACTGTATATAGGGGACTGTATGTAGGATCATACTGTATATAGGGGACTGTGTGTGGGATCATACTGTATATGGGGGCTTTGTGCGGGATCATACTGTATAGGGGACTTTATGTGGGATCATACTGTATATAGGGGGCTGTGTGTGGGATCATACTGTGTATAGGGGGTTGTGTGTGGGATCATACTGTGTATAGGGGGCTGTGTGTGGGATCATACTGTGTATAGGGGGCTCTGTGTGGGATCATACTGTATATAGGGGACTGGATGTGGGATCATAATGTATATAGGGGACTGTATGTGGGATCATACTGTATATAGGGGACTGTGTGTGGGATCATACTGTGTATAGGGGACTGTGTGTGGGATCTTACTGTGTATAGGGGACTGTGTGTGGGATCATACTGTATATGGGGCTGTGTGTGGGATCATACTGTGTATAGGGGGTTATATGTGGGATCATACTGTATATAGGGGACTGTATGTGGGATCATACTGTATATAGGGGACTGTATGTGGGATCATACTGTATATAGGGGACTGTGTGTGGGATCATACTGTATATGGGGGCTTTGTGTGGGATCATACTGTATATAGGGGACTACCATAACAAGAGAAACTGGAGTACGCGGTGACAGCAAGAGAAATGCTTTTTTGTATAAAAATATATAAATGTTTATTGTGCATACAAAATATATAAATAATCATACATAGTAAAATAGTGCACCAAGGAGCATACAGGCAAGACACAAGGACCACCCCTATGGCAAAACAATCCTATTGTAAGCAAATATTCAGGTCAAGTGACCAAAAGAAAAAATATTTATAAAAGACAGGTCAGGGAGTTCCCATCGTGGATCGCAATAATAGCGTCATATATCCTGAACTGCCAGATTAAACCAATGAACAGTGCAGCTTACCGGGATCTAAGAAGCCAGAACGGGATCCCCAGGTGCCTGATGTCCACTGTGTATAGGGGACTGTGTGTGGGATCATACTGTGTATAGGGGACTGTGTGTGGGATCATACTGTATATGGGGCTGTGTGTGGGATCATACTGTGTATAGGGGGTTATATGTGGGATCATACTGTATATAGGGGACAGTATGTGGGATCATACTGTGTATAGGGGGCTGTGTGTGGGATCATACTGTGTATAGGGGGCTGTGTGGGATCATACTGTGTATAGGGGACTGTGTGTGGGATCATACTGTGTATAGGGGACTGTGTGTGGGATCTTACTGTGTATAGGGGGCTGTTTGTGGGATCATACTGTGTATAGGGGGCTGTGTGTGGGATCATACTGTGTATAGGGGGCTGTGTGTGGGATCATACTGTGTATAGGGGACTGTGTGTGGGATCATACTGTGTATAGGGGACTGTGTGTGGGATCATACTGTGTATAGGGGACTGTGTGTGGGATCTTACTGTGTATAGGGGACTGTGTGTGGGATCATACTGTATATGGGGCTATGTGTGGGATCATACTGTGTATAGGGGGTTATATGTGGGATCATACTGTATATAGGGGACTGTATGTGGGATCATACTGTATATAGGGGATTGTATGTGGGATCATACTGTATATGGGGGCTGTGTGTGGGATCATACTGTATATAGGTGATTGTGTGAGTTCTCATACTGTATATGGGGGCTGTGTGTGGGATCATACTGTATATAGGGGACTGTGTGTGGGATCATACTGTGTATAGGGGGCTGTGTGGGATCATACTGTGTATAGGGGGCTGTGTGTGGGATCATACTGAGTATAGGGGGCTGTGTGTGGGATCATACTGTGTATAGGAGGTTATGTGTGGGATAATACTGTATATACAGTGGGGAAAAAAAGTATTTAGTCAGTCAGCAATAGTGCAAGTTCCACCACTTAAAAAGATGAGAGGCGTCTGTAATTTACATCATAGGTAGACCTCAACTATGGGAGACAAACTGAGAAAAAAAAATCCAGAAAATCACATTGTCTGTTTTTTTTTTCATTTTATTTGCATATTATGGTGGAAAATAAGTATTTGGTCAGAAACAAAATTTCATCTCAATACTTTGTGATATATCCTTTGTTGGCAATGACAGAGGTCAAACGTTTTCTGTAAGTCTTCACAAGGTTGCCACACACTGTTGTTGGTATGTTGGCCCATTCCTCCATGCAGATCTCCTCTAGAGCAGTGATGTTTTTGGCTTTTCGCTTGGCAACACGGACTTTCAACTCCCTCCAAAGGTTTTCTATAGGGTTGAGATCTGGAGACTGGCTAGGCCACTCCAGGACCTTGAAATGCTTCTTACGAAGCCACTCCTTCGTTGCCCTGGCGGTGTGCTTTGGATCATTGTCATGTTGAAAGACCCAGCCACGTTTCATCTTCAATGCCCTTGCTGATGGAAGGAGGTTTGCACTCAAAATCTCACGATACATGGCCCCATTCATTCTTTCATGTACCCGGATCAGTCGTCCTGGCCCCTTTGCAGAGAAACAGCCCCAAAGCATGATGTTTCCACCACCATGCTTTACAGTAGGTATGGTGTTTGATGGATGCAACTCAGTATTCTTTTTCCTCCAAACATGACAAGTTGTGTTTCTACCAAACAGTTCCAGTTTGGTTTCATCAGACCATAGGACATTCTCCCAAAACTCCTCTGGATCATCCAAATGCTCTCTAGCAAACTTCAGACGGGCCCGGACATGAACAGGCTTAAGCAGTGGGACACGTCTGGCACTGCAGGATCTGAGTCCATGGTGGCGTAGTGTGTTACTTATGGTAGGCCTTGTTACATTGGTCCCAGCTCTCTGCAGTTCATTCACTAGGTCCCCCCGCATGGTTCTGGGATTTTTGCTCACCGTTCTTGTGATCATTCTGACCCCACAGGGTGGGATTTTGCGTGGAGCACCAGATCGAGGGAGATTATCAGTGGTCTTGTATGTCTTTCATTTTCTAATTATTGCTCCCACAGTTGATTTCTTCACTCCAAGCTGGTTGGCTATTGCAGATTCAGTCTTCCCAGCCTGGTGCAGGGCTACAATTTTGTTTCTGGTGTCCTTTGACAGCTCTTTGGTCTTCACCATAGTGGAGTTTGGAGTCAGACTGTTTGAGGGTGTGCACAGGTGTCTTTTTATACTGATAACAAGTTTAAACAGGTGCCATTACTACAGGTAATGAGTGGAGGAAAGAGGAGACTCTTAAAGAAGAAGTTACAGGTCTGTGAGAGCCAGAAATCTTGATTGCTTGTTTCTGACCAAATACTTATTTTCCACCATAATATGCAAATAAAATGAAAAAAAAACAGACAATGTGATTTTCTGGATTTTTTTTTCTCAGTTTGTCTCCCATAGTTGAGGTCTACCTATGATGTAAATTACAGACGCCTCTCATCTTTTTAAGTGGTGGAACTTGCACTATTGCTGACTGACTAAATACTTTTTTTCCCCACTGTAGGGGACTGTATGTGGGATCATAATGTATATAGGGGACTGTGTGTGGGATCATACTGTATATGGGGGCTGTGTGTGGGATCATACTGTATATGGGGGACTGTATGTGGGATCATACAGTATATAGGGGACTGTGTGTGGGATCATACTGTATATGGGGTCTTTGTGTGGGATCATACTGTATATAGGGGGCTATGTGTGGGATCATACTGTATATAGGGGGCTATGTGTGGGATCATACTGTATATGGGGGGCTGTGTGTGGGATCATACTGTATATGGGGGGCTGTGTGTGGGATCATACTGTATATGGGGGGCTGTGTGTGGGATCATACTGTATATAGGGGGCTATGTGTGGGATCATACTGTATATGGGGGCATTGTTCTTATATCTATCAATGGGGAAAAGGGTTATTTCTGATGATAAAAAAACAAACAAAAGCAGAACGGTTGTCATCACATGTGAAATTGCCGGCACATATCCCCACTTTTTTCGTGTCGTCTGTGCACAATTTTGATGGTTAGGTAATAAGCAGGACATAATACGATATAATACCAGCCCGTCATTTTTTTCGGCTTTTTTTTATTATATGTATTTATATCTTTACAAAGCTCCAGAACCAAGACTAAAATCACCAATGCGGAGTTCATTTTGATCGCCTCCCGCTCCCTCGCTCTCCTCCACCTGATACATGTGAATTAATGGCTGGTTGTCTGCGGAATCATTATCCGTTGTTATTAGTCTCTTAGCAACATGGCTGAACACACAAAGTCGGGATAACGCCGGCCTGCTATAAACAGCATCTCCGACAAGGCAGTTTCAGAAACAAAAAAAAAAAAAAATGAAGGCCAAAAATAAAGCGAATGGAGACATTCAAAATATGTAGCAAAAAAAAAAAGTAATGATATTTTTCTGTGCCAAACTGCTGCTGTCACCCTCCGGTCGAACGTTTGATGGATAACATACAACATATTTCCTAGCAACATGACTATTTTAACACTGAAATAACACAGGCGCCCAAAAACTCCGCACTTAAAGGGAAAGTCCGCCATCCGTAGCGGCATATCATGAATCTCCTAGTCCACATTAGGAGATGTCATCGCCCCCAAAAAGCAAAAAGTTTTGATTAATATGTATCTAAGACAGAAGTTTATATAGAAAATACATCTAAGCAGGGGCGGGGTTTGGGCGGAGCTTAGCTCTACAGTGTATCCATTTACTTCCAACAGTTGTGTGTTCCATAAACATGTAGGGTGTGGTCAGGAGGCGGAGCTACAATTTAAAGGGCAAGTCCAACTTGACAATGATTAGGCAGAATTGCCACTTCTGAGATTGGGAAAGCTGGGTGGTTTAGACAATGTTAGTTTTCCTTAATGCTCAGGTTATAGCTCTCCCAGGATTTGTCATAGAATGTTCCTATAAACTGATATCAATTCTTGGCTACTTTTTATGGCAGCCTATACACATCGCACATGGGACCTAACCCAGCTTTCCCAGTAGCAGATGAAATAAAACTTTGATATTACTCCACACCCCCCCAAACATTTATCCATCAAGCGAAGTATTAAAATAACTTTGTAAATTAATTATCTATTTACCAATAGACATAATTAATGATTTCATCACATCTGCCAAATCCTCCAGGAACGCAGCCAGGCGGCATCGCCGTGTTCCAGGAAATCTCCCTGTTTACCAACATTTCTAATTATATAGGGTTTTGTGTATTCATTTTGCATAATTTTCAAAATCAATCAGGCGGCTGAAAACCCCACCATGAACACACACACAGCTGCAGTGCTTGTTACAGTGTATCAGAACGTCAGCGCTCTCTTATATGTACTTGATCCACATCGGAACATGATTGTGCCTTTGATCTCGCTACTGTCACCTACCCTTTAAAGGTGGCATTAGAGAGCTAATCAGCATTTTCTTTTTCCCATGAAGCACTGGGAATAAGACTCCATATTTGACTAGTCTCATTTTAAGAGAGCCAGTCTCACCCCCTTCCCCCACGGTGTCGGATATGGTCAGGACAGAATGCACCCACTAGCTCAGCGACACTGAAAATCATAGATAGAGAGGAGAGGGGAGGAAACTGGTGAAAAGTGTAGGATTCAAGTCATATAATGGCCAGAAAGTGTTATTCCTCATGAACACTGTGATGGGGTGATATGCTATGTGGATGTCATTTTTTGTATATTCCTATTTTTCTATTTCAGTTATTTTCACAGTGTTTTTCTTATTACATTGTAAGTCTACAGCCTCATTGTATCGGTCTCTTGATGACCCCCTGTAGTGCATTAATCCCTAAGGCCCTTTGTTCTCCTCTGGGGGGCCTGGAAACCGCCCCAACTTGTTTAACTTTCCCTGGACAAGGAAGGGGGTGGAGAGAGAACGGCAGCTGGACAGGTCAGTTCCAGTGTGGACAGGATCATGTAAAGACTGCATTTCAGAGAGAAGGACCCATTTTATCCTCTGGTGCTAGTGTTTTGGAATCTCGTTTCCCTGGACACTTTATCCTGTTACTGGACTGCATTCTTATTCTGGATTATCTTATCCTTTGTGTGGTGGACTGAATATGGACCTTTTCGTATTTTTGCCTGAATAAAAGTCTTGGAATTGTTCACTCTTCGCTTGCTCTGTTGATTGTGTGATACCAGAGAAGGACCCCGTGACAAATACACACAATTGGGAGATTGGGCAGAGTTAAAGACGTCAGCTGTCTGTGCGGCTCCCTCTTCAGTTTCTACCCAGCAGAAATAAGCACTTTACCATTAGACTCCAGATTGGTACAATGTATCACCCTCGGTCTCGTGTAACAAACTATCGGGACAGGGGAGAGAGATTTAGCAGCTCACATGTACAGCAAAGCACAGAGAATTAGCTGGACACAATTGTAACAAACCCTCAGCAGTGAGAAGTAGCCGTCAGATCTTTATTCTCTGAATATAAAGAATATTCGATTCCCTCACAACAATCTGATGTCTCGTAAACGTGCAGAATTCGCAGAGCTTTCTAACATACAGAGAAGGAGTCCTCCCTTATTAACTCTGTTCTCCATGCTGTTGACGATAATCTGGGGCTCCTAACCTCATGGTCAGCCCGGGGCAGGACAAGCTTACTAGGAAACAGATGACTAAGCTGCTCTGCTCATATCACCGCTGATCTCTATGGAGAACGATGGCTTCTGTTCTCCTGAGAATGGCCTTGGGCCCAACCTGCCCCCGCCCGACTCTCCATTCAATGGGATACAGTAATTAATACAGTAATTAGCAGGAGCTCCAGACACAGGGACACAATGTCATCATTTAGTCCTCATCATGGTAAAATGCAGCCCAAAAGTGGCATCAGGGACAAAGTGGGCAAAGATCGCAAGGCCAAAGTGGACAGAGGCCTCATGGCTAAATAAGGTGGCACTGGTAGGACAGGACAGTTGTCATAAGGTTAGATTGCACGGCTGCTGGAAAGACAAAGTGGGCAGATGCCACAGGTAGAGGCCCAAAGGAAAAAGTGTGAAGAGACCATGAGGGCAAAGTGGGAAGAGACCTCAAGGCTTAACAGGTAAGAAGTAAAAGCATAGGGCAGTTTTCATAAGTATAGATTGGACGGATACTGGAAAAACAAAGTGGGCAGATACCACAGGACTCATCGGGTAGAGGCCCAAAGGACAAAGTGTTAAGAGACTATAAGGGCAAAGTGGGAAGAGACATCAGGGCTAAACAGGCAGGCAGTGAAAGGACAGGGCAGTTGTCATAAAGATAGATTGTATAGATGCTGTAAAGACAAAGTGGACAGGTGCCACAAGGATTCATAGGGTAGAGGCCCAAAGGACAAACTGCAAAGAGACCATAAGTGCAAAGTGGGAAAAGACCATAAAGGACACAGTGTGAAGAAACCATAAGGGCAAAGTGGGAAGAGACCATAAGAACAAAGTAGGCATAGACCACAGGGCTAAACAGGCAGGCACTGCAAGGACAGGGCAGTTGTCATAAGGATAGATTGGACGGATGGCAGAAAGACCAAGTGTGCTGGCACCACAAGGATTCATTGGGTAAAGGCCCAAAGGACAAAGTGCAAAGGGATCATAAGGGCAAGGTGGGAAAAGACCATACATAAGGACAAACGGGGAAGACACCATAAGTGGGAAGAGACCTCAGGGCCAAATATGCAGACACCGGAAGGACAGGGCAGTTGTCATAAGGTTAGATTGGACGGATGGAGGAAAGACAAAATGGACAGGTGTCGCAAGGACTCACCAGGTAGAGGTCCAAAGGACAAAGTGGGAAGAATGAATAAGGCTTTGAGGAGAAAATGGGCAGAGGCTTCAGGGCCAAAGAAGGCAGATAATGAAAGGACAAGGCAGTTGCCATAAGGTTAAATTGGGTGGATGCTACAAAGACAAATGGGCTGAGGCCTCAGAGACTGAGTGGGTCAAAGTGGGCAGATATGGCAAGGACAAAGTTGGTAGTGTCCAAATGGTCAAAGTGGGTATTGGCTGCAAAGTCGGCAGACAAGGCAAAAGCCGGGCTAAAGTGGGCAGAGGCCACATGGTCAGATTCTGCAATTCCACAGTGGGCAGAGGCCACATGGTCAGATTCTGCAATTCCACAGTGGGCAGAGGCCACATGGTCAGAATGTGTAAGCCACAAAACTGAAGTGGATAGCTACCACGGGGTGAAAATAGGCAGAACCTGCAAGCAAAATGTTGGTAGTTCTCTCTTGATCATAGTGGATAGGAAATGCAGTGGCAGGGCCGCGGGGCCATAGTTGGCAGGGACTATAGGAGCAAAGCAGGGAGAAGATACCCTGCAGGGCCAATGTGCAGTGACCTGACCTAGCACCTGGAGGGAGTAATTTTGCCTCCTGCTACTTGTGGACTTTGTGGTCGGGTCATAAAGGCATTTATGGGGTATACGGAATTTTACTTTCTAGAAAATGAAAAAAAAAAAAATGAAAAAAACTTTTAAAAAGTTTTTTCCGTTGAAGTCCCAGTGTTTTATTTTCCCATTGTAGATGGCATTTCGCCTCGTCTCCTCCGGAAATCTGTAGATGTTAACAGATAAAGCTTTTCTCCCACGGGTAAAAGGGGTCGGAGCGGAGGCACGTTTTTTTTTTTTACTTTTTTTTTTCCAACAAGAGGAAAATAAAAAAGAAAATCTCCAAATCTCTGAATCCATTTAAGTTGCTAATAATACCAGAATGTTTATGTGCGGACCCGGAGTCGTGTGTTTATTTTCCAGTTGTCTACAGATACTCCCTAATTTTTTCCCAGGCTCTCGGGCAGTAAACTGTTTTTTCATCGTCCCCTCTGCACTTCTGTCTCTACATCTTAACTCATACTTCCCAAGGCGTCAGATGGCCGGAGAGGGACGCTAGGGGCTTTAGGAAAGTGGTGACCACAGATGGATTCGCTGGCACGAGTTAATGCACAATCATTCACAACAATTTGGAGGGGCCGATATATTCAGAACCACATGATGCCAGATTATTGGAATTTTTTGAACTATTAGGCATCTTTACCCTATAATAAATTCACCCTACGATACATTCCCAGTGGCCGAACTCTTAACGCTATGCTGTTGAAAGCTGCAGTACCACGGATCGCCACAACCATATGTATGGCGCTGTACCAAGGTAAAAAAAAAAAAAAATTTGGACTTGGTACTCATCTAGCTGACCGGCGGGTGTTTTATCCTAAGGAGAGGTCAGCAATATTTCTGGATGCTCTAATAAAGCAGGTTTTATTACTTTCTATATTAAAATATGCCATATAATACAATTTAGAAGATAAAAATCAACATTGCGATTTTCTTTTTTTTTTTACACCATTAAAAGTGACAGTTAATTTCTGGAATTTGTTCACTGTTACTCCAACATTATTAAAATCAATCACACTCCTTGGAGAGTTAACCGAGCTGCCTAAAATCTCCATCTATTGTGCTGTGATGCCCCGCCCCCGAGGAGTCAGGGAGTTTGGAATTATTGCAGAAATACACTCCACTTCTCAGGAAATATGATGGAAAAGCAATAGCTTCAGCTCAAGAACATATACTGTAAGTATGCAGATTATGGACATATAATGTGGATTATATTTTTTTTGGTCTTTCCAGCCCCAAAATCTTAACACAGATAAATAATTAAAGAATTAGCAATCCTGCCCTCATCCAACAATGTATAAAGATTTTTGTATTAGATCTCGCTTTCCACAAGAAGGTTGGAGAAACAAACATTTAATAACAAATATATGAACTTAAAGGGGTTGTACACTTTCATAAAAAGTGGACCCCAAATGCTGTAAAATGTCTGGAAAGCAAACACAAAGGGCGCTCTCCCACCCATGGTCCATCATCAGCTGCTTGTGTCTTAGTGTTTTGGCTGCTGTAGTGCTATGGCTGACGCCCCTGCATGATGTCCTCTTCTCTATTTATGCAGGGATGTCGGCTTACTGACTGCCGTGGCTCTGTGGCGTTGTCCCAGGCTTGCTTCTGCTTCCTGCTGTGGTATGTACCGCAGCTCCCGCCGGCGCACCTAGTGAGCGCACACTCCCATGCTCTTAAAGGGGTAGAGCACACATATTGCTAAATGCCCTCAGCCTGTTGCTAGGAGTCATTTAGCATAATGTGTTCACATGCTGGATGTCTCTCAGCTAATAGCTGCATAAAATACTCCCTCTCCCTTAGGGAGATGCCAAGCAACGGGTCATTTTCCTGTACTACCTCCTGTCACCTACAGCTCAAAAATATTTCCAAAATCCGTCCTTTCCTCAACCCTCAATCTACTAAAATGCTTGTACATGCCCTCATCATCTCCCTCTTCGACTACTGCAACATCCTTTTCTGTGGTCTCCCTGCTAACACCCTCGCACCTCTCCAGTACATCCTTAACTCTGCTGCCCGACTAATTCATCTCTCTCCTCGCTACTCCTCCGCTTCTCCCCTCTGCAAATCTCTTCACTGGCTTCCATTCCCTCGGGGTATCCAGTTCAAATTACTAACACTGACCTACAAGGCCATCTATAACCTGTCTCCCCCATATGTCTCTGAACTAATCTCCCGATAACTTCCCTCAGGTAATCTCCGGTTCTCCTCCCAAGACCTCCTTCTCTTCTCCACACTTATTCGCTCCTCACCCAACCGCCTCCAAGACTTCTCCCGAATAGCCCCTATTCTCTGGAATTCTTTGCCCTAACAAGTCCGACTATCAACCACACTCGGATCCTTCAGACGGAACCTGAAAACCCACCTCTTCAGGAAAGCCTACAGCCTGCAATGACCCCGCTGCCTCCTTCTCTCTCACCACTACTGGAGCTACCGCCTCACCAACACCGGAACTGCTGCACCCCCCCAACCTACTGTCTCCTTCCCCACCATCCTGTAGCATGTAAGCCCGAAAGGGCAGGGTCCTCTCCTCTCTGTATCAGTCTGTGATTGTTACCTTACTGTAAGTGATATCTGTAATCTGTATGTAACCCCTTCTCATGTACAGCACCATGGAATCAATGGTGCTATAGAAATAAATAATAATAATAGCAGCACTGTGGTTGGCACTATTATTATAGCAGCACTGTGATGGACATTATCATTAGAGACCCACTGTGGTAGGAAATATTATGTTAGAGGCACTGTGTTAGGCATTATTATAGCGGCACTGTGGTGGACACTATTATTATACAGACTCTGTGTTTGGCACTAATAGATGCACTGTGGCAGCAGAGATCATGTTAGAGGCTCTGTGGTAGGAAATATTATTATAGCGGCACTGTGGTAGGCACTTTTATTATAGTGTCAAGGGGATATCGCGACAGAGTGGGGCCAGAAGATTGCAGCATCTGGTTTCACAAACTCCTGCACTTGTTAGAACTACTTCACCATCTTATTAAACAGTGCAGCTTTTTCCTTGCTGGCGGTGCAAGGGTTAATCTGTTCAGTTGAAGCTCCTGGAGCTTTCCTACCTGGATTATCTCAGCTGTTCAGTGATGGTCACTCCCCTCTGCTATACAGTGGGGCAAAAAAGTATTTAGTCAGTCAGCAATAGTGCAAGTTCCACCACTTAAAAAGATGAGAGGCGTCTGTAATTTACATCATAGGTAGACCTCAACTATGGGAGACAAACTGAGAAAAAAAAAATCCAGAAAATCATATTGTCTGTTTTTTTTTTCATTTTATTTGCATATTATGGTGGAAAATAAGTATTTGGTCAGAAACAAGCAATCAAGATTTCTGGCTCTCACAGACCTGTAACTTCTTCTTTAAGAGTCTCCTCTTTCCTCCACTCATTACCTGTAGTAATGGCACCTGTTTAAACTTGTTATCAGTATAAAAAGACACCTGTGCACACCCTCAAACAGTCTGGCTCCAAACTCCACTATGGTGAAGACCAAAGAGCTGTCAAAGGACACCAGAAACAAAATTGTAGCCCTGCACCAGGCTGGGAAGACTGAATCTGCAATAGCCAACCAGCTTGGAGTGAAGAAATCAACTGTGGGAGCAATAATTAGAAAATGGAAGACATACAAGACCACTGATAATCTCCCTCGATCTGGTGCTCCACGCAAAATCCCACCCCGTGGGGTCAGAATGATCACAAGAACGGTGAGCAAAAATCCCAGAACCACGCGGGGGGACCTAGTGAATGAACTGCAGAGAGCTGGGACCAATGTAACAAGGCCTACCATAAGTAACACACTACGCCACCATGGACTCAGATCCTGCAGTGCCAGACGTGTCCCACTGCTTAAGCCTGTACATGTCCGGGCCCGTCTGATGTTTGCTAGAGAGCATTTGGATGATCCAGAGGAGTTTTGGGAGAATGTCCTATGGTCTGATGAAACCAAACTGGAACTGTTTGGTAGAAACACAACTTGTCGTGTTTGGAGGAAAAAGAATACTGAGTTGCATCCATCAAACACCATACCTACTGTAAAGCATGGTGGTGGAAACATCATGCTTTGGGGCTGTTTCTCTGCAAAGGGGCCAGGACGACTGATCCGGGTACATGAAAGAATGAATGGGGCCATGTATCGTGAGATTTTGAGTGCAAACCTCCTTCCATCAGCAAGGGCATTGAAGATGAAACGTGGCTGGGTCTTTCAGCATGACAATGATCCAAAGCACACCGCCAGGGCAACGAAGGAGTGGCTTCGTAAGAAGCATTTCAAGGTCCTGGAGTGGCCTAGCCAGTCTTCAGATCTCAACCCTATAGAAAACCTTTGGAGGGAGTTGAAAGTCCGTGTTGCCAAGCGAAAAGCCAAAAACATCACTGCTCTAGAGGAGATCTGCATGGAGGAATGGGCCAACATACCAACAACAGTGTGTGGCAACCTTGTGAAGACTTACAGAAAACGTTTGACCTCTGTCATTGCCAACAAAGGATATATCACAAAGTATTGAGATGAAATTTTGTTTCTGACCAAATACTTATTTTCCACCATAATATGCAAATAAAATGAAAAAAACCCAGACAATGTGATTTTCTGGATTTTTTTTTCTCCGTTTGTCTCCCATAGTTGAGGTCTACCTATGATGTAAATTACAGACGCCTCTCATCTTTTTAAGTGGTGGAACTTGCACTATTGCTGACTGACTAAATACTTTTTTTCCCCACTGTATATGCTGTCTCTGTAACTTAGGGATTGCCAGTGTTAGTTCTTACTGCCTGGTTCTGGAGTTGGAGGTGTAGTTTCGTGGTTTGAGTTGGCGTTTCGAGATTTGTTCAGGAGATTGTTGCGTGGAGTTTTGTCTCTGTGCACATCCTCATCCTCTGCTATTTGGTTTCTCCTTCATATAACACCCTTGTTTTCCACTCTGTTGATTGGTGATTGTATCTTGTATGACTGTTATTTTCATTTATCCCTGTCCATCTTCTCTTGACAAGGCATGTGAACCCGGCATCTTCACCTTCAGGAGCAATCTGGGGAACAGGGATAGACTAGGGGACCCACAGTCCTAAGGCACAGCATGACAGGTAGGCACTGTTACTATAGAGGCTCTGTGGCAGGAGACATTATTATAGAGGCACTGGGGTGGGCAGTATTATTATAGAGGCACTGGGGTGGGCAGTATTATTATAGAGGCACTGGGGTGAGCAGTATTATAGCGGCACTGGGGTGGGCAGTATTATTATAGAGGCACTGGGGTGGGCAGTATTATTATAGAGGCAATGGGGTGAGCAGTATTATAGCGGCACTGGGGTGGGCAGTATTATTATAGAGGCACTGGGGTGGGCAGTATTATTATAGAGGCACTGGGGTGGGCAGTATTATTATAGCGGCACTGGGGTGGGCAGTATTATTATAGCGGCACTGGGGTGGGCAGTATTATTATAGAGGCACTGGGGTGGGCAGTATTATTATAACGGCACTGGGGTGGGCAGTATTATTATAACGGCACTGGGGTGGGCAGTATTATTATAGCGGCACTGGGGTGGGCAGTATTATAGCGGCACTGGGGTGAGCAGTATTATTATAGCGGTCCTGGGGTGGGCAGTATTATTATAGAGGCACTGGGGTGAGCAGTATTATTATAGCGGCACTGTGGTGGGCAGTATTATTATAGCGGCACTGGGGTTGGCAGTATTATTATAGAGGCACTGGGGTTGGCAGTATTATAGCGGCACAGTGGTGGGCAGTATTATTATAGAGGCACTGGGGTGGGCAGTATTATTATAGAGGCACTGGGGTGAGCAGTATTATTATAGCGGCACTGGGGTGGGCAGTATTATAGAGGCACTGGGGTGGGCAGTATTATTATAGAGGCACTGGGGTGAGCAGTATTATTATAGCGGCACTGGGGTGGGCAGTATTATTATAACGGCAGTGGGGTGGGCAGTATTATTATAGAGGCACTGGGGTGAGCAGTATTATTATAGTGGCACTGGGGTTGGCAGTATTATTATAGCGGCACTGGGGTGGGCAGTATTATAGAGGCACTGGGGTGGGCAGCATTATTATAGCGGCACTGGGGTGGGCAGTATTATAATAGCGGCACTGGGGTGAGCAGTATTATTATAGAGGCACTGGGGTTGGCAGTATTAAGATGGCGGCACTGGGGTGGGCAGTATTATAGAGGCACTGGGGTGGGCAGTATTATTATAGCGGTACTGGGGTGGGCAGTATTATTATAGCGGCACTGGGGTGGGCAGTATTATTATAGAGGCACTGGGGTGAGCAGTATTATTATAGAGGCACTGGGGTGGGCAGTATTATAGCGGCACTGGGGTGGGCAGTATTATTATAGAGGCACTGGGGTGGGCAGTATTACTATAGAGGCACTGGGGTGGGCAGTATTATTATAGAGGCACTGGGGTGGGCAGTATTATAGCGGCACTGGGGTGGGCAGTATTATTATAGAGGCACTGGGGTGGGCAGTATTATTATAGAGGCACTGGGGTGAGCAGTATTATTATAGAGGCACTGGGGTGGGCAGTATTATTATAGCGGCACTGGGGTGAGCAGTATTATAGAGGCACTGGGGTGAGCAGTATTATAGCGGCACTGGGGTGGGCAGTATTATTTTAGCGGCACTGGGGTGGGCAGTATTATTATAGAGGCACTGGGGTGGGCAGTATTATTATAGAGGCACTGGGGTGGGCAGTATTATTATAGAGGCACTGGGGTAAGCAGTATTATAGCGGCACTGGGGTGGGCAGTATTATTATAGCGGCACTGGGGTTGGCAGTATTATTATAGCGGCACTGGGGTGGGCAGTATTATAGAGGCACTGGGGTGGGCAGTATTATTATAGCGGCACTGGGGTGAGCAGTATTATTATAGAGGCACTGGGGTTGGCAGTATTATTATAGCGGCACTGGGGTGGGCAGTATTATAGAGGCACTGGGGTGGGCAGTATTATTATAGCGGCACTGGGGTGGGCAGTATTATTATAGAGGAACTGGGGTGAGCAGTATTATTATAGAGGCACTGGGGTGAGCATTATTATTATAGAGGCACTGGGGTGGGCAGTATTATTATAGAGGCACTGGGGAGAGCAGTATTATAGCGGCACTGGGGTGGGCAGTATTATTATAGCGGCACTGGGGTGAGCAGTATTATTATAGAGGCACTGGGGTGAGCAGTATTATTATAGAGGCACTGGGGTGAGCAGTATTATTATAGAGGCACTGGGGTGGGCAGTATTATAGCGGAACTGGGGTGGGCAGTATTATTATAGCGGCACTGGGGTGGGCAGTATTATAGCGGCACTGGGGTGGGCAGTATTATTATAGAGGCACTGGGGTGGGCAGTATTATAGCGGAACTGGGGTGGGCAGTATTATTATAGCGGCACTGGGGTGGGCAGTATTATAGCGGCACTGGGGTGGGCAGTATTATTATAGAGGCACTGGGGTGGGCAGTATTATTATAGCGGCACTGGGGTGGGCAGTATTATTATAGCGGCACTGGGGTGGGCAGTATTATAGCGGCACTGGGGTGGGCAGTATTATTATAGAGGCACTGGGGTGGGCAGTATTATTATAGAGGCACTGGGGTGGGCAGTATTATTATAGAGGCACTGGGGTGGGCAGTATTATTATAGCGGCACTGGGGTGGGCAGTATTATTATAGCGGCACTGGGGTGGGCAGTATTATAGCGGCACTGGGGTGGGCAGTATTATTATAGAGGCACTGGGGTGGGCAGTATTATAGCGGAACAGGGGTGGGCAGTATTATAGCGGAACTGGGGTGGGCAGTATTATTGTAGCGGCACTGGGGTGGGTAGTATTATTATAGAGGTACTGGGGTGGGCAGTATTATAGCAGAACTGGGGTGGGCAGTATTATTATAGTGGCACTGGGGTGGGCAGTATTATAGCGGCACTGGGGTGGGCAGTATTATTATAGAGGCACTGGGGTGGGCAGTTTTATTATAGCGGCACTGGGGTGGGCAGTATTATTATAGAGGCACTGGGGTGGGCAGTATTATAGCGGAACTGGGGTGGGCAGTATTATTATAACGGCACTGGGGTGGGCAGTATTATAGCGGCACTGGGGTGGGCAGTATTATTATAGCGGCACTGGGGTGGGCAGTATTATAATAGCGGCACTGGGGTGGGCAGTATTATAGCGGAACTGGGGTGGGCAGTATTATAGCGGAACTGGGGTGGGCAGTATTATTGTAGCGGCACTGGGGTGGGCAGTATTATTATAGAGGCACTGGGGTGGGCAGTATTATAGCAGAACTGGGGTGGGCAGTATTATTATAGTGGCACTGGGGTGGGCAGTATTATAGCGGCACTGGGGTGGGCAGTATTATTATAGAGGCACTGGGGTGGGCAGTATTATTATAGCAGCACTGGGGTGGGCAGTATTATTATAGAGGCACTGGGGTGGGCAGTATTATAGCGGCACTGGGGTGGGAAGTATTATTATAGCGGCACTGGGGTGGGCAGTATTATAATAGCGGCACTGGGGTGGGCAGTATTATTATAGTGGCACTGGGGTGGGCAGTATTATTATAGCGGCACTGGGGTGGGCAGTATTATTATAGCGGCACTGGGGTGGGCAGTATTATTATAGCGGCACTGGGGTGGGCAGTATTATTATAGTGGCACTGGGGTGGGCAGTATTATTATAGTGGCACTGGGGTGGGCAGTATTATAGCGGCACTGGGGTGGGCAGTATTATTATAGTGGCACTGGGGTGGGCAGTATTATAGCGGCACTGGGGTGGGCAGTATTATTATAGAGGCACTGTGTTGCAGTATATATCATGGGACTACACTTTATGTTACTTAGAAATTGTGTAACATTTTATGCTCCGTGTATATAGATGGTATTGATGAAATATATTGTATATATAGTTGTGTTTAGTAATAACTAGTTTGCTGCCAAGTTCATGGGCTCTGCAGCATGTTGGGGGTTAAAAGGCTGATAGGACTGGGCTGGGAGCTCTGAACCAGGCCAAGAGCGCTTTCACCAAATATGGATGGTTTTCGCTTCAGTTTTCTGCATGCAGGATTCAGCCCAACACTCTCTGCTTTCCAGATGGTTAGGTCACAAGAGTAACAAACCCTGTGTCTTACACCCCTCCCTTCTCCTTCCAGGCAGTAATAAATCCCTCTCCTGCCTTCCTGTGAATATAGAATATAGATCAACCCACAAACTCTCCGCACTGGGACCTGGAGTCAGCAAAGAGAGGAAGAGACCCCCCTTACCCCAAACCTCCCAGCGACCCTCCATACCACCAACATTCAGCCAGTGATACCTGAGAGTATGAGCGAGAGAGTCGCCGGCACTGAGCATGGGAGACCAACCACTATATTGCACCAAACGGAGACTCTGCTGCGCTGTAGGAGCAGTATTATAGTAGTTATATTCTTGTACATGGACAGTATTATAGTAGTTATATTCTTGTACATAGGGGCAGTATTATAGTAGTTATATTCTTGTACATAGGGGCAGTATTATTGTAGTTATATTCTTGTACATAGGGGCAGTATTATAGTAGTTATATTCTTGTACATAGGGGCAGTATTATAGTAGTTATATTCTTGTACATAGGAGCAGTATTATAGTAGTTATATTCTTGTACATAGGAGCAGTATTATAGTAGTTATATTCTTGTGCATAGAGGCAGTATTATAGTAGTTATATTCTTGTTCATAGGGGCAGTATTATAGTAGTTATATTCTTGTACATAGGGGCAGTATTATAGTAGCTATATTCTTGTGCATAGAGGCAGTATTATAGTAGTTATATTCTTGTATATAGGAGCAGCATTATAGTAGTTATATTCTTGTACATAGGGGCAGTATTATAGTAGTTATATTCTTGTACATAGGGGACAGTATTATAGTAGTTATATTCTTGTACATAGGAGCAGTATTATAGTAGTTATATTCTTGTACATAGGGGCAGTATTATAGTAGTTATATTCTTGTACATAGGGGCAGTATTATAGTAGTTATATTCTTGTACATAGAGGCAGTATTATAGCAGTTATATTCTTGTACATAGGGGGCAGTATTATAGTAGTTATATTCTTGTATATAGGGGGCAGTATTATAGTAGTTATATTCTTGTATATAGGGGGCAGTATTATAGTAATTATATTCTTGTATATAGGGGGCAGTATTATAGTAGTTATATTCTTGTACATAGGGACAGTATTATAGTAGTTATATTCTTGTATATAGGGGGCAGTATTATAGTAGTTATATTCTTGTACATAGGAGCAGTATTATAGTAGTTATATTCTTGTATATAGGGGGCAGTATTATAGTAGTTATATTCTTGTACATAGGGGCAGTATTATAGTAGTTATATTCTTGTATATAGGGGGCAGTATTATAGTAGTTATATTCTTGTACATAGGGACAGTATTATAGTAGTTATATTCTTGTATATAGGGGCAGTATTATAGTAGTTATATTCTTGTACATAGGAGCAGTATTATAGTAGTTATATTCTTGTATATAGGGGGCAGTATTATAGTAGTTATATTCTTGTATATAGGGGCAGTATTATAGTAGTTATATTCTTGTACATAGGAGCAGTATTATAGTAGTTATATTCTTGTATATAGGGGGCAGTATTATAGTAGTTATATTCTTGTACATAGGGGCAGTATTATAGTAGTTATATTCTTGTACATAGGGGCAGTATTATAGTAGTTATATTCTTGTACATAGGGACAGTATTATAGTAGTTATATTCTTGTATATAGGGGCAGTATTATAGTAGTTATATTCTTGTACATAGGAGCAGTATTATAGTAGTTATATTCTTGTATATAGGGGGCAGTATTATAGTAGTTATATTCTTGTACATAGGGGCAGTATTATAGTAGTTATATTCTTGTACATAGGGGCAGTATTATAGTAGTTATAGTCTTGTACATAGGAGCAGTATTATAGTAGTTATATTCTTGTATATAGGAGGCAGTATTATAGTAGTTATATTCTTGTACATAGGGAGCAGTATTATAGTAGTTATATTCTTGTACATAGGAGCAGTATTATAGTAGTTATATTCTTGTACATAGGAGCAGTATTATAGTAGTTATATTCTTGTACATAGGAGCAGTATTATAGTAGTTATATTCTTGTACATAGGAGCAGTATTATAGTAGTTATATTCTTGTACATAGGAGCAGTATTATAGTAGTTATATTCTTGTACATAGGGGCAGTATTATAGTAGTTATATTCTTGTACAAAGGGTGCAGTGTTATAGTAGTTATATTCTTGTATATGGGGGCAGTATTATAGTATGGTAGTTATATTCTTGTACATACTAGTAGGCAGTATTGTAATAGTTATATTATCTGGCCTCTTTATCTCTGTACATTAGATAAGTCAGTACACAGGTCCCAAATCCCAACATTCCTGAGTTTATCTGATAGGAGAGAGGAAGTCAGATTGTTTTCTCAGCCCTACTCATTGATGAAGTATCTTATAATAAAACTGTCATCACTTTCAATGTTCTAGAGATTTATTGTCCAAAAGACACCGATTAAACATTGCAAAAAATGTATTAAAATATTCCATGCAAAATTCAAAACAACCATATTAAACCATAAGGCCACTTAAAATCTAATTTTTCAGGCCTGACTGTGGGATCTCCTGAGATCCTACTCCTCTTCTTCACTTGCCACAGGCAGGAATCCCACATTTCCCACATTACAAAGCGTTGGGGCATTGATGACTATGGGTGCGTGTGATTGAATCCAGGAAGCTGAAACATGAAATGGTGTACGACTTTTTTTTAGTAGTCCTGGAACCTGCCAATAATACAGAACATGATGGTCACTGGTAATTATCTTTTTTTGATTTGTGATGGTCACCCCTACTCTTCATCAGCAAACTATCAGCTCTACAGGCAATGTGCCAGGTCATATTGCAGGAGACTAAAGCCTTTAAGGCAGTAGCCATACCCACTTCACAGGCCCGACCATTCCAAGCCCATTATCTGCCTCCTTAAAAAACACTTGCCAGGTGGCCAATTTGTTATTCTTGGTTCAGTTTCTTTGTTCTTCTGATTATTCTAGTTTTTATTCTGTTAATTTCCACCATACGGTTACAGAGATATGGGTCTTTTTATTTAGAACTAATTTTTAAGGTCACGCCCCAGAGGATCCTGTAAGCCACACCCCCTGAAAAAGAGCATAAATATCTGAAATAAAAAGAGCTATATCTCTGGAACCGTATGGAGGAATTTAAAAAAATAAAAAACGTCATACTCAGGGGAGCGGTGGGAATAAAATAAGAACTAACATTGGTACGAGGTCCTCTTTAAATGTCTAATTTAATTACGGGATAAAAAAAAAATTCTTAATCACTTGTTTCCAGAAGGCTTTGGCAGGATCTTGAGGGTAACGGCAATCCATTCAGAGGCCTGGTGTCACGGTCACGTGTGCTGGACGCAGCGTGTACTGCAAGGCGAACCCATATGACACACGTGACCCTGGATACACCGCCTCCAGTTGGGCGAATTCAAATAATAAGACGTGCGGCTGGATACACCGCCTCCAACTGGCGAATTTAGGTATTACACGTATTTATACAATAGTCTGGAAACCCCGCCTCCAGTAAGGCGAATTTAAATAATAAAGGGGAACCTGGGTAACATTAACAATGGTGGGCCCTGCGATAGGGAATAGGGACGTGGAGACCTTCTGCACTCCCCTGAGCCAGTGTCCCTGCACTCCTAACGTTCCCTATGCCGGTTCCGCACCGGGCGATGCACATGAACCTTAAAACCCTGACTCGCCCTGACCCTAAACCCTCACTAGGGAATTGGTCGGTGCGGAAACTAATCCCACCACTGCACTAAACCATGCAAGCACCTCCTGCTGACACCATAAACTTCGACTCCACCACGCCATGCCAGCCCTCCATGCAGACTCCATAGCTGACTCAACCCCTCTGGCTGGGCTGCCCAGGACTCTCATGCAGCTCCTTGTTTCACCCAGGCTTCCTTGAGAATGACTAACTCACAATATCACCAACAGTGATCAAACACACCTGACTCTCTCTTATAGAGCCTCACACCTGATTTATAATTACGCGCACATTAAACCAAAGAAAGTAAAGTGCACTACCGCTCACCACCACCGGGGCAACTTAGAATGAACGACACCACGTGTAATAATTCTAATGGCCACCGGGGGCAATCAACCCACTTTGGCACCAAGCCAAAGGAAAAAAAGTTCACTTTGTCCATTTACTTGTCAGATCCACCTTGGATCATGACACCTGGTAATTATCCCCTTTTCGCGGGAGTCTGGGACAGATGGCAGTTACGACTTGTATTATGATAAGGAGGAGGTTCTATGCCATTTTGGAACGGTTTGGAGTTACCGCATGAGTCTGAGCAATAGTTAGGGCAGGATCTTGTCGCTTGTGAAGAGCAAGTTTGGGCCTTTGTGGGAAGGTAGGAAAGACTGAAGGCAGTAGAGGGGTTGGACCAACAGGTGATGGGTGTGACGAGAGCCATTGTGGAGCTTAGGTGAAGGATCAACTTCCTAAGAGGGAGTGGACTTCTAGAAGCAGAACGACTGCTGTGACAAGTGGGAGTTTTGGGGCAACTCGTGGTTGGGAGGACTCAAGTCATCTTGCCATAGAAGATTGTAATGGATGGGGCAGTCAGATAGAAAGCAACTATGTAAAATCTGCCAATACATATGTTTGGGACCCATATAGCGCCCCATGAATAGTGGTCCGGTCAGCCCCATGGCTACACGCACTTTAGTAGTAAGAACACTCTGTTCACAACTCTACACCGACTGCTGGGGTGTAAAACACGAGCCGAGGAAGTTTATAATCCTACGGAAGTTTTATTAGATAACGGGATATCGCGGAACGTCTGAGACACCAACTGCCAAGATTATAATTAGGAGGAGGAACGACTTGGAAGGTCTAGGGAACGATTAACACCTGCCGCGCCGAAAACCCAACAAGAGTTCTGCTAACCGGAGGATGAGTATGAAAGAATACAGAAAGTCATCTGCCTTTAGGGGGACAGACTCCACCAACTGGAAAAACCCTACAATACTTTAAAAATCCTACGTTTTGACTTGGGGTGATGAGATCCTCCTGGCCCAACATCTGATAAGGATTTATTTTTAATGTAGGAGCTGTCAGGTCTAAGCTTTTTATTAAAAGTTGTCATAGACCCGACCCATGGATTTATTTAAGGGACTATTGGAAACCACCTTCTTGCCAAGACGATGAGTTAATCTGGGGGATATTGGAGACTGGGACATCTGATGGTGATCACTGGTGAGTTGGGTAGGTGGTCTGGGGAGAGTCACAGAGGCAGTTGCCCTAGGTTATAAAGTCTATGGGGTACAAAGTTATACCCGACCAAGCACCGCCCCAGCTGTCACATGAGTGGCGGTTCTTTTATGGCATGACTTTGTCGTCATCAGCTGCTGCGCTCTGCATAGTCAGTGACCGAAATAGCAAATCTCTCATTATAATGAATAATGTCTGTAAAGCGCTGTGGAATCAATGACGCCATATAAGTGATTAAAATAAAAACGTTGTCATCCTACTTGCTGCCTATGCAGAGCGCAGAAGCTCATTACATACTCAGCTCATCTGCTGCGCTCTGTATAGCCAGCAAAGCTCTCATTATAATGAATTGAGCGTTGTCATTTAGATCGCGGCCTATGCAGAGCGCAGCAGCCGATGATGACATCATCTTATCTGCTGCGCTCTGCATAACATCGAATGAATGATGAAAGTGTTGACTCATGCGCACTGCATATAATTCAGCACTGACTTCTTTCCTTACTAAGATCTGCTTTTACACTTTTTTTTTAACCCTAATGTCAGCGCTAGGGATAGCTTTATGGCTCGGATAATAAAATAGTGGCATAAAAAAAATAATAAAAATTACGAGGAGCAAATGATTTGCCTTGAGATGGAAACCCATGTCTAGATCACTGGTGTTGTGTCCTCAGGAACCCAGTGGGTGGGGAGATGCTGGTGAGGAGCTTGATACATCTACTGTGGCTTCCACCCTACGTCCTCCAATGGTACGGATGGGTCCCCGGCATCAGATTGTAGGACCCCAGGGGGCCAGGATAACATGCTGATCCCTAAACAACCCACGTTCCTGCCGACCTCTCTCAGCCATCGTCCACCCCTGGATTCTTCTCCTCTCGCCGGGTTTTTGACCGGCTCAGTATTTGGCAGGGATGATGGAGTCAATGAGCCAGCGCCTCCTCCTAATCGCTCGTTTTATGATGACATTGTCCTTTTCTGACATTATTCCTGGAAACTGCAACTGAAAATCTGTTTTTCAGTCTATTTTCAGACAAATTATTTCACACCCCCCCACCAAAAAAAAAGCCTGAGACTCTGGCCGAGAATCCTCTCCCGAGTAGAGCCGCGGTGTACGGAGAACGGCTTTGTGGGGTGTCGATTCGGTCAAGTTTGGGGATACGCGTTAAATAAAAAAAAAAAAAAAAGGTGTTCCTAGTGCAGGATACAT
Source organism: Dendrobates tinctorius (assembly GCF_039654945.1). Taxonomy (NCBI): domain Eukaryota; kingdom Metazoa; phylum Chordata; class Amphibia; order Anura; family Dendrobatidae; genus Dendrobates; species Dendrobates tinctorius. The sequence continues at coordinate 11,725,855 of NW_027361824.1, forward strand.
CCATAGACTTTCCTAACCTCGTCCTGCTTACACAGCTGGAGTTTTGTTCCAATGTTTCAGTTCACAAAACATGGAAGTCTAAACTGTTTTGTTTACACTGTTACATTGTAGCAAACCCTCTGCTGGCTGCACTGGAGTCGGTCAGGAGGGCACTACATTGTGATTCTGAAATAACTTTAGCCCATTTATAATGTCCTGCGGCGCCCGACAACACCGCACTGTGTAGAAGCCTCCTGGTATTTTATGAAGTGCCAGCGAAGGGGTCATACCAAACTGAGGCCGAGGAATCAAATACAGGCGAGATACATCGGAAACTTGTTTTTGGAGAAGACGCAACGTAATGGACATTTTTAGTTCAGGAGAAGCTGTTGCACTAAAAAAGGAAGAGCATGTCATGTGACGTGGGGGGCAACACCAAGCACCCCCAAATCACGGCCCACCGAGACCGCAGCCAAGGGTTTATATATAGACTCTAAACTTCCGTGGTTGAGTCTCAGTCACAGATTCTATTAAGTAATGGGGAACAAATAGTACAGTGATGCGCTACTTTTTTCTCGCGTACTGCGCTACATTTTTTCTCGCGTACTGCGCTACTTTTTTTCTCGTGTACTGCGCTACTTTTTTCTCGTGTACTGCGCTACTTTTTTTGCGTACTGCGCTACTTTTTTCTCACGTACTGCGCTACTTTTTTTCTCGCGTACTGCGCTACTTTTTTCTCGCGTACTGCGCTACTTTTTTCTCGTGTACTGCGCTACTTTTTTTGCGTACTGCGCTACTTTTTTCTCGCGTACTGTGCTACTTTTTTTCTCGCGTACTGCGCTACTTTTTTCTCGTGTACTGCGCTACTTTTTTTGCGTACTGCGCTACTTTTTTCTCGCGTACTGCGCTACTTTTTTCTCGCGTACTGCGCTACTTTTCTCACGTACTGCGCTACTTTTTTCTCGTGTACTGCGCTACTTTTTTCTCACGTACTGTGCTACTTTTTTCTCGTGTACTGCGCTACTTTTTTCTCACGTACTGTGCTACTTTTTTCTCACGTACTGTGCTACTTTTTTCTCGCGTACTGCGCTACTTTTCTCACGTACTGCGCTACTTTTTTCTCGTGTACTGCGCTACTTTTTTCTCACGTACTGCGCTACTTTTTTCTCGTGTACTGCGCTACTTTTTTCTCACGTACTGTGCTACTTTTTTCTCACGTACTGTGCTACTTTTTTCTCGCGTACTGCGCTACTTTTCTCACGTACTGCGCTACTTTTTTCTCGTGTACTGTGCTACTTTTTTCTCACATACTGTGCTACTTTTTTCTCACGTACTGCGCTACTTTTTTCTCACGTACTGCGCTACTTTTTTTCTCGCGTACTGCGCTACTTTTTTCTCGCGTACTGCGCTACTTTTTTCTCGTGTACTGCGCTACTTTTTTCTCACGTACTGCGCTACTTTTTTCTCGCGTACTGTGCTACTTTTTTTCTCGCGTACTGCGCTACTTTTTTCTCGCGTACTGCGCTACTTTTCTCACGTACTGCGCTACTTTTTTCTCGCGTACTGCGCTACTTTTCTCACGTACTGCGCTACTTTTTTTCTCGCGTACTGCGCTACTTTTTTCTCACGTACTGCGCTACTTTTTTTCTCGCGTACTGCGCTACTTTTTTCTCACGTACAGCGCTACTTTTTTCTCGCGTACTGCGCTACTTTTTTCTCGCGTACTGCGCTACTTTTTTTCTCGCGTACTGCACTACTTTTCTCACGTACTGCGCTACTTTTTTCTCACGTACTGCGCTACTTTTTTCTCGCGTACTGCGCTACTTTTTTTGCATACTGCGCTCCTTTTTTGTGTACTGCGCTACTTTTTTCTCACGTACTGCGCTGCTTTTTTCTCACGTACTGCGCTACTTTTTTTGCGTACTGCGCTACTTTTTTTGCATACTGCGCTACTTTTTTTGTGTACTGCGCTACTTTTTTCTCACGTACTGCGCTACTTTTTTTGCATACTGCGCTCCTTTTTTTGTGTACTGCGCTACTTTTTTTGCATACTGCGCTCCTTTTTTTGTGTACTGCGCTACTTTTTTCTCGCGTACTGCGCTACTTTTTTTGCATACTGCGCTCCTTTTTTTGTGTACTGCGCTACTTTTTTCTCACGTACTGCGCTACTTTTTTCTCGCGTACTGCTCTACTTTTTTTGCGTACTGCGCTACTTTTTTCTTGCGTACTGTGCTACTTTTTTCTCGCGTACTGTGCTACTTTTTTCTCGTGTACTGCGCTACTTTTTTGCGTACTGCGCTACTTTTTTCTCGCGTACTGTGCTACTTTTTTCTCGCGTACTGTGCTACTTTTTTCTCACGTACTGTGCTACTTTTTTCTCACGTACTGTGCTACTTTTTTCTCGCGTACTGTGCTACTTTTTTCTCGCGTACTGTGCTACTTTTTTGTGTACTGTGCTACTTTTTTCTCGTGCACTGCGCTACTTTTTTCTCGTGTACTGCGCTACTTTTTTGCGTACTGCGCTACTTTTTTCTCGCGTACTGTGCTACTTTTTTCTCGCGTACTGTGCTACTTTTTTCTCACGTACTGTGCTACTTTTTTCTCGCGTACTGTGCTACTTTTTTCTCACGTACTGTGCTACTTTTTTCTCGTGTACTGCGCTACTTTTTTTGCGTACTGCGCTACTTTTTTCTCACGTACTGCGCTACTTTTTTTCTCGCGTACTGCGCTACTTTTTTCTCGCGTACTGCGCTACTTTTTTTGCGTACTGCGCTACTTTTTTCTCGCGTACTGTGCTACTTTTTTTCTCGCGTACTGCGCTACTTTTTTCTCGCGTACTGCGCTACTTTTCTCACGTACTGCGCTACTTTTTTCTCGCGTACTGCGCTACTTTTCTCACGTACTGCGCTACTTTTTTTCTCGCGTACTGTGCTACTTTTTTCTCACGTACTGCGCTACTTTTTTTCTCGCGTACTGCGCTACTTTTTTCTCACGTACAGCGCTACTTTTTTCTCGCGTACTGCGCTACTTTTTTCTCGCGTACTGCGCTACTTTTTTTCTCGCGTACTGCGCTACTTTTTTCTCGCGTACTGCGCTACTTTTCTCACGTACTGCGCTACTTTTTTCTCGCGTACTGCGCTACTTTTCTCACGTACTGCGCTACTTTTTTTCTCGCGTACTGCGCTACTTTTTTCTCACGTACTGCGCTACTTTTTTCTCGCGTACTGCTCTACTTTTTTTGCGTACTGTGCTACTTTTTTCTCGTGTACTGCGCTACTTTTTTCTCGTGTACTGTGCTACTTTTTTGCGTACTGTGCTACTTTTTTCTCGTGCACTGCGCTACTTTTTTCTCGCGTACTGTGCTACTTTTTTGCGTACTGCGCTACTTTTTTCTCGCGTACTGTGCTACTTTTTTCTCGCGTACTGTGCTACTTTTTTCTCACGTACTGTGCTACTTTTTTCTCGCGTACTGTGCTACTTTTTTCTCACGTACTGTGCTACTTTTTTCTCGTGTACTGCGCTACTTTTTTTGCGTACTGCGCTACTTTTTTCTCACGTACTGCGCTACTTTTTTTCTCGCGTACTGCGCTACTTTTTTCTCGCGTACTGCGCTACTTTTTTCTCGTGTACTGCGCTACTTTTTTTGCGTACTGCGCTACTTTTTTCTCGCGTACTGTGCTACTTTTTTTCTCGCGTACTGCGCTACTTTTTTCTCGCGTACTGCGCTACTTTTCTCACGTACTGCGCTACTTTTTTCTCGCGTACTGCGCTACTTTTCTCACGTACTGCGCTACTTTTTTTCTCGCGTACTGCGCTACTTTTTTCTCACGTACTGCGCTACTTTTTTTCTCGCGTACTGCGCTACTTTTTTCTCACGTACTGCGCTACTTTTTTCTCGCGTACTGCGCTACTTTTTTCTCGCGTACTGCGCTACTTTTTTTCTCGCGTACTGCACTACTTTTCTCACGTACTGCGCTACTTTTTTTCTCGCGTACTGCGCTACTTTTTTCTCACGTACTGCGCTACTTTTTTCTCGCGTACTGCTCTACTTTTTTTGCGTACTGCGCTACTTTTTTCTCGCGTACTGCGCTACTTTTTTCTCGCGTACTGCGCTACTTTTTTTGTGTACTGCGCTACTTTTTTCTCACGTACTGCGCTGCTTTTTTCTCACGTACTGCGCTACTTTTTTCTCACGTACTGCGCTACTTTTTTCTCGCGTACTGCTCTACTTTTTTTGCGTACTGCGCTACTTTTTTCTCGCGTACTGTGCTACTTTTTTCTCGTGTACTGCGCTACTTTTTTGCGTACTGCGCTACTTTTTTCTCGCGTACTGTGCTACTTTTTTCTCGCGTACTGTGCTACTTTTTTCTCACGTACTGTGCTACTTTTTTCTCACGTACTGTGCTACTTTTTTCTCGCGTACTGTGCTACTTTTTTGCGTACTGTGCTACTTTTTTCTCGTGCACTGCGCTACTTTTTTCTCGTGTACTGTGCTACTTTTTTGCGTACTGCGCTACTTTTTTCTCGTGCACTGCGCTACTTTTTTCTCGCGTACTGTGCTACTTTTTTGCGTACTGTGCTACTTTTTTGCGTACTGTGCTACTTTTTTCTCGTGCACTGCGCTACTTTTTTCTCGTGTACTGTGCTACTTTTTTGCGTACTGCGCTACTTTTTTCTCGTGCACTGCGCTACTTTTTTCTCACGTACTGTGCTACTTTTTTCTCGCGTACTGTGCTACTTTTTTGCGTACTGTGCTACTTTTTTCTCGTGCACTGCGCTACTTTTTTCTCGTGTACTGTGCTACTTTTTTGCGTACTGTGCTACTTTTTTCTCGTGCACTGCGCTACTTTTTTCTCGCGTACTGTGCTACTTTTTTGCGTACTGCGCTACTTTTTTCTCGCGTACTGTGCTACTTTTTTCTCGCGTACTGTGCTACTTTTTTCTCACGTACTGTGCTACTTTTTTCTCGCGTACTGTGCTACTTTTTTCTCACGTACTGTGCTACTTTTTTCTCGTGTACTGCGCTACTTTTTTTGCGTACTGCGCTACTTTTTTCTCACGTACTGCGCTACTTTTTTTCTCGCGTACTGCGCTACTTTTTTCTCGCGTACTGCGCTACTTTTTTCTCGTGTACTGCGCTACTTTTTTTGCGTACTGCGCTACTTTTTTCTCGCGTACTGTGCTACTTTTTTTCTCGCGTACTGCGCTACTTTTTTCTCGCGTACTGCGCTACTTTTCTCACGTACTGCGCTACTTTTTTTCTCGCGTACTGCGCTACTTTTTTCTCACGTACTGCGCTACTTTTTTTCTCGCGTACTGCGCTACATTTTTCTCACGTACTGCGCTACTTTTTTCTCGCGTACTGCGCTACTTTTTTCTCGCGTACTGCGCTACTTTTTTTCTCGCGTACTGCACTACTTTTCTCACGTACTGCGCTACTTTTTTCTCACGTACTGCGCTACTTTTTTCTCGCGTACTGCGCTACTTTTTTTGCATACTGCGCTCCTTTTTTTGTGTACTGCGCTACTTTTTTCTCGTGTACTGCGCTACTTTTTTGCGTACTGCGCTACTTTTTTCTCGCGTACTGTGCTACTTTTTTCTCACGTACTGTGCTACTTTTCTCACGTGCTGTGCTACTCTTTCCGCCATGCCTGCGCTATTTCTTTCAAGCAAAGTGCGGTATATCATGTTTATTTGCTAACGACGTCACTCGATTGCTCGACTTGAATCTTGCATATACTGTAATCTCACCAACCATGAGTAGATGGAAAATAAGACGACCTGTCAGTGGCGCACCGTGGGTTTGCAGCGCCGGGGCCAGGCATGTATTCTGCACTCCCCGAGACTCTTCCATCGGTTCAGTATTGATCCCCTGATCACACAACCTCATCTACTGTATTTTCAGAAAATACTGATGTAACGAGTAGACTGACCTTCTAGTTTTTTCTGCTTTTTGCTTAAATCAAACAAAATGATACAAATTAAAAAGCTAAATGATACAGTTGCTGTACATAATTTTTCTTTACTTTTATCATTATTTCATTTTTAATCAACTATTGTATTTTCTTAGTACTAACCCTAATCCTAGCCACATCCCTAGCCATAGCTCGAACCCATGTTCTAGCCCTATCCCTGGTTTTAACCGTAATCCTAGCCATAACCCTAGCCTTAATCCTAGCCACATCCCTAGCCATAGCTCGAACCCATGTTCTAGCCCTATCCCTGGTTTTAACCGTAATCCTAGCCATAACCCTAGCCTTAATCCTAGCCACATCCCTAGCCATAGCTCGAACCCATGTTCTAGCCCTATCCCTGGTTTTAACCGTAATCCTAGCCATAACCCTAGCCTTAATCCTAGCCACATCCCTAGCCATAGCTAGAACCCATGTTCTAGCCCTATCCCTAGCTTTAGCCGTAATCCTAGCCATAACCCTAGCCTTAATCCTAGCCACATACCTAGCCTTAGCTCTAACCCTTGTTCTAGCCCTAACCCTAATCCTAGCCATAACCATAGCACTTGCTCTAACACTCTAATCCTAATCCTACCCTTAACCCAGGCTTTAACTCTAATCCTATTACCCTAGCCATTACCCTAGCTCGGACTATAATCCTAGCCACAGCCATTGCCCTACATCTAATCCTAACCATAACCCTAGCTCTTACCCTTGTCCTAGCCAAAAGCCTAGCTCTTACCCTTGTCCTAGCCATAACTCAAGCCTTTTCCCAACCCTTGTACTTGCCATAACCCTAGCTCTAACTATAATCCTAGCCACAGTTATTGCCCTATCTCTAATCCTAACCATAACCCTACCTCTTACCCTTGCCCTAACCATAACCCTACCTCTTACCCTTGCCCTAACCATAACCCTACCTCTTACCCTTGTCCTAGTCATAACCCTAGCTCTCACTCTTGTCCTAGCCATAACCCTAGCTATTACCCTTGTCCTAGCCATAACCCTAGCTATTACCCTTGTCCTAGCCATAACCCTAGCTATTACCCTTGTCCTAGCCGTAACCCTAGCTCTCACCCTTGTCCTAGCCATAACCCTAGCTATTACCCTTGTCCTAGCCATAACCCTAGCTATTACCCTTGTCCTAGCCATAACCCTAGCTATTACCCTTGTCCTAGCCATAACCCTAGCTATTACCCTTGTCCTAGCCATAACCCTAGCTATTACCCTTGTCCTAGCCATAACCCTAGCTATTACCCTTGTTCTAGCCATAACCCCAGCCTTTTCCCCAACCCTTGCCCTAGGCATAACACTAGCTCTAACCCTAGCCATAACCCTAGCTCTTGCCCTTGTTCTAGCCATAAGCCTAGCTCGTACCCTTGTCCTAGCCATAACCCTAGCTATTACCCTTGTCCTAGCCATAACCCTAGCTATTACCCTTGTCCTAGCCATAACCCTAGCCATAACCCTAGCTATTACCCTTGTCCTAGCCATAACCCTAGCTATTACCCTTGTCCTAGCCATAACCCTAGCTATTACCCTTGTCCTAGCCATAACCCTAGCTCTAACCCTAATCCTAGCCATAACCCTAGTATTAGCGCTAACCCTTACCCCAACTCTAACCCTAATCCTAACCCTAACTTTAATTGTAGCCCTAACTCAATCCCTAAACCTAATACTTGTCCCAGCCATCTTAGCCATATCCCTAGCCCGAACCCTAGTCATAGTCCTAACTCGAATCCTAACCCTCACCGTAATACGAGCTTCAGTTTGGGTTACAGAAAGTATGTAAAACAATATATAAAATTAGTGTTTGTGATTGATTGTTTTGTAGGGAACATTTTTTCTTATTTTGGGACAGCTCTGGTCCTTATCTCTAACCTCATAAAATTACAGGTGAGAGGCAGAAACCTGTTGGAGAAGACAGTGCCACACATATGATTCAATACCCTTGTATGCCACAGCGAGCAAGATGAGAATTTTGAGGAGGTGGAAAGGGTAAAACTTTGCGCATCCATAAAATTTGGCATCACCCCAGCCCATACTATTCCACATGCATGTCTGACACTTTCTTTACAAAGGCCTCTAGCACACTATACTAAGGAGGAGACATTACCAAGCGTTATAATGTAGTAATAGTTTTATTTTAATTTTTTATCCCTCTAAAATACCTTTTGCTTGAGCAGCAGCCTCTTGACATTGAATGTTGCTAATGAGCTGACTGGTAACAAGTATAGCCCAGTCCATCTCCTTCTCTGTTCTCTTGTCCTATTCCATGGAGACGTTCCAGAAATCAAGTTCAGCTGCTAAAAACACCCAGAAGTGATTCAGTGAAGGGTTTATTTTTAATATAAGAGCCGCGTCTCAATTTAGCTGTTTTTCTGAAAATATTCCCTTGCTCTGTCTATGGCAGCCCGATGCCTTTATATGGCATGGCAAACAGGGCAACGATCCAGGGCTACTCAACCGGAGGCAAGAAGAGTGAGTCAGGAGAGGAACATGACCCCCGAATCTACAGAAGAGAAAACTATGATGACAGTAAGATCACTATGAAGAAACAAATGAAGCACCAGCTCCAGGACATCGTCACTGACACACTGTAACAAAACCTTATATAGAAGCTCAAAACACAAACAAACCCTGAATATAATAATTGTACAGACCTTCCAGGAGCAGTATTATAGTAGTTATATTCTTGTACATAGGGGCAGTATTATAGTAGTTATATTCTTGTACATAGGAGCAGTATTATAGTAGTTATATTCTTGTACATAGGGGCAGTATTATAGTAGTTATATTCTTGTACATAGGGGCAGTATTATAGTAGTTATATTCTTGTACATAGGAGCAGTATTATAGTAGTTATATTCTTGTACATAGGGGCAGTAGTATAGTAGTTATATTCTTGTACATAGGAGCAGTATTATAGTAGTTATAGTCTTGTACATAGGAGCAGTATTATAGTAGTTATATTCTTGTACATAGGGGCAGTAGTATAGTAGTTATATTCTTGTACATAGGAGCAGTATTATAGTAGTTATATTCTTGTACATAGGGACAGGATTATAGTAGTTATATTCTTGTACATAGGCGCAGTATTATAGTAGTTATATTCTTGTACATAGGGGCAGTATTATAGTAGTTATATTCTTGTACATAGGAGCAGTATTATAGTAGTTATATTCTTGTACATAGGACCAGTATTATAGTAGTTATATTCTTGTACATAGGCGCAGTATTATAGTAGTTATATTCTTGTACATAGGGGCAGTATTATAGTAGTTATATTCTTGTACATAGGAGCAGTATTATAGTAGTTATATTCTTGTACATAGGAGCAGTATTATAGTAGTTATATTCTTGTACATAGGCGCAGTATTATAGTAGTTATATTCTTGTACATAGGGGCAGTATTATAGTAGTTATATTCTTGTACATAGGAGCAGTATTATAGTAGTTATATTCTTGTACATAGGGGCAGTATTATAGTAGTTATATTCTTGTACATAGGAGCAGTATTATAGTAGTTATATTCTTGTACATAGAGGGCAGTATTATAGTAGTCATATTCTTATACATAGGAGCAGTATTATAGTAGTTATATTCTTGTACATAGGGGCAGTATTATAGCAGTTATATTCTTGTACATAGGAGCAGTATTATAGTAGTTATATTCTTGTACATAGGGACAGGATTATAGTAGTTATATTCTTGTACATAGGAGCAGTATTATAGTAGTTATATTCTTGTACATAGAGGGCAGTATTATAGTAGTTATGTTCTTGTACATAGGAGCAGTATTATAGTAGTTATATTCTTGTACATAGGGGCAGTAGTATAGTAGTTATATTCTTGTACATAGGAGCAGTATTATAGTAGTTATATTCTTGTACATAGGGACAGGATTATAGTAGTTATATTCTTGTACATAGGCACAGTATTATAGTAGTTTTATTCTTGTACATAGGGGCAGTATTATAGTAGTTATGTTCTTGTACATAGGGGCAGTATTATAGTAGTTATATTCTTGTACATAGGAGCAGTATTATAGTAGTTATATTCTTGTACATAGGACCAGTATTATAGTAGTTATATTCTTGTACATAGGCGCAGTATTATAGTAGTTATATTCTTGTACATAGGGGCAGTATTATAGTAGTTATATTCTTGTACATAGGAGCAGTATTATAGTAGTTATATTCTTGTACATAGGCGCAGTATTATAGTAGTTATATTCTTGTACATAGGGGCAGTATTATAGTAGTTATATTCTTGTACATAGGAGCAGTATTATAGTAGTTATGTTCTTGTACATAGGTGCAGTATTATAGTAGTTATATTCTTGTACATAGGAGCAGTATTATAGTAGTTATATTCTTGTACATAGAGGGCAGTATTATAGTAGTTATATTCTTATACATAGGAGCAGTATTATAGTAGTTATATTCTTGTACATAGGGGCAGTATTATAGTAGTTATATTCTTGTACATAGGGGCAGTATTATAGTAGTTATATTCTTGTACATAGGGGCAGTATTATAGTAGTTATATTCTTGTACATAGGAGCAGTATTATAGTAGTTATATTCTTGTACATAGAGGGCAGTATTATAGTAGTTATATTCTTGTACATAGGCGCAGTATTATAGTAGTTATATTGTTGTACATAGGAGCAGTATTATAGTAGTTATATTCTTGTGCATAGGGGCAGTATTATAGTAGTTATATTCTTGTATATAGGAGCAGTATTATAGTAGTTATATTCTTGTACATAGGAGCAGTATTATAGTAGTTATATTCTTGTACATAGAGGGCAGTATTATAGTAGTTATGTTCTTGTACATAGGGGCAGTATTATAGTAGTTATATTCTTGTACATAGGAGCAGTATTATAGTAGTTATATTCTTGTACATAGGGGCAGTATTATAGTAGTTATATTCTTGTACATAGGGGCAGTATTATAGTAGTTATATTCTTGTACATTGGGGCAGTATTATAGTAGTTATATTCTTGTATATAGGGGCAGTATTATAGTAGTTATATTACTGTACATCATAGGGAGCAGTATTATAGTAGTTATATTCTTGTACATAGGGGCAGTATTATAGTAGTTATATTCTTGTTCATAGGAGCAGTATTATAGTAGTTATATTCTTGTACATAGGAGCAGTATTATAGTAGTTATATTCTTGTACATAGGAGCAGTATTATAGTAGTTATATTCTTGTACATAGGAGCAGTATTATAGTAGTTATATTCTTGTACATAGGGGGCAGTATTATAGTAGTTATATTCTTGTACATAGGGGGCAGTATTATAGTAGTTATATTCTTGTACATAGGAGCAGTATTATAGTAGTTATATTCTTGTACATAGGGAGCAGTATTATAGTAGTTATATTCTTGTTCATAGGAGCAGTATTATAGTAGTTATATTCTTGTACATAGGAGCAGTATTATAGTAGTTATATTCTTGTACATAGGAGCAGTATTATAGTAGTTATATTCTTGTACATAGGGGGCAGTATTATAGTAGTTATATTCTTGTACATAGGGGGCAGTATTATAGTAGTTATATTCTTGTACATAGGAGCAGTATTATAGTAGTTATATTCTTGTACATAGGGAGCAGTATTATAGTAGTTATATTCTTGTTCATAGGAGCAGTATTATAGTAGTTATATTCTTGTACATAGGAGCAGTATTATAGTAGTTATATTTTTGTACATAAGGAGCAGTATTGTAGTAGTTATATTCTTGTACATAGGGGAAGTATTATAGTAGTTATATTCTTGTACATAGGGGCAGTATTATAGTAGTTATATTCCTGTACATAGGGAGCAGTATTATAGTAGTTATATTTTTGTACATAAGGAGCAGTATTGTAGTAGTTATATTCTTGTACATAGGGGAAGTATTATAGTAGTTATATTCTTGTACATAGGGGCAGTATTATAGTATTATATTCTTGTACATAGGGGGCAGTATTATAGTAGTTATATTCTTGTACATAGGAGCAGTATTACAGTAGTTATATTCTTGTACATAGGAGCAGTATTATAGTAGTTATATTCTTGTACATAGGGGCAGTATTATAGTAGTTATATTCTTGTACATAGGGGGCAGTATTATAGTAGTTATATTCTTGTACATAGGAGCAGTATTATAGTAGTTATATTCTTGTACATAGGGGGCAGTATTATAGTAGTTGTATTCTTGTACATAGGGGGCAGTATTATAGTAGTTATATTCTTGTGCATAGGGGCAGTATTATAGTAGTTATATTCTTGTACATAGGACCAGTATTATAGTAGTTATATTCTTGTACATAGGGGCAATTTTTATTGTAAAAACCAAACTAATACAAATAAATTTAACAACATTCCTCCAATAATACAAAACTAAATTCACTAGGATTGTACATACATTCATTATATATCCAGATTATACATATCAAATTAACTTAGAGTCCATACTCCTAGTTTGGGGGAAAAAAAAAAAAACACTTTGCAAACAGAGCTCATCATGTTCCTACCCAGTGACTCATCTTTCCATATCTTAACATTTCCTAATTTCTCCTAATGATTTTCCCTATCTGAGTTTGGACATTATCTGGTTGACAGCGTCACAGATCTGAGTCGGAGTTATTCTGTTCACCACCGGTCTCCATCTCAGACTCCACCCGAGTGCCCTCAGGTAAGGGCTTCCGCTTTGGCGGAGGACAATCCTCTACGTCCCTATCACACTCTGCGTCAATTCTTTTAAGGTCACCTTCAAAATCGCCGTCAGACTCAGACAGAACATCAAACCTGTTAGATACGACCATTACACCTGCAGAACTCTGGAATTTCTTCCCAGCTCCTTGGCCAGTGTCATACCCCTCAGGTTTACGGGAGGCCTTGTCCTTTTTCTTCCTTTTCTGATTATTGCTATACTCTTCAGACACAGATGGTAGCACTGAAGTAATGCCTTCCTGTGACCGCTGCCCCTGAGGTACAACCTCCATACTCCCCTGTTCTCTCTCTGAACCCTGCTGCTCTGGTGTTAGCTGAGTAGACCCCTGGTGGACCTCTGGTCTGGTCAGTATTTCCTCTGACAGTAAAGCTGCCTCCTCCAGAATCTCTGCCCCTGCCACCAAGTCCTCGTCAGGAAAGTCCTTACAGATATTGTGCCAGGCGTCTGGACAGTCCCTGTGAGGGTGACCGATCTTCCCACAGAGGTTGCACCTGATGTTCTGGCAGTCTGCAGCTAGATGGCCGACCTCCCCACACAGGCTGCACCTCACCACAGTACAGGTATTTGCCAGGTGACCTGCCTTGCCACATTTAAAGCACTTACGAGGCTGCCCAGGATAGAAACACACACCCCTCTCCCTCCCAATAAAGAAGGAGTTGGGTAAGTGGGCAGTGATTTTATTGCATTGGCGCAGTTTCACCAAAACCCGCCACCCTTCCTTCCAGATACCATCACTGTCTCTGCTTTTGGTCACGTCAGAGACCAGGTCACAATGCCTCCGGAGCCACACCACAATGTCCTGCGGGGGAACAGACTCCTTCCAGAAGATGACATTTACGGTGACAGTATCTGGCTTAGAGATAGGAATAAACCTGAACTTACTCCAGCCCTCCATGTCTCTAAACTTGGGGAAACTAGACCAGAATCTGTCCAGGTCAGACATGAGCTTAAAGCTGACATCATAGCCCTGCCTGTCTGGAAGATTAATCACTGCCAGGATGCTGACTGGCACAAACCCCATCTGGTGGCACAAGAGCTCCCTGACGACAAACCTCCTGTCTGGCAGGTCCTCCTTGGCACCTCTGTCCCGGAAACGTACGACGTTTCCCCGTTTAAACGCCTGGCCTGTATAATTGGTACCAGAGGTAAAGGATGGAGCACCACAACTCCAGGCATTACTGGGGGGACCGTGCGGGGTCACATTGGGTTGACTGACGAGGTGAAGGTCTGCAGCAGGAGGGGCAGCCACACCTTGTGTGCTCGAAAATAAAGGGGGGAAATCACAGACATTATCATGCACATTGTTAGCATCAGCATCAATGTCATTATCAGACTGTGCAGCATCCACCAAAGATACTGTGCTCCCCCAAGCCCCCGACCCCCCAGATATAGTGCCGTTATCCCCAGCATCAGAGCCCTGCTGGGCACCATCAGTAATGACCAGCACATGTCCACTGCCCAACTGTTGTGCTTGGCATTCTGAGACTTGTAGTCCCTTTGCTGGAAAGTGCAGTCCATGCTGCTGCTTGGGATCTGCTGCAGGCTGCTGTGCTTGGCATTCTGAGACTTGTGGTACGCCCGCTGGAATCTGCAAAACATGCTGCTGCTTGGGATCTGTCGCAGGCTGCTGCGGCTGCAGTATTTGACCGTTTTGGAAGCAGAAACTTGCAGGCTGCAGCACTGGCCGCCCCTGCTTCTGGGGTCCACCTGGGACAATGTCTGAGCTGGAACCTGCAGAGTCCTGCTTGTGTGACATAAACAGTTCCTGGTTCCTATAAGTCTCTGCCAGGGGCCTCATCTTCTCTAGGACACAGTCCATGTCCCTCACCACTTTTGCCAGCTGTATACCCAGGATGTTCAGAGTCTGATCATAAAAGGTGTGATCCCCACCAGGATTAGCAGCCTTTACCTTATAGCCCATGTCTATTTGTATCTGAAGTCTTTGCGCTGCTGTAACTCACCAAGCCTCTTGACCAGTCCTTGGATCTCCTCTGCGACCTGAAGCTCAGGTGCACGTGGCGTCTCCTCCTGGGATCCGGCTTTCAGCAATGTCCCCGGATGCTTGAAACCAGACGTCTCCTTAACTTTCACCACCGCTGGTTTCGTGGCTCCAGGCTCCACAGCACTTTTACTGCTGCCACCTGACTGCGACCTTGTGCGCCCAGAGCTCGCCATGCTGGCCACCACATGCTTCTGCTGCAGGTTCTCCTGGAGCGTCTGTCTCTCCAGTGAGGTTCTCATCTGTCTGCTGGGAGTCAACTGCACACCTGAAGCCGGTGATGGCACCTCCTGAGCTGCAGGCTGCTTTCCTCCATTCAGCTTCTCACCAGTATATTTCCTTTGGATTTCTCCTAGTTGCACTTCACTCTGATTGCCTTGGCTGGCCGACTGCTTAACTGGAACTTTCTTCCCCACAGCCATGGCTTTTCCGTGTTCCGTTACTTTACGCACTTTCGCAGCTTCATCTTTCTTGTTGCTGCTGCTACTTCCATTCTGAGCCTTCTTTCCCTCAGTGTGATGGTGTGATATGTTATGTGGATGTCATTTTTTGTATATTCCTATTTTTAACAATTCCAGTTATTTTCATAGTGTTTTTCTTATTACATTGTAAGCCTACAGCCTCACTGTATCTGTCTCTTGATGACCCCCTGTAGTGCATTAATCCCTAAGGTATTTTGTTCTCCTCTGGGAGGCAACTTGTTGGACTACCCCTGGACAAGGAAGGGGGTGGGGGGAAGAACGGCAGCTGGACGAGTCAGTTCCGATATAGACAAGATGGTGAAAAGGCTGCATTTCAGAAAGAAGGACCCATTTTTATCCTTTGGGCTAGAGTTTTGAAATCTCGTTTCCCTGGACATTTTATCCTGATACTGGACTGCATTCTTATTCTGGACTATCTTATCCTTTGTGTGGTGGACTGAATATGGACCGTTTCGTATTTTTGCCTGAATAAAGGTCTTGGAATTGTTCACTCTTCGCTTGCTCTGTTGATTGTGTGATACCAGAGAAGGACCCCGTGACAACTGGTGGCAGCAGTGGGATCAACAGAGCGTCACCCAATGGAGAACCACCCACAGAGTGAGTACAGAAATTGGACTGTATGCAGTTTACAGGAGAGAGCCAGAGACCTGGGCCTGAACTACCAGGGACTGACTAAAGAGGCCTTAATCGATCTACTGGTGGGCGCTAGCCCGGCCACCTCCTCCCAGATGTCTGAAGGATGAGCACTGGAGACAGGGATCCCCATCCAGAAAAGCCAGTGGTTGGTGTGGTATGAAGAAGACATGGCAGTTCTGGGCTCCGGCGTCTCTCAGGAGTACAAGGAGGAGGCTGCCTGCCGGGCACAGCGGAGACAGGAAGCAATGGAGCTTGAAAAAGGGAGTAACGCAATGTGGAGTGTAACCCCAACAATTCGGGAGCCTGTACGGATCACCCGGACAGAGTTTAAGCCATTTGATGAGGCTTCTGGAGATGTGGAGGGGTTCTTCAAAGACTTTGAGCAGCAGTGTGCTGTGATTGAGGTGCCCCACTCTAGCTGGATGCGTTTGTTAGTGGGGCTCCTGAACGGAAGCTTGGCGGAGGCTTACCGAACCATTGATGCACTGCGGAATCGGGATTATAACATTGTAAAGCGGACTATCCTGGATTACCATGCTATCACCCCAGACTCATATAGGGCCAAGTTCCGAGACCTCCCATGCACCACGGGGGGGGATCGTTTAGGATGTATGCACATAAGATGTCCGAGGCATGTCGGAGATGGCTGGAAGCAGAAAACGCCTTCACTGTGGAAGATATTATACAGGCGTTCCTTATAGAACAATTTCTTGCCAAGTGCCCTGCCGAGGTACGGGAATGGGTCCGGGAGCGCACGCCGTGTACCGTGGATAGAGCTGCAGCCCTGGCCGATGAAGCCCTTACTATCCGGCCGCAATGGAGGAGGCTTCTGGACAATGAACCACGGCCTGCTCCCGCGCCCCGTCCCCCTCCAATTATATCTGCCCTTCCACCTAGTCGCAAGCCGATGACAATCACACCTCACAATCCTAGGCCCCAACAGTTCCGACCACGACCTGGGGGTATCACAAAGAGGAGGTGTTATGGGTGTGGGCAACCTGGACATTTGCAGTCTGGCTGTCCCTCCAGGATTCGGAGGGAGCCCCACGCAGCCCCACCTCGTCCAGTGCATCTTGTACATTCCACCACACCTGAGGAAGAGCTACCACCACCCCCACCAGAGTGGACCACCGACCACGGCACCATAGATACCCCTCCTGGAGTGTACGGACTCCGGCCCCTGTCCTTTAGCTACTCAGAGCAACGGCAACGCCACCTGGAGGATGTCTTTATTGATGGATACAAAGTGTCAGGATTTAGAGACACGGGGGCATTCTTGACTATCGCTGACCCCCGTGTGGTTCGACCCGAGGCAATTTACCAGGGTCCGGGAATTCCCATTGTCCTGGCGGGCGGTGCCCGCAAATATATACATATATACAGTGAGCTTCTGTGCGTTTGGATTATGGTTGTGGAGAAAAACTGTGTTGGATTGGAGTTATGGGAGAGTCTTGGGACAGAGAGGAGTTTAGGAGAGAAATAGAGGGTGACACTACCTTAGCAACCCTTAGGCGAAAGGCAGAAACTGGGCACATGGGAGATAATGGGGATGGCTTCACTCGAGAAAACGGACTGTATTATCGTGTAACAAAGGGCAGTGACCAGGGCAACCCTGACGCAACGACCAGGCAACTCATTGTCCTTCAGAAGTACAGGGCACAGCTACTTCAACTGGCCCATGACATCCCCTTGGCTCGGCATCAAGGGAGAAAAAGGACTGAAAAGAGACTCACCCAAAGTTTTTACTGGCTGGGCGTCTCGCAGTCGGTAGCCCATTATTGCCTCACTTGTGATGTGTGCCAGCGAATGCGGCATCCAGGAGATCGACATATGGTACCCCTGCAATCCCTGCCCATAATTGAGGAACCATTTCAACGTGTAGCCGTCGACATCATAGGTCCTCTGGCCCACCCCAGCAGGTCAGGGAGAAAATATATCCTGACCGTGGTGGATTATGCCACTAGGTATCCTGAAGCTGTGGCCCTGTCCAGTATTACAGCAGTAAAGGTAGCCGAGGCCCTTGTTACCATCTTTACCCGGGTAGGGTTTCCTAGTGAAATATTGTCGGATCAAGGCACTCAGTTCATGTCAGATCTGGTCCAGTCCCTATGGCATACCTGTAGTGTTCGAGCCATTCGCACCACCCCATACCACCCGCAGACCAACGGACTGTGAACGCTTTAATGGAACCCTAAAAAATATGCTGAGGGCTTTTGTTGACGTTGAAAAAGACTGGGAAAAGTACCTGCCACATCTCCTCTTTGCCTATCGGGAGGTTCCCCAAGAGTCCACAGGGTTCTCTCCCTTCGAACTACTGTTTAGCCGGAAGGTCCGTGGACCTCTCACTCTTCTGAAAGAACATTTGGAGGGAGACATCTCAGATACCGGAATGCCCATCGTTCCCTATGTTCTAGAGCTCAGAGACCGTCTCGCCCAGCTAGCTACCTTCGCTAAAGAACATCAGCGAATGGCCCAGTCCAGACAAAAAACCTGGTATGACCGTAATTCCAGGAACCGGGAATTTATGGAAGGACAGCAAGTGCTCATGATTACTGCTTCCCCTGCCAACAAGGTTCAAGCAGTGTGGGAAGGCCCTTATCAGGTTGTCAAGAAAATTAATGACACTAACTATGTTATTGCCCTGGACTCTAGTGGTCGACGACAGAAAACCATCCACATTAACATGCTGAAAGACTACCACGACCGATCTCTGCCTGTTCTAGCTGTCTGCCACCCCCCTAGTGATACCGCCGACGAGTATCTCCCAGATCTCCTCCAGGTTGCCCAAGCGGGAGGATCACTGGAACAAGTGCCCCTGGGCTCCCATTTATCGGATATACAAAAGGACGATATTGTCGCCATACTAAGGCCGAGGGCTGCTGCTTTCTCCTCAAAACCGGGGAAGACTACTCTCACCAGTCACCATGTGGAACCCCCCGGACAACGCCCCATCCAGCAGGCTGCCTACCGGGTTCCAGAGGCTGTTCACGGCATGATAAAGAACGAACTGGAGGAGATGAAACAACTGGGAGTTATTCAGCCATCTCACAGTTCTTGGGCTTCTCCTGTCGTCCTGGTCCCCAAGAAGGATGGTACAACACGATTCTGCGTTGATTACAGACAACTAAATGATGCCACCAAGAGTGATGCTTATCCCATGCCAAGGATTGATGATCTATTGGATCGTCTGGCCAGTGCCCAATTTGCGACCACGCTAGACTTGAGCAAGGGGTACTGGCAGATACCCCTAATGGAGGAGGTGGAGCGCTCAGCCTACATTACTCCATTTGGGCTTTATGAGTTCCTGGGAATGCCCTTTGGGATGAAAACTGCCCCCGCTACTTTCCAGAGACTGGTGGATCGACGGTTACAACAATGTCAGGACTTTGCCTGTGCTTACTTAGACGACATCGCCATTTTTAGCACAACCTGGGAGGAACATCTTAAACACTTGGGCATAGTGCTGGACTGTATCCTTACTGCAGGACAGACCATTCGCCTTGATAAGTGCCAAATAGGGATGGCTGAGGTGCAGTACCTCGGGCATAGAGTAGGAGGTGGGACACTAAGGCCTGAGCCTGCCAAGGTGGAAGCCATTAGCAACTGGTGTAGACCCCAGACTAAAAAGCAGGTACTTGCGTTTTTAGGAACTGCTGGTTACTATCGCAAATTTGTTTCTAATTTCAGCACCCCTAACCGACCTGACCCGCAAGAACATGCCTAGGAATGTGACGTGGACGACGGCATGCGAGGATGCCTTTTCAGCGTTAAAGACTGCCCTCGTCACTGCTACTGTCTTGGCTGCCCCGGATTATAAACGCAGGTTTCTCGTGCAGACAGATGCATCCACCTTTGGGATTGGGGCAGTACTTAGCCAAGTGAACACCACCGGAGAAGAACACCCTGTTGCTTTTGCCAGTCGGAAACTACTGGATCGGGAAGTTGCCTATGCCACTATTGAAAAGGAGTGCCTTGCCATCGTATGGGCGCTAAAAAAATTGCAGCCCTACTTGTATGGCAGAGACTTCACAATTGTTACAGAGCACAACCCCCTCACATGGCTGAATCGCGTATCAGGGGACAATGGAAGATTGCTGCGGTGGAGCTTGTCCTTACAATCCTACAGCTTCTCCATCCACTACAAGCGGGGAAGCCAACACCAGAACGCCGATGGACTGTCTCGACAAGAAGAACCATAGGCTCCCCAGGCCGACCTACCCCTGCCACTGTACAAGGAACTATAAAAAACTGAGCAATGTGGACCAAAGTGAGCAGGCCAGAGGTCTGTGTAGACCTCATGGCGTGCTCACTTATTAAGGGGGTGGAGAGGTTGTGATGGTGTGATATGTTATGTGGATGTCATTTTTTGTATATTCCTATTTTTAACAATTCCAGTTATTTTCATAGTGTTTTTCTTATTACATTGTAAGTCTACAGCCTCACTGTATCTGTCTCTTGATGACCCCCTGTAGTGCATTAATCCCTAAGGCCTTTTGTTCTCCTCTGGGAGGCAACTTGTTGGACTACCCCTGGACAAGGAAGGGGGTGGGGGGAAGAAAGGCAGCTGGACAAGTCAGTTGCGGTAGAGACAAGATGGTGAAAAGTCTGCATTTCAGAGAGAAGGATCCATTATTATCCTCTGATGCTAGAGTTGTGGAATCTCGTTTCCCTGGACATTTTATCCTGATACTGGACTGCATTCTTATTCTGGACTATCTTATCCTTTGTGTGGTGGACTGAATATGGACCGTTTCGTATTTTTGCCTGAATAAAGGTCTTGGAATTGTTCACTCTTCGCTTGCTCTGTTGATTGTGTGATACCAGAGAAGGACCCCGTGACACTCAGAAACAACTTTGGGACTTGTATCCGCCTTAGACACAGCTTGAGAGTTACTTCCCAGTGTAGGCCTGGAAGCCTGGGCCTTGCTTGGGGAGTTACCACGCCCTACATTTTTGTACATAGAGGCAGTATTATAGTAGTTATATTTTTGTACATAGGGGCAGTATTATAGTAGTTATATTCTTGTACATAGGAGCAGTATTATAGCAGTTATATTTTTGTACATAGGGGCAGTATTATAGTAGTTATATTCTTGTACATAGGGGGCAGTATTATAGTAGTTATATTCTTGTACATAGGAGCAGTATTATAGCAGTTATATTTTTGTACATAGGGGCAGTATTATAGTAGTTATATTCTTGTACATAGGGGCAGTATTATAGCAGTTATATTTTTGTACATAGGGGCAGTATTATAGTAGTTATATTCTTGTACATAGGGGCAGTATTATAGCAGGTATATTCTTGTACATAGGAGCAGTATTATAGCAGTTATATTTTTGTACATAGGGGCAGTATTATAGTAGTTATATTCTTGTACATAGGGGCAGTTATATAATAGCTATATTATTGGACTTAGGAGCAGTCCAGCAGAAGGGCCCTCCCGGGGCTTCACCTTTCCAAAATGGGCCAGTCCGAGCCTGATTCTAGTAGCTGTGTTCCTGGTGCAAGTGGCTTTTTCCCCTGATCCGTGGGTCCTGTGCTGTATCACGGTAGCTGTGGTATACGGCAGTATACAGTCGCTCCTGTACATACCAGTCTCGGTGAAGGGATTATTTGTAGCATTCACTTTGTCATGTAATCCTGGCCTTGCTGTGAAATGGGCATCCATCTTCTGTGGGGTTTACATAACTATCCCGGCACCTCAGTAACAAGAATAATATTCAGCTTTCTTCATCTTCGCTCTCCTTGGAATAATGTTACAATCTTGAGAAAACAGAGGAGGCTGAGAGCCTGAAATAGATTTACACAGCTGTTCTGTGTTGGGAAGGAGCTGAAATGAGACTTTATAGAACTATTCCCTGAAACCTTGCACACTGTGTTATACCGCAATACTGGGAACATACAGATTTTACATTTTAGGGGGCAGAAATGTTTCTGTTATTGGACACAGAAAGGGGAAACAAGGAAAAAGTGGACTCAAAATATTTCTGCACAATGGCCACAACATACTGCCATATAGTGTAATTACTCACAATATCTACACGATAGTGCTATACAGTGCCCATATGGGTCCATATGACTGCTCCATATAATACATGCAATATTCATGATACGGCGATAGTGCCCATGAATTAGTGATTATACCGCCATACAGTGCCCATATGATAATGCAATATTCTACAGTGTGAACATTGCAATGCAATACAATTTCCAAATGATACTGCCACATTACATCCGCATGATAGGGCTCTATGTATGATAGCGCTATAAAGCACTGACATGTTATCGCCAAACAACACTGAGATGGCAATAAGTGCATAATGCCGCCATATAGTACATATGCTACTATCAAACAGCTCCTACATAATGAACTATTGTTCTCAATGTCCCGCAACTGTAACGACGGCTAGTGATCGCTGTTCACAGGAAAAATCATAGTTGGCTGCAGATCCCCCCGGTGTAACCAGGAAATCTGATGCCAAAATGAATGGAAACTGCATGGAAGGAACAATCATATGATCAACTGATCGATCGTTCGTTCTAAACCTTCCCTAAAATTGCAACACGGTGAGGAGTATTAAACGATCACAAGATCATTGATCTGGACTCATCACATTAGTCTAAAGTTGATCAAAACTGATTTTATTTTTTTTTTCAGATGAGATTTACCAGCGACCATGTTCTCTGCCTGAGCCACTTTCCAGTATGAGACCCTTTACCCCCAAAGCGGAGGGGTTTTAATATAAGGAAAATATTGATGTCATTGCAATTTGCTCTTTGAACCTTTAGTTTTTTGCTGAATTAAAATATAAAATTGTAAAACTAAAACGTTATACATTGTTTTTACTCATTTACTTTGTTACATTTTTTAAGGTAACACTTGTATTACCCTAAGCCTAAACCCAAGCTTATCCTTAACCCTATACTTCACAATAACCCTATCTCTAAGCCTAGCCATTCACCATTGCCCTAGCCCTAATTCTAGCTCTAAGCCCAGCCCCATACTTAGCCGTAGCCCTAACCCTATGCCTAGCCCTAACCCTAGCTCTAAGCCCAGCCCCTTACTTAGCTGTAGCCCTAACCCTATGCCTAGCCCTAACTCTAGCTCTAAGCCCAGCCCCATACTTAGCCATAGCCCTAACCCTATGCCTAGCCCTAACCCTAGCTCTAAGCCCAGCCCCTTACTTAGCTGTAGCCCTAACCCTATGCCTAGCCCTAACCCTAGCTCTAAGCCCAGCCCCATACTTAGCCATAGCCCTAACCGTATGCCTAGCCTTAGCCTTAATCCTTGTTCTAACCTTAATCTCAACCTTATCCCTAACCCTATAATTTGCCAAAACCCTATCCATAAGCTGAGTCTTAGCCCTAACCCTTGTTCTAACCTTAAATCCAACCTTATCCCTAACCCTATACTTCACAGTAACCCTATCCCTAAGCCTGACCCTAAACCTTTACTTCACCATTACATTAGCCCTAGCTCTAAACCTAGCCCCATACTTAGCCTTTGCCCTAACCCTATGCCTAGCCTTAGCCCTAATCCTTGTTCTAACCTTAATCTCAACCTTATCCCTAACCCTATAATTTTCCAAAACCCTATCCATAAGCTGAGTATTAGCCCTAACCCTTGTCCTATCCCTAAACCCAGGGCTGGAGTCACCACCTGGTGCTTTCAGGCAATTGCTGGGGCTCTGGACTAACGTGGGGAGGGGGCATTCGCCAATTGAGACACCAACTCTTGACAAGTGGGCCCGTGAGTCAGGGGGGCCCGATGCCTGTGCCAACACAGTAACAATCCCCCACATCATACTTTCAACTATCTCATCATCCTAAGGCTACTTTCAGGCTAGTGTTCTGAGGCGCAGCGCAGGGCCGCCGTTAAGCTCTGCCCCAGGCCACGCCTCCTCCGGTCAGCTCCTCCTATGATCGCATGACGCTGCATGCGATCAGCGTACCCTATATTTAGCATTGGGTGCGCTGGCCGTGCGCTGGTATGATTTTGCTGGCGCTTGCGCCCTTTTGGCGCTGCGCCGACTTGCACCAAACGCACCGCGTTGCATTTTTGTGCGCTCGGCGCAGCGCCAAAAGGGCGCAAATGTAGGTAGGGTGACCGACAGGGGGGTGACCCGCTTCTTGCCACAGACAGACACGAGACGGAGACAAAATTTCTGTTCAACAGGTCCGCTTTTATTGGCCGTCCTCCTGACGACCACAGCAGCTTCACACTTCTTCATACACAGGCCCGGATACCTTCACTCTCTTTTCCTGTAGTCGTGACGTCCTCCGTGGTTCTCTTCGCCGTGGATGCCCTAGGCCTATCTACCACAGCGCTTCACCAATCTGAGTACGTCGTCCGTTTGGTACCCCCAGGTTGTCTCCGTCTGTGGCTTCTGTCGTGTGGGCCACCCCCCGTGACCGTCTCAACTGTCAGTCCCCCTACGGACTCTTGCGCTCCCCTCACTGACTGACTTTTCCAGAACCTTCTCTCAGCCTTTTATCTGTCCCGTTCTGGTAACCCCGCCCACCATGACTTCACAGTTCCTTCAACCAATGGCAGTTATTCAGTCCCATTCCTACACTCTCCACTGCCCTCTAATGGTCAAACTACAATACTACACTCTTCCTCTTTATCTCCGGCTGCTTCCCATCTTTTACTCTAACAGTCCACCCACAATACACTACACCTCTGCCCCTCCACTGCAAACGGGTTCGCCTGTCACGGTCACGTGTATCTGGACGCAGCGAGTACCGCAAGGCGAGCCCATATGACACACGTGACCCTGGATACACCGCCTCCAGTTGGGCGAATTTAAATAATAGGACGTGCAGCTGGATACACCGCCTCCAACTGGCGAATTTAGATATTACACATATATAAGTAGTCTGGAAACCCCGCCTCCAGTAAGGCGAATTTAAATAATAAAGGGGAACCTGGGTAACATTAACAATGGTGGGCCCTGCAATAGGGAATTGGGAAGTGGAGACCTCCTGTACTCCCCTGAGCCAGTGTCCCTGCACTCCTAACGTTCCCTATGCCGGTTCCACACCGGGCGACGCACAGGAACCTAAAAACCCTAGCTCGCCCTAAACCTAAACCCTCACTAGGGAATTGGACGGTGCGGAAACTAATCCCACCACTGCACTAAACACACATGAGGGAAAATGACAATACAGGGGAAACATTACTTAGCTTTGCTCTGTTGCGTACGCTCCTAGCAACAGAGCCCTCCACCTGTGTGCATCTTCTCCTCCACCCGGATCCATCACCATAACTGGATCCATCACCATAGTGCAGCCTTGGAGCAGAGTCCACCACCAATTGCAGAAGTCCAGTAACAGAGTCCTAAAGACGAGTTCAGCTCCTGCCCAAAAAGTCAAGCATGCTTGAGTCCAACTCTCAGCAACCAAGTCCCGCATGCTGAGTGCAACTCTCTCAATAGTCATCACTCCACCAAGCCATGCAAGCACTTCCAGCCGACACCATAAAC
The DNA here is from genome assembly GCF_039654945.1 of Dendrobates tinctorius. Lineage (NCBI taxonomy): Eukaryota > Metazoa > Chordata > Amphibia > Anura > Dendrobatidae > Dendrobates > Dendrobates tinctorius. The sequence continues at coordinate 11,751,124 of NW_027361824.1, forward strand.
TGTGACTCCACCATGCCATGCCAGCCCTTCTTGCAGACTACATAGCTGCCACTCTTCCCCTCTGGCTGGGCTGCGCAGGACTCATGTTCAGCTCCTTCCTCACCCAGGCTTGCTTCCCAAATGACGAACACACAATCACCAACAGTGATTGAACACACCTGGCTCTCTTTTATAGAGCCTCACACTTGATTTATAATTACGTGCACTAAACCAAAGAAACTAAAGTGCACTACCACTCACCACCACCGGGGCAACTTAGAATGAACAACACCACGTGTAATAATTCTAATGGCCACCGGGGGCAATCACATCACTTTGGCAACTAGCCAAAGGAAAAAAGTTCACTTATCCATTTAATCTGTCAGATCCACACTGGATCATGACACGCCCGTCAATCCACCTTCCCTACACAAGCACCGGCAAAATCATACCAGCGCACGGCCAACGTACCCAATGCTAAATATAGGGTGCGCTGATCGCTTGCAGCATCATGTGAACATAGGAGGAGCTGACCGGAGGAGGCGTGGCTGGGGGTGGAGCTTAGCAGCGGCCCTGCGCTGCGCCTCAGAATGCTAGTCTGAAAGTAGCCTAATACAGTTGAAAACAATGCTGGCAGAGGGATCCTTTAGCTGATGCTCCCTCTGCCATAATTTTTCCCCTGCTTCAGAGGGTCAGAAGATGAGGAGGAGATCAGAGCAGCGGGGGAACGGGGAGAGGTTTTTGATTATTTATCTTTTATGTATGGAGCATATTATGGGGCTTATTATACTGTATGGTGCAATATATGGGGGGTCATTATACTGTATGGAGCATTATATGGGGCTCATTGTACTGTATGGAACATGACATGGGGCCCATTATATTGTATGTAGCAATATATGGTCATCATTATACTGTATGGGGTAATATATGGAGCCCATTATACTGTATGGAGCAATACATGGGGGATCATTATACTGTATGGAGCATAATATGGGGCCCAATATACTGTATGGAGTAATATATGAGGAGCATTATACGTAATGGAGTACTACTGTATATGGGGCCCATTATACTGCATGGAGTATTATATTGTGCCCATTATACTGTATGGAGCAATATGTGGGGCCCATTATACCGTATGGCATATTATATAGGACCCATTATACTGTATGGAGCAATATATGGGGCTCATTATGCTGTATGGAGCAATATATGGGGCCCATTATACTGTATGGAGCAATATATGAGGCCCATTATACTGTATGGAGCATTATATAGGGCACATTATACTGTATGGTGCAATATATGGGGGGTCATTATACTGTATGGAGCATTATATGGGGCTCATTATACTGTATGGAACATGACATGGGGCCCATTATATTGTATGTAGCAATATATGGTCATCATTATACTGTATGGGGTAATATATGGAGCCCATTATACTGTATGGAGCAATACATGGGTCCAATTATACTGCATGTAGGACTATGTTGTGCCCGTTATACTGAATGGAGAAATACATGGGGCCCATTATGGTGTATGGAGCAGTGTGTGGTGCTCATAATATTGCATGAAGGACTATATGATCCCCATAATACTGTATGGAGGACTATATGATGCCCATAATACTGTATGGAGGACTATGTGGTGCCCATAATAATGTATGAAGGACTGTGTCGTGCCCATTATACTGAATGGAGCACTATATAGGGTCATTATACTGTATGGAGGAGTATGTGGTGCCCATAATATTTAAAGGGGCCCACTTATACTCTTTCTCCAGGGGCCCATGAAAGCCTGGAGCCGGCTCTGCCTAAATCCAAACTTAATCCTAACCTTATACTGTACCTCACCATTGCATTAGCTTTAAAGTTCGCCATAGCCCTAAGCCTAACTTTATCCTTAACCCTAGCACTAAACCCAATCTTAGACCTAACCTAGCTCTAGCCTTAGCCTTAACGCTATACTTCGCCGTAACTCTACTACGAGGCCTAGCCTTAGCTTTAACCATTAAGCTAATCCTAAACCTAACCTTATCTCTAACCCTATACTACACCATAACCCAATCCTAGTTTTAAGCCCAACCGTAGCCTTATCCTGAGCCCTAGCCTTAACACTAGCCCAAAAACCAACAGTAGACCTAAATTTAAACACAACCAATATAGCCCTAACCCTATACTTCACCCTAACTCTATCCATAACCTTAGCCCTAACCCTATCCATAATTTTAGCCCTAACCCTATCCATAACTTTAGCCCTAACTATACATAACCTTAGCCCTAACCTTATACTTGCCCCTAAGGCCTCTTTCACACATCCGTTTGTCTCCATCAGTCTAAATCCGCCGTTATGCAAAAAAAAACAGATCCGCCATTTTTCTTGGCGGATCCGTTTTTTTCCCATTGACTTGCATTATCGGCGGATCTTGACGGATGGTCATCCGTCGGATCCATTTGTGTACGGATCCGCCAAAATTTTGGTGTCCGCTGACATGACAGGACGGACAATGAAACGTTTTTTTAGGCTGGCCGGATCCGCATTTCTCGCTGCACATGCCCTGAAGAATTGCCTTTGCCGGAAATTTAACCCTAAATCCCGTTCTGGCGGCTGGTAAAAATTCTCTCTCTTCTCCCCCCCCCCCCCCCCCCCCACGGGTTCCTTTAAATTTCTCCCTTCCCCGGATCCATCAAAGCAACGGTCCGGTGGCATACGTTGCTTTGAAAATGGTTGCGGATCCGTGTCCCGCCATTTTCGCGGATTGGATCTGATGTAAAAAACGTATATGTGAAACAGGCCTAACCCCATCGCTTAGCCCTAACCCTATCCATAACCTTAGCCCTAACCCTATACTTAGCCCTAACCCTATCCATAACCTTAGCCCTAACCTTTCCATAACATTAGCCCTAACCCTATCCATAACTTTAGCCCTAACCTTATACTTAGCCCTAACCCTATACTTAGCCCTAACCTTATACTTAGCCCTAACCTTATATACAGGGCTCATTTAACAGTGGAAACATTTGGGTCCTATTAGACTTTGGTCCCTGCCCTTTACACTATCCTCAGTTTAATGGTCGCCCCCAGGAGGCGGAGCATGACAAGAATCCATGTGTCATGCTCCGCCCCTCATCCCTGCACTAGGAATAACACAGTATCTGCTTTGCCTGGAGGACTCCGCTAACTTTTCTGAGAGTCTGATAGGCTTTCGGCTCTGGTGGAATTCCCCTTTAAATCTTCCCTATCCCGAATCCTGAGGACTTGAAGCCGCTCTCCCCCCATACTGTCACCTCCGGCTTCTCCCAGCAAACAACATGTTTGTTCTTAGGAATACCTGACGTGGAAAAAAAGAAAAAAAAATCCAACATTGAGAAGAAGAAGAAGAAGAATCTTCAGCTCTTTGTCTGCGCAGAAATGACTTCATAAAGAAATGTAAACTATTGTATAATCCCCCAAGAATGCGACTGATGTGAAGCTGAGCGACAGCAGGGCAGCGAGAGGTTAACACAAGGAGAACCTATCATCAATGCATGATGGGAAGAGTAGTCACAAAGGATAGGATTAGATACACGGCTCAGCAGTCAGTATCACACAGGATAGGATTAGATACACGGATCAGCAATCAGTATCACACAGGATAGGATTAGATACACGGCTCAGCAGTCAGTATCACACAGGAGAGGATTAGATACACGGCTCAGCAGACAGTATCACACAGGAGAGGATTAGATACACGGCTCAGCAGTCAGTATCACACAGGAGAGGATTAGATACACGGCTCAGCAGTCAGTATCACACAGGAGAGGATTAGATACACGGCTCAGCAGTCAGTATCACACAGGAGAGGATTAGATACACGGCTCAGCAGACAGTAACACACAGTATATGATTAGATACACGGCTCAGCAGTCAGTATCACACTGGAGAGGATTAGATACACGGCTCAGCAGTCAGTATCACACAGGAGAGGATTAGATACACAGCTCAGCAGTCAGTATCACACAGGATAGGATTAGATACACGGCTCAGCAGTCAGTATCACACAGGAGAGGATTAGATACACGGCTCAGCAGTCAGTATCACACAGGAGAGGATTAGATACACAGCTCAGCAGTCAGTATCACACAGGATAGGATTAGATACACGGCTCAGCAGTCAGTATCACACAGGAGAGGATTAGATACACGGCTCAGCAGTCAGTATCACACAGGAGAGGATTAGATACACGGCTCAGCAGTCAGTATCACACAGGAGAGGATTAGATACACAGCTCAGCAGTCAGTATCACACAGGAAAGGATTAGATACACGGCTCAGCAGTCAGTATCACACAGGATTGGATTAAATACACGGCTCAGCAGTCAGCATCACACAGGAGAGGATTAGATACACTGCTCAGCAGTCAGTATCGCACAGGATAGGATTAGATACACTGCTCAGCAGTCAGTATCGCACAGGATAGGATTAGATACACGGCTCAGCAGTCAGTATCACACAGGAGAGGATTAGATACACGGCTCAGCAGTCAGTATCGCACAGGAGAGGATTAGATACGCAGCTCAGCAGTCAGTATCACACAGGAGAGGATTAGATACACGGCTCTGCAGTCAGTATCACACAGGATAGGATTAGATACACGGCTCAGCAGTCAGTATCACACAGGAGAGGACTAGATACACAGCTCAGCAGTCAGTATCACACAGGATAGGATTAGATACACTGCTCAGCAGTCACTATCACACAGGATAGGATTAGATACACGGCTCAGCAGACAGTATCACACAGGATAGGATTAGATACACGGCTCAGCAGTCAGTATCACACAGGATAGGATTAGATACACGGCTCAGCAGACGGTATCACACAGGATAGGATTAGATACACGGCTCAGCAGTCAGTATCACACAGGATAGGATTAGATACACGGCTCAGCAGTCAGTATCACACAGGAGAGGATTAGATACACGGCTCAGCAGTCAGAATTGCACAGGAGAGGATTAGATACGCGGCTCAGCAGTCAGTATCACACAGGAGAGGATTAGATACGCGGCTCAGCAGACAGTATCACACAGGAGAGGATTAGATACACGGCTCAGCAGACAGTATCACACAGGAGAGGATTAGATACACAGCTCAGCAGACAGTATCACAGGAGAGGAATAGATACACGGCTCAGCAGTCAGTATCACACAGCATAGGATTAGATACACGGCTCAGCAGTCAGTATCACACAGGAGAGGATTAGATACACAGCTCAGCAGTCAGTATCACACAGGATAGGATTAGATACGTGGCTCAGCAGTCAGTATCACACAGGAGAGGATTAGATACACGGCTCAGCAGACAGTATCACAGGATAGGATTAGATACACGGCTCAGCAGTCAGTATCACACAGTATAGGATTAGATACACGGCTCAGCAGTCAGTATCACACAGGAGAGGATTAGATACACAGCTCAGCAGTCAGTATGACACAGGAGAGGATTGGATACGCGGCTCAGCAGTCAGTATCACACAGGAGAGGATTAGATATGCGGCTCAGCAGACAGTATCACACAGGAGAGGATTAGATACACGGCTCAGCAGTCAGTATCACACAGGATAAGATCAGATACAAGGCTCAGCAGACAGTATCACACAGGAGAGGATTAGATACACGGCTCAGCAGTCAGTATCACACAGGAGAGGATTAGATACACGGCTCAGCAGACAGTATCACACAGGAGAGGATTAGATACATGGCTCAGCAGTCAGTATCACACAGGAGAGGATTAGATACGCGGCTCAGCAGTCAGTATCACACAGGAGAGGATTAGATACGCGGCTCAGCAGTCAGTATCACACAGGAGAGGATTAGATACACGGCTCAGCAGTCAGTATCACACAGGATAGGATTAGATACACGGCTCAGCAGTCAGTATCACACAGGATAAGATCAGATACAAGGCTCAGCAGACAGTATCACACAGGAGAGGATTAGATACACAGCTCAGCAGTCAGTATCACACAGGAGAGGATTAGATACACGGCTCAGCAGTCAGTATCACACAGGAGAGGATTAGATACACGGCTCAGCAGTCAGTATCACAAAGGAGAGGATTAGATACGCGGCTCAGCAGTCAGTATCACACAGGATAAGATCAGATACAAGGCTCAGCAGACAGTATCACACAGGAGAGGATTAGATACACAGGTCAGCAGTCAGTATCACACAGGATAGGATTAGATACACGGCTCAGCAGACAGTATCACAGGATAGGATTAGATACACGGCTCAGCAGTCAGTATCACACAGGAGAGGATTAGATACACGGCTCAGCAGTCAGTATCACACAGGAGAGGATTAGATACACAGCTCAGCAGTCAGTATGACACAGGAGAGGATTGGATACGCGGCTCAGCAGTCAGTATCACACAGGAGAGGATTAGATATGCGGCTCAGCAGACAGTATCACACAGGAGAGGATTAGATACACGGCTCAGCAGTCAGTATCACACAGGATAAGATCAGATACAAGGCTCAGCAGACAGTATCACACAGGAGAGGATTAGATACACGGCTCAGCAGTCAGTATCACACAGGAGAGGATTAGATACACGGCTAAGCGGACAGTATCACACAGGAGAGGATTAGATACATGGCTCAGCAGTCAGTATCACACAGGAGAGGATTAGATACGCGGCTCAGCAGTCAGTATCACACAGGAGAGGATTAGATACGCGGCTCAGCAGTCAGTATCACACAGGAGAGGATTAGAAACACGGCTCAGCAGTCAGTATCACACAGGATAGGATTAGATACACGGCTCAGCAGTCAGTATCACACAGGATAAGATCAGATACAAGGCTCAGCAGACAGTATCACACAGGAGAGGATTAGATACACAGCTCAGCAGTCAGTATCACACAGGAGAGGATTAGATACACGGCTCAGCAGTCAGTATCACACAGGATAAGATCAGATACACGGCTCAGCAGACAGTATCACACAGGATAGGATTAGATACACGGCTCAGCAGTCAGTATCACACAGGATAGGATTTGATACACGGCTCAGCAGTCAGTATCACACAGGAGAGGATTAGATACATGGCTCAGCACACAGTATCGCACAGGATAGGATTAGATACACGGCTCAGCAGTCAGTATCACACAGGATAGGATTAGATACACGGCTCAGCAGATAGTATCACACAGGAGAGGATTAGATACACGGCTCAGCAGTCAGTATCACACAGGATAGGATTAGATACACGGCTCAGCAGTCAGTATCACACAGGAGAGGATTAGATACACGGCTCAGCAGTCAGTATCACACAGGATAGGATTAGATACACGGCTCAGCAGTCAGTATCACACAGGAGAGGATTAGATACACGGCTCAGCAGATAGTATCACAAGGAGAGGATTAGATATACGGGTCAGCAGATAGTATCACACAGGAGAGGATTAGATACACGGCTCAGCAGACAGTATAACACAGGATAGGATTAGATACAGTAGCTCAGCAGACCGTAGCGCCCCGGGTCAGGCTCCATGTTGGAGTCCCTGTGGTGCTGATGATGAGGCGCCAGGTGATGGACGTTGCTCACTAGACCTGCAGGCACCATTGTGCCCAGGTGAACCACTAGTCACAGATGCTCCTCTGCTCTTCCTGCTAGGAATGTGTGGCATTTGGCCCCTTTTTGGTTTAGAACCTTACTTGGACAGAAGTTCTGATTAACCCTTTATGATCTTCTTACAGAAGTTGTTCAGGTCATGGAAGGTTCCCCGCGATCAGCTGATCATGGAGCGCTCCCACTGGCAGGACCCCTGGTGACATTATCTGGCCGCATGAATTGGGGGAGGTCCATGGAAAAGCATTCTTACTGCAATGGGAGAGAGGCTCTTCTGAGATTGTGACATAATAGTAAGGCCGGGGTCACACTAGAGAGGAATACGGCCGAGTGAGAGGCGTTAAAAGCACGCATTACACACGGACCAATGATTCTCTATGGGGCAGCTCCCAACAGACGTATATTTCTCCGGCGTATTCTACGGTCCGTGCCAATCACAGCATGCTGCGTATATCAGCGTACTACGCCCGTAATACGCCAATGCAAGTCTATGGGTGCGCAAAATATACGGATTACACACGGACCACACGTGTGACTTGTGAGAAATACGCACCCGGTGTCTTTTAGCAAAGCTGGCAATTCCGTGCGCGATACAGTAAACTCACACTGACAGGTTTAATAAAGAAACGAATGAATAGATATAGACACAAAGAATACACATATATATATACAGTCATGGCCAAAAGTATTGACACCCCTGCAATTCTGTCAGATAATATTCAGTTTCTTCCTGAAAATGATTGCAAACACAAATTCTTTGGTATTATCTTCATTTAATTTGTCTTAAATGAAAAAACACAAAAGAGAATGAAGAAAAAAGCAAAACATTGATCATTTCACACAAAACTCCAAAAATGGGCCGGACAAAAGTATTGGCACCCTCAGCCTAATACTTGGTTGCACAACCTTTAGCCAAAATAACTGCGACCAACCGCCTCCGGTAACCATCAATGAGTTTCTTACAATGCTCTGCTGGAATTTTAGACCATTCTTCTTTGGCAAACTGCTCCAGGTCCCTGATATTAGAAGGGTGCCTTCTCCAAGCTGCCATTTTTAGATCTCTCCACAGGTGTTCTATGGGATTCAGGTCTGGACTCATTGCTGGCCACCTTAGAAGTCTCCAGTGCTTTCTCTCATACCATTTTCTAGTGCTTTTTGAAGTGTGTTTTGGGTTATTGTCCTGCTGGAAGACCCATGACCTCTGAGGGAGACCCAGCTTTCTCACACTGGGCCCTACATTATGCTGCAAAATTTGTTGGTAGTCTTCAGACTTCATAATGCCATGCACACGGTCAAGCAGTCCAGTGCCAGAGGCAGCAAAGCAACCCCAAAACATCAGGGAACCTCCGCCATGTTTGACTGTAGGGACCGTGTACTTTTCCTTGAATGCCTATTTTTTCTCCTGTAAACTCTATGTTGATGCTTTTGCCTTAAAAGCTCTACTTTTGTCTCATCTGACCAGAGAACATTCTTCCAAAATGTTTTAGGCTTTTTCAGGTAAGTTTTGGCAAACTCCAGCCTGGCTTTTTTATGTCTCGGGGTAAGAAGTGGGGTCTTCCTGGGTCTCCTACCATACAGTCCCTTTTCATTCAGACGCCGATGGATTGTACGGGTTGACACCGTTGTACCCTCGGACTGCAGGGCAGCTTGAACTTGTTTGGATGTTAGTCGAGGTTCTTTATCCAACATCTGCACAATCTTGCGTTGAAATCTCTTGTCAATTTTTCTTTTCCGTCCACATCTAGGGAGGTTAGCCACAGTGCCATGGGCTTTACACTTCTTGATGACACTGCGCATGGTAGACACAGGAACATTCAGGTCTTTGGAGATGGACTTGTAGCCTTGAGATTGCTCATGCTTCCTCACAATTTGGTTTCTCAAGTCCTCAGACAGTTCTTTGGTCTTCTTTCTTTTCTCCATGCTCAATGTGGTACACACAAGGACACAGGACAGAGGTTGAGTCAACTTTAATCCATGTCAACTGGCTGCAAGTGTGATTTAGTTATTGCCAACACCTGTTAGGTGCCACAGGTAAGTTACAGGTGCTGTTAATTACACAAATTAGAGAAGCATCACATGATTTTTCAAACAGTGCCAATACTTTTGTCCACCCTCTTTGTTATGTTTGGTGTGGAATTATATCCAATTTGGCTTTAGGACAATTCTTTTTGTGTTTTTTCATTTAAGACAAATTAAATGAAGATAATAATACCAAAGAATTTGTGTTTGCAATCATTTTCAGGAAGAAACTGAGTATTATCTGACAGAATTGCAGGGGTGTCAATACTTTTGGCCATGACTGTATATATATATATACATACATGCATTCTATGTGTCTATATCTATTCTTTGGTTTCTGTTTAGAAACCCTGTCATAGGGCTCCATTATATGTCCATTTTGCAAGCCTGCGAGAAAATCTCGCCATACGGATTACATACGGATACACACATGCGCAAAATACGCGACCGCACCTTGCTTACGGATGACATACGGAGCACTGTTTAGGGGCCATTCATCCGTATTACGCATGTAAAATACTGACCGTATTTTGCATCGGTTAGTGTGACCCCGGCCTAACAGAACTACACAAAAAATACCGCCATATAGTGGCCAAATAACTCTCGTACTAATACGGTATAATGCTTCACAAAACACAAGAGACGCTGGCAAAAGAGAACCAAAAGAAAACCTCCATATATCAACTAAATAGTACTACAATATAGTGATCAAATAGCTGATCCAATATTAAACCGCCACATAGTGCACAAAAGACAATGGTGAAATCCTATTATAGAGAACCAAAACAATACTGCCACGTGTTGCCTAAATAATACCACTATACAGTGGTCAAATATTATACCGCCATATAGTGCATAAAAAGGAAATTAGACCAAAATATAATATACTATATATCCATACGCAGAAACACATTTGCCAAAGCTCAGTGCCAGACCATGCAAATATTATACCGCCATTCAGTGCATAAAGTGTATATTATTACAAAACACACACAACATCTGCACACAGACAGGGTCATATCCAAAGAAACACACCGGTCACTGCTCAGTGCCATATCACCCCAACATTATACCGCAATATAGCGCAAAAAAATGACTATCCCCATGTTGTTAATGACAGGAGTTATCTTGTATTAACCCGTAGTTTCCCAGTAGTGAACATGGGGGCCGCGGCCGGACCACAGATGTACAAGGACCCTACAGACTATTTATAACGCTACGAGACAACGGCGCGGGGTTGACATCTCTGCCGGGACCGCGACATGTTACAGCTCGAAGGCTGATTGATTTGCTTTTTTGTTTAGCTTTATATAATTGGGTCTGATTGTGCTCGATTGCAGAGATCTGGTCTTTATAAGACGCGTACAATCTTGGCGGCAATGTGACAACTGGAATATTCCCGAAAACAAAAAACAGAGAGGAATTTTTAGTTTTAAGGAATACTGCGGCGAGGAAAGTTGGCCGACAACAGAACTTTTTCGTGCTCCTGTTGTAAAGTTGTGGAAGATGTGGACGGGACACGTGACGGTGGCTCCTCGCAGGGTTCTGGTTCACACGCCGCAGGCAACACAACGCTCCTGGAGCGTCGCAAATATTTCGCTTTTCATGAACTGCACGTTACATAATTTGATAATTTCGATCCCCTCCAGAGCTGGATTCATGATTCTGCAGCTTTCCTATTAACTTTGTGGGGTGTGTTTATTGCATAATGAAAGAGAAGAGTCGTGCCTTACAGCTCGGTGGGAAAAGGATGGGCCTATCGATACATAAAGGAATAGAGCGGGCCTATCGATACAGAAAGAATAGAGCGGGCCTATGAAAACAGAAAGAATAGAGTGGGCCTATCGATACAGAAAGAATAGAGCGGGCCTATGAAAACAGAAAGAATAGAGCGGGCCTATCGGCACAGAAAGAATAGAGCGGGCCTATCGGCACAGAAAGAATAGAGCGGGCCTATCGGCACAGAAAGAGTAGAGCGGGCCTATCGGCTCAGAAATAATAGAGCGGGCCTATCAATACTAAAAGAATAGAGCGGGCCTATCGGCACAGAAAGAATTGAACGGGCGTATCAGCACAAAAAGAATAGAGCGGGCCTATCAGCACAGAAAGAATAGGGCGGGCCTATCGGCACAGAAAGAATAGAGCGGTCCTATCGGCACAGAAAGAATAGAGCGGTCCTATCGGCACAGAAAGAATAGAGCGGGCCTATCGATACAGAAAGAATAGAGCGGGCCTATCCGCACAGAAAGAATAGAGCGGGCCTATCAGCACAGAAAGAATTGAACGGGCGTATCAGCACAAAAAGAATAGAGCGGGCCTATCAGCACAGAAAGAATAGAGCGGGCCTATCGGCACAGAAAGAATAGAGCGGTCCTATCGGCACAGAAAGAATAGAGCGGTCCTATCGGCACAGAAAGAATAGAGCGGGCCTATCGATACAGAAAGAATAGAGCAGGCCTATTGATACAGAGAGAATAGAGCGGGCCTATCAGCACAGAAAGAATAGAGCGGACCTATCGATACAGAAAGAATAGAGCGGGCCTATCAATACAGAAAGAATAGAGCGGGCCTATCAATACAGAAAGAATAGAGCGGGCCTATCAGCACAAAAAGAATAGAGCGGGCCTATCGGCACAGAAAGAGTAGAGCGGGCCTATCAGCTCAGAAATAATAGAGCGGGCCTATCAATACTAAAAGAATAGAGTGGGCCTATCGGCACAGAAAGAATTGAACGGGCGTATCAGCACAAAAAGAATAGAGCGGGCCTATCAGCACAGAAAGAATAGAGCGGGCCTATCGATACAGAAAGAATAGAGCGGGCCTATCCGCACAGAAAGAATACAGGGGGCCTATCAGCACAGAAAGAATAGAGCGGGCCTATCAGCAGAGAAAGAATAGAGCGGGCCTATCAGCAGAGAAAGAATAGAGCGGGCCTATCAGCACAGAAAGAATAGAGCGGGCCTATCTGCCTGCACAGAAAGAATAGAGCAGGCCTATCTGCACAGAAAGAATAGAGCGGGCCTATCAGCACAGAAAGAATAGAGCGGGCCTATCGATACAGAAAGAATAGAGCGGGCCAATCTGCACAGAAAGAATAGAGTGGGCCTATCAATACAGAAAGAATAGAGCGGGCCTATCAGCAGAGAAAGAATAGAGCGGGCCTATCAATACAGAAAGAATAGAGCGGGCCTATCAGCACAGAAATAATAGAGCGGGCCTATCGATACAGAAAGAATAGAGCGGGCCTATCAGCACAGAAATAATAGAGCGGGCCTATCGATACAGAAAGAATAGAGCGGGCCTATCAGCACAGAAATAATAGAGCGGGCCTATCAATACAGAAAGAATAGAGCGGGCCTATCAGCACAGAAATAATAGAGCGGGCCTATCAATACAGAAAGAATAGAGCGGGCCTATCAGCACAGAAATAATAGAGCGGGCCTATCGATACAGAAATAAAAGTGAGAACCTGTGAGCAGTGCAGGAACAGAGAGGACCTGTCAGGAGAGCATCTTTGTCAGTATAGCAGGTAGATAGCATGACAGGAAGAGGCAGGTTTTGTTCTCACCAGGAACTGAGTGTGCATGGCAGCACAGCAGGAGAGAGCAGCAAAGCAGGGGAGAGCAGCACCGAAGGGGAGAGCAGCACCGAAGGGGAGAGATGCACCGCAGGGGAAGGGGAAGCCCTGTCTGTCAGCAGAAGGGGGCGTGGCTGTTGGCACAGCCGGAGGGGGGTGTCAGCCAGCAGGAGGGGCCTTGCTGTCAGCACAGCAGGAGGGGCGTGTCTGTCACAGCAGGAGAGGTGTGCCTGTCAGCAGGAGGGGGCGTGGCTGTCAGCACAGCAGGAGGGGCGTGGCTGTCAGCACAGCAGGAGAGGTGTGCCTGTCAGCAGGAGGGGGCGTGACTGCCAGCAGGAGTGGGCGTGGTTGTCAGGAGCTGGCATGGCTGTCAGCACAGCGCCCTCTAGATATTAAGTTACAGAAGGAGTCCATCTCTTGCCAGGATTATTGTATAACCTGATGGGGCCCATAAGCCGTTTGTTGTTGAAATTATTTAATTACTTTTTTTTTAATTGACAAATCTTTGTAAAGTCTCCAAACAAGAATAATTCAAGGGATTTTGTTTCAGACCAAATCTCCATGCTGCTTTCATCTGAAGAGCCTGAACGTGCCAAGAACCAGGAAATAGAGAAGTCGCGACGTGACAACTTTCTTACATATTTTTGCAGGTTATTTTTTTATATTCTATATGTTACTTATTGTGTTGGGAAAGAGAACACAAGGGAACACGGGAAGTAAGCGAAGATTTGAAAGGTCTCGCAATATCTGGGGATAAACTGGTAAAATTTGTCAAGTCTGGAAAGTGGGGACAAAATGTGCGGTTACAGGAGATGGAAATACTCCACCAAAGTGACACCACTCAACAGCAGAAGCCAAGGCTGGATGACGGAGGCTGGTAACTATCAAAAATCAGAAGACTTGGCCAAGATTGCTTGAACCATCTGACATGGGGTAAAGAATGTGTCTGGCAAGATACAGAAGTTGCTAACTTATCTTTAAAGTTTACGATACCTCAACCGCACCAATGGGCGGTAAGACACCTGGAAGTGCATCCTTCACCTACAATTAGTAACTGGCTAAACTGAAGTGTAAGGAATCTCCCAAATCTTTACCACGGACCACCACAAGGAGGTTTGGACTTTTTTGATTGGATTTCGAAGCAGTGGTCGCAAGTTCTCAAAAGTCCAGAAAAAACACAAAGATCGTCTCCAGGAGAGCAGTCAGGAGTCAACTAACCAGATGACAACACAAGGACAGGTCCAAGGTCTAACCCAAGGGATCGGGCAACAAGTACCATATGACAGGTCCAAAGGCAGAATCCATCGACAAGACTAAAATCGAGGTCAGGATTAAGGCAAAGGCTAGTTCAATGGGTTGTACATCCACAGGTAATAGTCTCAGGCTAAATTACTCTTTAATCTGCCACCAGGCTACAATTACCAGGGGAGTCCAACAGCTGAAAGCCATGGCCATCAGTGTGAAATCATCACTGGACCAGAGCGGTGAGTAACATTGGTCTCCAGTCCAACTCAGATAAGAAGATTTGGGATTGAGAAAGATCACACATTCGCTATGAGTCACCAATCTCTGAGCAAAACTGACAACATATGGAAATGATCTGAAATTTTAGGAAACCTGTGTGAGACAATAGGTCTTCCTGTGTGCCTCATCTACGGCGGTCAGACTTAGAGAGGCGACAACCATCTATTGAGTCAGGAGAACTGCAAATGTCAAGGAGACACAAGCAACTTGTCAGTAGCCAATAAGACTTTTAATGGCCTTAACTTTGAACCATGAAAGACATCAGTAGATGAGAACCCAAAAAGTTACACTTTCACAAACCTTCTTGAACATGAACCACCACTTATCTTTAACTCGCACATGAGTGCTCTTAAAGAGGACCTGTCACTTGTCATAAATGTCTACATTTTTTCCCCTGGTATAAATACCACTTTTCTTCTGAATAGGGCGATGTTTTTCTTTTGTTCCTGCGCCAATCCGTCCCTGAGATATGGCCTCTTCTTTTCTGTATCTAAATTTAGTTTTTTTAGTCAAGTGGGTGCGTTCATCGAGCCATATATGGACGTCTTCACAAAGACCACACCCACTTGGTAAAAAAATATGACAACATTTATAAATGGTGAAGATACAACCATATCTCAAGAACAGAGAGGCGTAGGAACAAAAGAAAAACAACGCCGGATTCAGGAAAACAGCGGCATTTACACTGGATAAGAAAAATTACATATTTATGGCAAGTGACGGGGACTTTTTAGCAGACAAAATCTGCATCTACAAGCCCACCTGTGAGACATTTACGCACACCCAAGACGTATTATTGGGCAAAGTTACCAGATTGTGAACTTGAGTCTGAGGATCGTACAGCTATAGCTCAGCAAAAATTGTATGACTGCATAAAAAAAAAAGAGTAAAAAAGCACGATCAATAAATGACACGAGTTAGTCAACAACACACTCAAAAATGTCCCCTGCAAAGATCCAACGTTCACTTATTAATCTGCCATCTCCTCGCAGCAGGAAACAAGCACTTATCAAGGAAAGTGAAAGACTTCCCTCCCCAAACAAGGTCATTAAATCAGGACATTTTTCAATCCTCGCTGTCTACCCAAAGCACAAAAAAAGTTGAAACTTAAAAAAAAAAAGTTAAATTTGGCAAATTCTAACAAATGCTAGACAGTTTTTTTTTATATGTTACATTGCAGGACCAAAAAGCCTCATTCAGACATCTATGAAACACGGTCCAAGTACGGACCACGATGCAAGGACCACGATGCACGGACCACGATGCACGGACCACGATGCACGGACCACGATGCACGGACCACGATGCACGGACCACGATGCACGGACCACGATGCACGGACCACGATGCACAGACCACGATGCACGGACCACGATGCACGGACCACGATGCACGGACCACGATGCACGGACCACGATGCACGGACCACGATGTACGGACCACGATGCACAGACCACGATGCACGGACCACGATGCACGGACCACGATGCACGGACCACGATGTACGGACCATGATGCACAGACCACGATGCACAGACCACGATGCACGGACCACGATGCACGGACCACGATGCACGGACCACGATGCACGGACCACGATGCAAGGACCACGATGCAAGGACCACGATGCAAGGACCACGATGCACGGACCACGATGCACGGACCACGATGCACCAGCCACGATGCATGGACCACGATGCACGGACCGGCCGCCGGCCTCCTATAAGGCTGTCAGGTTCTAAACCCTTACATCTCTGTAGCGATTGCACATTTTTTGGCCACTGTTCAAGAAAGTGTAATTAATTCAATATAAGCAAGTCAAATTCCAAAGTAACTGCTCCATACATAAATCACTAAGCAAAAATATATAAATATATATATATACTATGCACAAATACTATATACTGTATGTATAAAAAAAGATTTCTAAATAAATGACTGAGGACTCGGTTCTTGAATACACCCTGTACTTCTAGTACAGACTCGTAAAGCAAAACTTGGAAAGACACCCAGGACCTTGATGCAGAAACTGCACACAAAATGTTTTCCAGGCGTTTCTCACACACTTTGTTATCAGCACCTACGTTATCAGACGGCCAAGGTGTCTGGGCTTTGGAAGGAACAATCAATTAATATCAGTCTATGGGGCCACACTGTACCTCTGTTATGCCTTCAACTTAATTAAAAAAACAACCTATGGCATGCATCCATCTATCTATCCATCCTGTATGACGGAGGATTTCTCCCCTGCAATTACCGCTTTTTGGGAGAACATCACCATGATGAGGGGGTCCTCTGAAGGCGCTGTAGGTAGAGTGCCCATGGACCATTTGGGATATATATTACATTATCAAAATACTTTGAAACATGCAGCTTTGCTTGTATAATTGCTTATGCCCAAGGCACCTACAGTAGTCTATCAATAGTCCATGGGACCATACCCTAGTGTATCGGGCCACCCCACAGTCCATTGGGCCATACCAAAATCCATGGACTCATGCTCTAGTACATCAGGCTATAACCTAGTTTCCCGGTCCATACCCTAATCCATAAGGCCATACTAAAATCCATGAGGTCATGCTCTAGTCTATCAGGCCATACTCTAGTTTCCCGGGCCATACTCTGGTCCATCAGACCATACCCAAATCCATGGGGTTATGCTGTAGTCCATCAGGCCATACTCTAGTTTCTTGGGCCATACCCTAGTCCATCGGGCCATACCCAGAGCCATGAGGTCATGCTCTAGTCCATCAGGCCATATTCTAGTTTAATCGGGCCATAACCTGATCCATTGTCCATCGGGCCATACACAAGTCCATCGGGCCATACACCAGTCCAAGGGGGTTATGATCTGGACCATCAGGCCATACTCTAGTTATTTGAGCCATACGCTAGTCCATCGGACCATACTGAGTTCTTTTGTAAACACTGTATCGTGGGTACAATTTACCTTTCATAAAACAATGCCATATGGTGGCACAAGGAAAGATTACAACTCTATAGTATAAGGCCTATATTTATCATTATGATGATAAACATGTTGCTCTTCTATTGCTTAGTAAAACTTTGCAGAACTAGAACTAGACAGATGTCTATGAGATAAATATAGCCCTGGATGTACTAATGGTGATCTGCAACACTTGGTAGGACATCGGCCATAATCTTGCTGTGTACAACAAGCCAACAAAAACACCAAATACATTATGAAAGTTCAGAATTAACCATAAAACCAAATCATAATGAAACAATGAACAGTACATGTGAATGAAAGTTAACAACGCTTTGTACTCACCACATTAGGCTTGCTTCTGTTACCGGTCTCTTCGAGAGGCTTGGGAACCCTTAGGGGCTTCGGCTCAGTTGTGGTTGGAGTGCTTGGTGCTGTTCTTGGCAAATCCATTTGATTGAAGTTATTTGAGCTACTTGGGGTAGCTGAAGTTGGCTTGGATACATCTTCTAAGGGGGGTATTAAAATTGGATGTTGTTTGATTGTAGGCCTTGTAGACTCTACGTTTGTCAAATGGGCACTACCGTGGACTAACACTTTGCATTCTGGAGGGGAGATTGGAATAAATGTTGCTGGTTCACTGGTGTGTCGGATATGTTTGCTTCCTTGCCTGATTTTAGAAAGTGTTTCCTTTGGTTCCTCGCCTTCCTTGTTGCCATCATGGCTTCCAATTCTGTTGGAGCGTTTTTTAAAGCTACGTCTAACCACCCTGGGAGATAAAACGTTTACAAGGTTTGGGTTGAAACTTAAACTTTGACTTCCTTCCAAACCATTTTCTTCCAAATCAGCAGATGATGAATGCTCTGGTTCAGTGTGAAACCTTGCCTCCTCTTCTAGCTCATCCAGTTCTTCTAACTCATCCCTTTGCTCGGACAGTATGGGTTCACTGGTAGATGCCAGAATGGATTGTTCTAATTCTAAAGTGGTCTCATTGGAGTCTTCAGCAGGAGACAATTCTCCACGACGACTTGGATCGCTAAATGATTTTTTCTTGATGGTCTTCCCATTGCCCTTTTCATCAATGACTTTATCAAGGGCTCCCGGTTGACTAACGATATTGTGGATGACTGTATTGTAATCCTTGACTCCATCACTACTGAAAGAAAGTACACTGGCAGCACTACCAGTGCATTCAGATAGTGCCGTAGCAGAAGAGTCTGAGATTCCCGACTTTGAATTTAATGATCCGAGGAGGTTACTATCCATAGAGAATATTTTAGCATCTTCAGTGATAGAGTAACTCCGGTGAGGCATTGGATCACTCAGAGATCTGTAGGCGTCACTACCAGACTCACCATTGCTCCCACTACTAGAATCTGTACCACTATTGCCAAGAGAAGGAAATTTCCGTCTTCGTCTAATAGTTCCAGGTGTTGGTGGAGCATCCATTTGTGGAGTGTCATTGCACTGAGTACTATCTAAATTACTTGTATGGGATTGAGCTGTGTTATAGTCTCCATTCTGGGCATTCAAAAATTCACTTTCTTCTTGGTACATTTCTGTTGATTTCCAAACTTTAAGTTTCTGGCCAAGGTCTCGATATGAAGTACAAGGTGCAGGGTCTATTTCAGTAACAATGCCTTCATCAGTCAAACTGGACTCATGTACAGATAAGTCAGAGGTTTTCCTATTAGACCCAATTTCATTGGATGCACATTTCACTATACATTTGCCATCACCATCTTCAGTGACGCTTACGTGAGATACGTCAGGTCCTTTCCCACTTTTGAGATGTTCAATCACTTCCTGGTCGAAACTATAGTCCTCCTGAGACCCTATCTGCTTGATTTTCTCAAATACTTGTCTGGCTTCTTGGATGTATTTATCCTGCATTGCTTCTGGCTCATTATAGTTTTCCTTCACGTTATTATCAACGTCTGTATGTGAAAATATAACATCACTGTTGGATAGAGTGGCAAGCATAAGTTCTGAAGAACTCTGCTTCATGGAGCTGTGAGTGATCACACGTCGGGATCCCAGTTTTTCGGAATACGTGAAGGATTTAGTACGTCGTAATGTGGCTGTCAAATCTTTTAATGTTGGACGGCTCCCTTGTTGTAATCGGTTCTGTCCAACAGGTCGACCTCGGACAACTAAACTTGGCTGTCCAGAAGTTTCCTGACAGGCCTCCAGCCTGGAGCAGGCTCCTTCCTTCTCACTAGTCCCTGGACCTCTGTTTTTTAATTTAAAGTCTGAAAAGTCTGATTTTAAGTAACTCAGTAAGCTAAGGGTATCCGATGTGATATCCGGGTTTGACCTAGATTTCTTTTCTTTAGCATCTTCACTTTCAAGATCACACTGTAGACCATCATTTACAATTTCATCTCTCGGTTTGGCCACACTACATGGTATTTTTGACCTAGAACGGACTAAGGGTCGTGACATACTTTCATGTTGGCCAAAACTTGGTGATCGATGAACATTGAACCCTCCCTGAAGGTTTCGTGCTTGCCCAGAATAATATGCATTGAAGTGGTCATCATCTTTGAGAGTTTCGGTACTTGAATATCTACTGCTGCTTCTAGATCCGCAAGGACTTTGTATAAAGGGTGGAATGTTAACTTTTGCAACTCGGGACACGGTGGGCAATGGAGACACCGAGGCCAGCTGACCTGGCGTTACTGGTTCGGAAGAGGTTCGTTTAGGTGTTTCATGAGGGGTAGTGGTTGAGACATTAGTAAGCTCTGGCGAAGAAGCATCAGACCTGACTGTAGGAACTAAGCAACTTGGTACCAATTTTTGCACTAAAAAGTCTGACAAACTTGATCCTTGGTCCAAGTCACGTGCTGCATTGACAATATTGTGTCCACCCCCATCCAAGTCTTTATTATCACGTACTAAAGAGTCATTTTCCTTCTTAGTAGAGAGTTTCCTGAGACTTTCCCTGAGGACATCAAGCCCATCTTCCTCGTCACTTCCTGATGAGGGTTCCTGGGACCTGATCTTGGAACTGTTCTTATTACCCAAGGTGGACGGCATGGTATTCCTCTGTAGCTCATCCATGCTGTAGCTGTCTTTGAGTCTGACATTATCAGGGGCTGTCTGTGGTTTGCCTGAACTATGCCAGGAATGTAAACTAAGTGATTGCTGCCTTGCCTCTTGTTTAGGTAGACCAGATGAAAGTGTGTGCGCTTTCAGGCCAAATGGGATACAGCTTCTTGGAGGAGGGGGAGGAGGTTGAGGTTTGGGACCAGTGTTAATATTTCGGTGTTCTTTTGTATCCAGACACAGGGCATATTGTTCGGTTTTACTCTCCAACAGTGTTCTGCAATAGTTGCTTTCCAACTTTAACGAAGGGCTTTTGGGCAAATGAGAAGGGCTCGAAGGCTGGTCTTTGGTGTAATGATTAAAGCTTTTGGCAGTTGCAGTTTCTACGGGGCAATGTTTTTGTGGTTCCATCCCTGACATTTCCCTTACATAAGACCCCGGCTTTGGATCTTCACAATCGGGCAATGAAGAAGCCCTGGATGGAGCTTTCCTAGTGTTATCTCCAAAAAGTTTTCTCATTTCAGTAACGCTTGGCCAGTTAGTCCCTTCTGTCACAAACAGTTCCCGGTTATCTGGCTGATGTAGAAAACTACAGAAGTTGTCCACATCATCTAATGAAATCCCTGAGCTTGGAGATTCCCATGAGCTTGGACTATGAAAATCATGCGACTTACCTGGCAGTGCCAGGGAGAGTCCATCACTCCCGGTCGGGTTTATAAAGTTTTGTTGAGTGCCTTGAGAAGGCTCCAGTATACTGTTGTCCTCCCAAGCTCCAACCGGAAAACGATGATCTGAGCTCCTTAAATTTTCATCGTCGCTCGCAGCCCCGTCGTCCCTCTGGTGGGACGAGAACCGATGAGAGATCTGCCGGACCGATGGGATATTCTGGTCTTTGCTGGCTGAAGAGATCTTGGATACCTTCCTAGTTAAGCTGAGGGATCTGGCAGGGGGACGATGTGTTTTTTGACATGTGGGTTGGGTGACATCTCCTTTCCCGGACAGTTCCGTGCCTCCCTCTTCACTAAAAGCTTTTGCATTCCAGTTTCCAAGTTTTTTAAAAGACACGCTCCTGTATATTCGAACTTTTCTCTCCACATCTTTTTCAGCCATTGTTTAAAACAAACACACCCGAAAAAAGGAGAAGGTGGTGTTGATGGGATGGGGTTCAGTTTTACTAGAAATTTCCACCCCAAAAAATGCAAAGGCAAAAATAAAAAGTCTTGAAAAAATAAATTAAAATACATTCAAATGTGTAATCCATGTAGGAAAAGAACGGGCGTCTCCGAAACTATAGCATTCCGTCAAAGTTTCCAAAAGAGCGAGCAGAAAAGCCCTCAGCGGACCTTCGGTAAATCTTCATCTTTTAGCAATTGCAGCAATTAATTCCACTTTAGTTCCTGTTGGTTTTTCAGCAGTAAGATAAAAAAAAAAAAAAAAAAAAAAAAAATCACAAGGGGAAAAAAAAAGTTTACGCAAAGTTTCCTTGACAACTGTTTAACCCTCTATTGGCTCCTGCTCAGCCCCAGCTTTCAGTCGTAGCCATCGCCCGCTGTTCAGCTAGAATAATGCACATTCCGGCTGGCGTCGCAGGGCGGTGACGTGCCCCTGTTCTTCCTCTTGTATCCCGAAATTGAACATCTCCAAAAATTAAAAAAAAAAAAATTAAATAAATAAAATATTTGTATAATATAATCCTTTGGTCTTTCCAGTCTCGTGTGTGTTGATTTCACGTGGGAGAAAAACCCGCTGCAGCAACAGCAGCCAGCTCAGCATCGGTTAAAAGAGGCGAGGTTGGAGGGGAGAGTATGGGAACTTTTTTTTTTTTTGTTTCTAATGTCTTCCTGAAAAAAAAAAAAGAAGAAAGAATCTTGTTACAAATAATATATGGAAATTGCCAACATTCCGCCCCCCCCCTATAGAGAGATCAGGACATCCCCCCTTTTACACTAAAGTGGTCAGCGCGCCGAGCATTTACTGTAGTGCTGCAAATCCAAAAAAAAGAAAAAAAAAAAGACGAACTTTACGCTTTTGTATTAACCAATAGAAAAAATAAAACACAACTGATTTCTGTAGGACTAGTTTTTTTTAACAAAAAAAGTTGCGTTTTAGCGCCCCTTGCTGGACAGCGGATGTATTACAATTTCCTTTTTCTATTTCGTGCTAATTGTTTTTTAATAGAAAAATGACCATTTTTTGCAAAAACGGAAAAAAACGTAAAAACAAATGAAATTTTCAATTTTTGGATTTTAATACATGGGAGTAAGAGCTTAAAGGATAAGCTACGGGTTCATGAAGGATTGCTGAGACTTGTGGTCCCCATGGAGTTTACAGATCTGGAAGAGATATCTATGTGCCTACATACAAACGCAATATTAGATTGCAAGCTCTAGGGACAAGTTCTTTCTCTTAGCTCACTGTACGCCCCCTAGGGACCTGCTGTTGTCACAGCGCCTATAGGGTCACATCATCACATGTCAACTGTCAAAATAAACACTCACCTCTACAGTGGGCCCTGAGCCATTGACTATTAAAGTTAAAGGGGATAAAAAAAAAAGTATTTTTCTGTTTTAAGTACAAAATAACATTTGCAAATTTTGAAAAATTTTGACAAAATTTTTAGATTTCTCAAAATTATTTCATCGCATTACGTCTTAATAAAGTTTTCAAAACTTTTTCAAAACTTTCTCAGGCAAATAACCCTCCTACCCCTGCAAGTTCCGATGGTAGTCCCCCTATACAAGAGACTTACAGATTCCAAAATGTTTTCCGAACCCCCAAACCCGGAGCCTCGAACTCCTGATAGAAGGGAAAGAAGAAGACAGGGGGGTAAAAAAAGAAGAGAGAAGGGGGTGGACGGAGCTAAGAATAAATTAAAGGGCCTCTCTGTTTTCCATGTTCCAAAATGAAAAGATTTGTAAACTCCTGGAGAAAAAACAAAGAAACAAAAAATTTCCCATAACGTTACTCCGGCTTTACGGATTGAGGACTGACGATCGGCTGCGAAAACACAAAATTCAAGATTTAAAAAATTTTTGTAAAAAATTGCAACAAAAATTTTGAAAACAAATCCACTGAAATTAGCACAAATAATGGAAAATTTTGGTAAATTCTCTCCTCCCAACAATGGAAATTTTTTCGAAAAGCGAAACGTCAAAACGAATCTGGTTTTTCTGCTCAGGTTCAGAGTTTGCATTGTCCCCTGTGAAGAAAAATACAAAGAACAGAGGAGGAGAGCGGCCCGCCTGCTCCTTACCCTTCAAATCTTTCCTCCAGTCTAAATTTCAGAGGCTGCGAAGAGTCCAGGAATTTGTGTGCACCATTGTCTGTCTGGAAGGAGGGGAGATCCCTGCGATGCAAAAGTTACAGCGCCCCTTATTAAAGTGGGATCTGCAGGGGCGCTCCCACCCCACCTGGCCCCTTAGGATACAATGTATCACAGTGTGGCGCCAGGTAGAGATATTGTGGAGACCCCAGTGCGGCTGGGATACAGGAAGTGTCCCTTCCTCCCCCCCATTTGTGCACTCAGATGGAATGTTCCAGACTCTTCTCCTACTCTGCACAGTTGAGTAGCGTTAACCCTTTCACTGCATCTCTCTAATCCTGAGTACAATGGGGGGGGGCTGCCAGGAGGTAAAGAGTCACTGATGCAATGATCAGCAGGGGGCGTCGCTGCACATCCAGTCTAGTTCTTCAGATTTACCTTTACCAGGACCGACCCCAGTTTATTATTTGTGGACCCTCTGGGGGGCTCCCGCTTCACTTTCAGTCAGTCTTTCTCACCCTTCTAAGAACTAAAACTTTTATTTTGACTTTTTCCATAGAGTTTCATCGGGTTTCATTCATCGCGGCACGAGCTGTAGGTTTCTTCCGTTACTATTTTGGAGTCCTTTCAGCTTTCTGGTCTCTTTTTATTTAATTTTTTTCTCTAAAGGTAAATTGAGCCAAAAATTACATTTATGAGATTTCGTCAAATAGTTATATGGAGTCAAATATTTTGATATATTATTAGCTCAATGCAGGGGCCCCCACCTGCATGTTGGTCAGACGTATGGGCCCTTGAAGCATCCTAGAAAGACATGTAACAATGATCCCTGCCCTGAACCCTTCCTGTAATAACGTCCCCCATCCTGGTACAATGACCCCCATCCTAATACAATGACCTACATCTTAGTATATTGACCTCCATCCTGGGCTCACCCTGGTATAATGACCCCCATCCTGGGCCTCCCTGATATAATGACCCCATCCTGGTATAATGACTCCCATCACAGACTCAACCTTTTATAATGACCCCCATCCTGGAATAATGATCCCCATCCTGATATATGTAGTAGTTGCTAAGGGGAAGCACGCAGTGTGGGGTACAGCACGCAAGCATCCCATAAGCAAAGCATCACAGAAGATAAGCATCCAGCAAAACGGCAGTTATACATGGCATGGAATTAACATTCATCTTCTCTCTTCACACAGGTAATCAACTGAGCCACCCTGCATGTATTTACTCCATTCACTGCCAGCAAGCAGCCTGAATGATACAACTTCCCACCTCTGCTGCCTCTATTTCTCTGCTGTAATATATCCAAATGGTAATCAACTGAGCCACCCTGCATGTATTTACTCCATTCACTGCCAGCAAGCAGCCTGAATGATACAACTTCCCACCTCTGCTGCCTCTATTTCTCTGCTGTAATATATCCAAATGGTAATCAACTGAGCCACCCTGCATGTATTTACTCCATTCACTGCCAGCAAGCAGCCTGAATGATACAACTTCCCACCTCTGCTGCCTCTATTTCTCTGCTGTAATATATCCAAATGGTAATCAACTGAGCCACCCTGCATGTATTTACTCCATTCACTGCCAGCAAGCAGCCTGAATGATACAACTTCCCACCTCTGCTGCCTCTATTTCTCTGCTGTAATATATCCAAATGGTAATCAACTGAGCCACCCTGCATGTATTTACTCCATTCACTGCCAGCAAGCAGCCTGAATGATACAACTTCCCACCTTTGCTGCCTCTATTTCTCTGCTGTAATATATCCAAATGGTAATCAACTGAGCCACCCTGCATGTATTTACTCCATTCACTGCCAGCAAGCAGCCTGAATGATACAACTTCCCACCTTTGCTGCCTCTATTTCTCTGCTGTAATATATCCAAATGGTACAACTCCATACTTCTGCTGCTTGACCATTTTGCTGCATATTTAAATGTGCTTGCTAAAGCTTTGGTATAATTCATTTGTTGCACTGTATGTAATACTTACTGCTTTAGATCTGTGACTGGGGCCTTTCTAGATCTTATCAGGTGGAAGGTGCTATAGCATTTTGCCACATCTTGATCTAGTGCCTTTGATCATCTAACCATCCCCTGGTGTGCTGGCCCCAGCTGCCAAATTATACCCAACCATCTCCCACAATCCCTCTCTCCTGACCCTGTAGTGTGGCCTATATATGTAATAGTTGCTAAGGGGAAGCACGCAGTGTGGGGTACAGCACGCAAGCATCCATAAGCAAAGCATCACAGAAGATAAGCATCCAGCAAAACGGCAGTTATACATGGCAGTTAGTCAGGGCAGGAGTCAAGTAACCCACACTTTGCCTTCCCCTTTAACCATGTGCTTTATTTTTATCCTCCTGTGTTCCCTTGCCATCCACATTCATCACCCTATCCCCCCTCCATCACGACTCATACACATCAGCCCCTCTATACTTCCCTCTCCCATGTACAGCTCCCACACACTCCTCACCTTCCTGAGAAACCTCAGCCCATCTTGCCCAAACACATCGCAGAAAAAAACTACTTACAATTCCAACAACTATTGGCTCTTTATCTTCCTTCTCCTACTGATTTCAGGGGACATCTCCCCCAACCCTGGTCCACCATCCCCCAACCTCGACCCCTACCCTACCTCATATCGAAACCACAATAATCTGATTAACATTACTTGCACTCCCTCATCTCAATCTTTTAATTGTGCCCTCTGGAATCCACGGTCTGCTTGTAACAAGCTTCCTTTCCTACACAACTACTTTCTGAACAACTCTCTTAATCTGTTGGCCCTCACTGAAACCTGGATTCAGGATTCTGACACTGTCTCTCCTGCTGCCATTTCCTACGGTGGCTTACAATTCTCTCACTCCCTGAGACCCACAAACAGACCTGGTGGTGGAGTTGGCATACTCCTGTCCCCACAATGCACTTTCCAGGTCATCCCCCCAGTCCCATCACTCTTATTCCCTTCTTTTGAGGTCCACACCATCAGGCTCTTCCGTCCCCTCTCCCTCAGGGTAGCGGTCATATACCGGCCCCCAGGCTCACCCACCCTCTTCCTTGACCACTTTTCAGCCTGGCTGCCACACTTCATGTCCTCAGAACTACCAACCCTCATCCTGGGAGACTTCAACATCCCCATTAACAGCCCCACTTCCACATCTGCATCCCAGCTTCTATCACTAACCACCTCTCTAGGCCTCTCACAGGTTTCAACCTGTGAGACACATAAGGACGGTAACACCCTTGATCTGGTCTTCTGCCGGCTCTGTTCAATCTCCCACCTAAACAACTCACCGCTTCAACTCTCTGACCACAACATTCTCTCCTTCACGCTCACAAATCCTCGCCCACCCCAGCTCATTCCTACCTACCACACAGTCAGAAATCTACAAACTATTAACCCTCAGACACTTTCAAATTCCCTACACTCATCTCTGTCCCCAATCTCCTCTCTTTCCTGTCCTAATCTGGCTGTTCATCACTACAATGACACTCTTAGAAGCACCCTTGACCAAGTAGCTCCCCTCACCCTCAGAACCTCCAAACACAGAGTAAAAGAGCCCTGGCTTACATCGCAAACTCAACTTCTCCAGCGATGCTCCAGGAGTGCTGAACGCCTATGGAGAAAAACCTGCACACCAGAAGACTTCATCCACTTCAAATTTATGTTAAGAACCTATAACGCTGCCCTTCACCTTGCCAAACAGACCTACTTCACCACCCTGATCTCCTCACTAGCCAACAACCCCAAGAAACTTTTTGACACTTTTCACTCCCTCCTCAGGCCAAAAGCACAAGCCCCTATCACAGACATTTGTGCTGATGACCTGGCCTCCCACTTTACAGAAAAAATAGATAATATCCGTCAAGAAATCTGCTCCCAACCACCAAGTGCTGTGACTCCCATCCCTTCCTACATCTCCCCTGGCTCACTCTCCACATTTGATCCCATAACAGAAGAAGAAGTCTCCAGACTCCTCTCTTCTTCTCGTCCGACTACATGCACTACCGACCCCATTCCCTCACATCTCCTCCAGTCTCTCTCTCCAGTCGTCACAACCCACCTAACTACAATCTTTAATCTCTCCCTCTCCTCGGGCATTTTCCCATCCTCCTTCAAACACGCCATCGTTACTCCATTACTAAAGAAACCTGCTCTCGTCCCATCCTGCACAAACAACTACAGACCAGTCTCCAATCTCCCCTTCATCTCTAAACTTTTGGAACGCCTAGTTTACTCCCGCCTTACCCGTTACCTCTCCATTCACTCCCTTCTAGACCCTTCACAGTCCGGCTTCCGCCCCCTACATTCGACTGAAACTGCACTCATCAAAGTGACCAATGACCTTCTGACAGCAAAACGTAACGGTGACCACTCTCTGCTTATTCTTCTTGACCTATCTGCAGCTTTCGATACTGTTGACCACCATCTCCTACTCTCTAGGCTCCAGTCACTAGGCATTAAGGACACTGCACTCTCCTGGTTCTCTTCCTATCTCTCTGACCGCTCCTTCAGTGTTTTGTTCTCTGGCTCCACGTCATCTCCTCTTCCTCTTGCTGTCGGGGTACCTCAGGGCTCAGTCCTTGGCCCCCTTCTTTTCTCTCTCTATACGGCCCCAATTGGACAGACCATCAGCAGATTTGGCTTTCAGTACCATCTTTATGTTGATGACACAAAACTATACACGTCTTCCTCCGACCTCACCCCCGCTGTACTACAGAACGCCAGTGACTGTCTGTCCGCAGTCTCCAATATCATGTCCGCTCTCTATCTGAAACTCAACCTCTCCAAAACTGAACTTCTTCTGCTCCCGCCGTCTACTAACCTCCCTAAATCTGACATTTCCTTCTCCGTGGGTGGTACCACAATAACACCCCGGCAGCAGGTGCGCTGTCTGGGTGTTATGTTTGACACCAATCTCTCCTTTACATCCCATATACAATCCCTTGCCCGCTCTTGCCGCTTACACCTAAAGAACATCTCTAGAATCCGCCCTTTTCTCACTGTGGAAACAACAAAAACCCTCACTGTTGCATTGATCCACTCTCGCCTGGATTACTGCAACGCTCTATTAATTGGCCTCCCCGTCACTCGACTATCCCCTCTCCAGTCCATACTCAATGCAGCAGCCAGGATCGTCCATCTGGGTAATCGGTACTCGGACGTGTCCGCTCTTCGCCAGTCCTTACATTGGCTGCCCATTCATTATAGGATCCAATTCAAAGTACTTGTTCTCACCCACAAAGCTCTCCACAGTGTGGCACCCCCTTACATCTCTTCTCTCATTTCTGTCTATCGGCCTAGCCGATCGCTGCGCTCTGCAAACGACTTTCGACTAACCTCTGCAC
Organism: Dendrobates tinctorius; assembly: GCF_039654945.1. Taxonomy (NCBI): domain Eukaryota; kingdom Metazoa; phylum Chordata; class Amphibia; order Anura; family Dendrobatidae; genus Dendrobates; species Dendrobates tinctorius. Next base: position 11,780,465 of record NW_027361824.1, read on the forward strand.
TAATCCGTACCTCCCACTCCCGACTCCAAGACTTCTCCCGTGCTGCTCCTATCCTCTGGAATGCTCTACCCCAAGAAATCAGGACTATCCACAATTTGCATAGTTTTAGGCGCTCCCTCAAAACACACCTGTTCAGAGCGGCCTATCACATTCACTAATCAAAGTCATTCTCTGTGTAAGTGTGCTTGTGTAGCCCATTCACTATCTCCATCCATCCTTCACTCCTGCAAGATGGCTGGACCTTCATTGTAAATACACCATTGTAAATACACACCTGTACTCTGTATCTCCCTCACCTCATTGCAGATTGTAAGCTCTCACGAGCAGGAGCGTCTTATTTTGCTTTAATTATTGTATTGTTAGCGTTGTTACTTATGAATTGTGTTTTGAAAATGTTAAACTGTAAAGCGCTGCGGAATATGTTGGCGCTATATAAATAAAGATTATTATTATTCTTATTATTATATATGACACCCATCCTGTTATAATAACCCCCATCCTGGACCCATTCTTGTATAATGACCCCATCTTAGTATAATGACCCCCATCCTGGGCTCACCCTGGTATAATGACCCGATCCTAGTATAATGACCCACATCTTAGTATAATGACCCCCATCCTGGGCCCACCCTGGTATAATGACCCCCATCCTGGGCCCACCCTGGTATAATGACCCCCATCCTGGTACAATGACTCCCATCCTAGTATAATGACCCCCATCCTAGTATAATGACCCCATCCTGGGCTCACCCTGGTATAAGATAAGATAATCATTTAATCGTCCCACCATGGGGAAATTCAGAGCATTACAGCAGCAAGGCAGGAACAAGTACAGATACAGATGCATAAAGGCATTACATTGACAGTAGGTAGGTACATATACGGGGAAAAAAAAAAAAAAATGTAACCGGACTGTCACAACTTTGGATCTATCAGTTCACTGTTTGGGTCGTTCTCCGTTTTGGACAGTGCTGGTTATACAGCCTAACTGCAGCAGGAAGGAAGGACTTTCGATAGCGCTCCCTCTCACATTTAGGATGAAGTAGCCGGTCACTGACAGTACTGCACATCTTTGTCACGGTCTCATGCATGGGATGGGAATCATTCTGCACCATGTAGCTCACCTTGGCCAGTATCCTCCTGTCGCCTACTTCCTGAACTGGATCAAGGGGGCATCCCAGGACAGAGCTGGCCCTTCTAATCAGTTTGTCCAGCCTATTCCTGTCCCTGGTTGATATGCCACTACCCCAGCACGCCACACCAAAGAAGATGACTGATGCCACAACAGAGTTGAAGAAGGATGCAAGGAGTGCCCCCCTAACTCCAAAGGCTTTCAGCCTTCTGAGCAGATAAAGCCTACTGTGGCCCTTCCTGTACACTGCATCCAAGTGATGGGCCCTGTCAAGCTTATTATTAAGGATCACACCAAGGTACTTATAGGTGTCGACTATCTCAATGTCATTTCCCTGAATGTTCACCACTACTGGTAGATTTTTTCCCTTGCGAAAGTCCACCACCAATTCCTTGGTCTTCCCGGAATGAATCCTATGGTGGTTCCTCTGACGCCACTCCACAAAAGCTTGGTTAGTATCTCTGTACTAACTTTCTTCTCCTCCTGTGATGAGGCCTACTATTGCAGAGTCATCAGAATACTTCTGCAAGTAGCAGCTAGATGAGTTGCACTTAAAATCCGCAATGTACAGTGTGAAGAGAAAAGGGGCAAGAACTGTACCTTGAGGTGCCCCTGTATTGCAGATCACCGTGTCAGACACACTGTCCCGAACCTTTACAAACTGAGGTCGGTTTGTGAGGTAGTTAAGGATCCAGGTGGAGAGTTGGAGGTCCACGCCAACAAGGCCCAGCTTGTCTCTCAGTAGACCTGGCTGTATGGTATTAAAAGCACTAGAGAAATAGAAGAACATTATTCTCACAGTGTTCCTAGGTTTCTCCAGGTGAGAGAGAGTCCTATCTAGAAGGTGGATAATTGCATCATCCACACCAATGCCAGGCCTGTAGGCAAACTGGAGAGGGTCCATATCCGAGCTCACTAGAGGACGGAGACGTGTGAGAACCAATCTCTCTAGTACCTTCATCAGGTGTGATGTCAATGCTACAGGTCTATAGTCATTGAGGTCTTTCGGATAAGGTTTCTTCGGAACTGGTACCACACACGATAATTTCCACAGTTGTGGTACTATACCTATTCTCAGGCTCATATTGAACAGATATGTAATGATCTCAATCAGCTGGTGCCCGCAGGTTCTGATTAGCCTTGCACTGATGCCGTCAGGACCTGCAGCCTTCAAAACTTTGATCTTATCCAGTTCTTTTGCAACCTGGGTATTTGTGAAGGACAGACCCTGGCTCAGTTGACAAGTTGCAGCAGGGGGTGAGGTTATTGTAGCAGAGAGGTGTGAATGGTATGCAGGGGCAGGAGCAGCCAGTGTGTGATTAAATCTGTTAAAGAATAGATTAAGTTCATTAAGCCCCTCTTTATCTACAACCATCCTGGAGACAGTCTGTCTATGCCCAGATATAGACTTTAGACCCTCCCAGACTTCATGAATCCTTTTCTGTGACAGTTTCAGCTCAATCCTTCTCTTATAATTAGCCTTTCCCTACCTGATTAGATTCTTCAGATCCTTCTGAACCTCTCTCAGCCTGCCCTTGTCACCTGATCTGAAGGCCAACTTCTCTTTGAGAAGAGCCTTTATTCCGGGGCTGATCCATGGTTTATTAGAGAAGCACCTCACTACTTTTGTAGGTACCGTGTTGTCTACACAGAAATTAATGTAGTCCGTTATACAGTGCGTGAGACCATCCATGTCATCACCATAGGAATCTTGCAGCACATCCCAAGTGGTTGTTTCAAAGCAGTCTCTCAGAGCATCATCACTCTCCTCAGTCCATATCCTCACTGTGCGAGTGACAGCAGGTTCTCTCTGTACAAGTGGCTTGTACACGGGTTGGAGGTGCACTAGGTTGTGATCCGATCTTCCCAGGGGCGGTAGGGCTGACGAGGCATATGCCCCACTCACATTGGCAAGAACGAGTCCAATATTTTGTTGTCTCTAGTGAGGCAGATAACATACTGTGTGCAACCGGGTAGTATGGATGCTGGAGACACATGATTGAAGTCTCCCGAAACCAGAAGGAGTGCTTGGGGGTGATGGGACTGCATCATGCTCACTGTGGATTGTAGGACCTCAGTGGCGGCATCAGCTTTCGCAGAAGGGGGGACATATGCAGCTATCATGATTACATGCGATAGTTCCCTCGGTAAATAAAAAGGTCTCATGCCCACAGCTAATAGCTCAATGTCCTTACAGCATGTTTGCTCTTTGACCACGATGTGCCTAGAGTCACACCATCTGTCATTCACAAATATCGCCAGCCCTCCGCCTTTCCTCTTACCGCTCTCCCTTGTCCTGTCCGCGTGAATGAGTTTAAAGCCATCCAACGAGACAACAGTGTCCGGAGTACCTTCGGTGAGCCAGGTCTCTGTAAACAGCAACTTACTGCACGCCCTTAATTCCCGATGATGTCTGGTCAGCGCCGACAGTTCGTCCATCTTATTCCCGAGTGACCTCACATTGCCCATAATGACGGAGGGAAGAGCATGTCTATAGCGCCTTCTTCTAGCTTTCCTGAGGGCTCCAGCTCTGCAACCTCTTCTCTTAGTCCTCCTTATTTCTGGTGGAATGTCCTCTGGTCTATTAGCAGCATGCTGCCTTGCTGTGTCCCTAAGCAGCAGTATAGCTTCTCTGGAGTAGACAATAGGGTCTTTTTCAGTTCCTGGATTTCTCAACACAATAGATCCAAGTAAAAACAAGGTAAAAAGTTCATCGAAGGTCCAGGTCCTCTTATGGTTTTCCATAGTGCAATGTCCTTTGGAGTAACAATAAAAAAGAGAAAGGAAAAATAGAAAAAATAGAGAAAAAAGGAGAGCAAAGAAGGAGCTACTGTAACAGGCTGCCACTCCAGCGGCACCAGGAAGTCATAATGACCCCCATCTTGGGCCCACCCTGGTATAATGACCCCCATCCTCGGCCCACCCTGGTATAATGACCCCCATCCTGGGCCCACCCTGGTATAATGACCCCCATCCTCGGCCCACCCTGGTATAATGACCCCCATCCTGGGCCCACCCTGGTATAATGACCCCCATCCTGGGCCCACCCTGGTATAATGACCCCCATCCTGGGCCCACCCTGGTATACTGACCCCCATCCTAGTATAATGACCCCCATCCTGGGCCCACCCTGTTATAATGACCCCCCATTCTGGTATATTGTCCCCCATCCTGGTATAATATTCTGATTATAATTCTCAAACACATAAAAAATAATCTATCCTTTTTACCTTTCTCTGCTCCCAAGCGGCGCGGCGTTCTCTTCTGTAGCTGGCAGCTGACTTCGTTGTACCGTTACGTTCAGTGCATGACGTCACCGCCATGTGCCGTGCCTTGACGGACCACTGGCCTCTGATTGGCATGCGGCATGCATTGCAGTGCAGGGACCCGGCGGGTCTCGGTGCCACCATACACTGCAGCTGAATACATCTCCCTGGACGCATATCCAGCTGAAATAGGCGCCAGTGTTCTTACACTCCTGAAATAGGCGACCATGGTAATTCCTCCCCGGCTCCGATGCAGCGATGCCAGAAAAAAATGTTAAAATATATTTTTCTTTATTTTTAACATATATTTTTATAATTTTTATTGGTCCGTGAACCAGATATCAATCAATCCCCCATACGATACTGTAATATTGCTGTGTATTGTAAAATGAGTAATCTCCTACAGCTTTAGACATGAGACAGACACGGGGGTCTTCAGTAGGCCCCACAGATGCCATGATGTTGTTATTGGTGCTCCCTGTTTCAGGAGGGGGAATAGGCATCAAAAGGCACCTTTCAGATACCGAGAGCTCCACTCCTGGCCTCGCGCCATACATGCAGTGCCTCACCCGCCATGGTTACTGGCGGAAGGAGCAGTCCCTGCGTGGAATTATTGTTCTGGACGCATTTCTCCTGGCAGCAAAGACTATGTGTTGTGTGTGGACAGTGAGCTGTCATTGTGGCCCCTGGTGGTCTAGGCAATGATAGCCATATTAGAGACCCCATAGTAACAGGATGAACTGAAGGGCACCACCAATGTGACAGCTCTGGAAAATCAGCAGGGGAACCAGTGTAGAGATGGGCCATATATTTTTCCTCTAACGGGACATCTAAAGCTCCAAGAAGAAGAAGAAACCTCACTGACTCCATAGCAGGCACCACCAAAACCTCCCAGAACACTGCACGTCTGGCAGAAGTCCTGTTTGTGGCAACAGGGGGTTATCAGCGCCTTTGGAGCGGCAACTACACTAACCTGCTAGTGCCCCCCTCCAAAAGTAATAATGCTGTAACAAGGTGGCACGGGATGGTAGTCCCAGCCGAGTCAACTAAGCCACAATCAGTGTACACCCCGGCACCTTGCACAGAAATAGACAGGACAGACGCAATCCCAGACACAGCTGCCGTCCAACAGGGAAATAGTTTAATAACAGAGATAAATAAAGTGCAACATTAACTTCCTGCTCTCTCCCTAACGAAGTCCGTAGCTGTACCCACAGCGGCCGAAAGAGGATGTAGTCCATATGCCGGAATCTGGACGCTTGAAGTCCCTTTGGCGGGGCACCTACGTAGTCCTAGTGCCCATTACTCTGTGAGCTGGAAGCAGGAGCTTCCTGTTCCCTCAAGGCTGCTGGCTCCACCCACTAAATTAACCTTTTACTTTCCCTGCTCTACATATAGAGGAATACACAATAAATGGACACATTAACATATGGCTGATCATTGTTTGTACACACAGTTCACAGTATAGGAACAACAAAACATTAATAATCAGGTACACTGTCCGGGTACCGCATAAAGCACACGGGGCCAAGACATAAGGGAGAGAGATGACGAGGTTCTCCGCCACCTCCTTTCACCCCTCCCTCCTAAAATATGGCCATCCACGGCCATGACGACCTCTGCAACTAGCAGCAATACATACATAAAAACTTTGGAGCAACAAGTCTCACATAACATCAGCGGGAGAGTCCCAGCCTCTCTATATACGGGTCCATGTGACCCTAGTCCTATTGTTGCTGAGACCGTTAAGACCAGTATCCGGGCCCAATGGCCAACTTACTAGACAGTTTTTAACCCGGCTCAATCCTCGGGTCCTCCTGATGGCTGTCTTCCTCTTCCTCTTTTTAGGGGACCACGGGCTTGTAGATGCTGGTAGGCTAAATTTAACATGGGGCTAGTACAAGGAAAGAAGCGGGGCAAAGTCCAGGGGCAACAAAGTTCAGTCCTGCAGCAGCCACGCACAAAATCCACCATAGTCAACCCCCATAGGATTTCAGTCTCGTGATCTCGTGCACATCAAAGGGTGCAAACAAACTGGGAGGATAGGAAAACGAAAAGACATGGTCCTTATTCTGTGACTCCGCCAGATGCCACAGTCCTTCGGCGCCATACTGGGGTCCTTGCCCTTTCAGGGACGCAGAACAGTCCCCGGTATTTTTCAGGATGCAACCGGCACCAAACATAACTTAAAGAAGGCTACTTCAGTCCACACATGGCCGCTGAGTAGCATAATGGGCCGCATGCGGACCCTGCACCACTATATAAGTGTGGGACGAGGACCCATTAGAGGAGGAATCCCCACTGTTCCTCCGACTCCGCATTCCCTCCAGTGGCTGTCCCACAGCTCCCAGAGCCTCGGGCTCTGTTGGCACATTTGCGGCCGCCTCACTGTGTCTAGGCGCTGCCCTTTGCTACACATCTTCAGAAACTGCGGCCGTGGCAACCAGCCATTCAACATGCTGAGGTTCCTGCAGTGAGCTTGCCTCTCAATCAGAGGCCATTCTTACGGCCAACACTTATGGCCCTCGGGGCCTCTGTTCCTTGAAAAATGCAACATGGTCCCCAATCTGCAGAGGACCATTGAAAGTCAGGGACCTGGCATTCACAAAGACTTTCATTCCAGTCTTCAGCTCCTGAATGAACCCGTCTCCATGGGTTCGGTCGAGATGCCGGCCCACATCAGTGGTCATCCGGCTGCCTGCAGCTCCCCGCCGGGGCATTGCAATTCCTTGACAATGTGGCGCTCCCACCGCTTCTTCAGCTCCTCGGATCCATGGGGCCTCTGCAGCCGTGGGCACCTGGGGCTCCTCCAAATACGTGCCGCAGAGGTCAGCCGGAGGGTATTCGACCTGTGGGAATGCAGTTGCCCTCGCTGCTGGGGATGACGGCAGAGTTGGAAGATGGAGTGCTTCCAGTGATGACCGCGGGGCCACAGCAAGCCAGGGGGCAAAGGATGAGTTAACGGGATGGCGGGGCGGGGACTCTACCCACCGCCACGCCCGGTGACAGTCCTCCAGCTCCTCTGACCACCAGGCCTCAAAGCGCAGGCCTGTCTCTGCCCAGGCCACAGATCGCCTCCAGTCCTGGCGGCCAATGCCGCTGCAAAATGACATACTTCTTTGTTGTATGGTCTCAGGTAATGGTGTATCTCCATCTGGGTTCCACCCATTCGTGGGTGGGGTCACTTCCTCCCGTTTCTCCTGGTCAGACTGGGAGGTTGGCAGCTCCTTCTTCGCCCGCACCCATTTAGGTAGTGCATTCTTCACAAAGGGACGTGGCCTTCTTTTCGGCACCAAGCTACTTCTTTGACGCCCATGACAGGCAGCCCCATCCTCGATTTTTGAACCAATGGCAGCCATCTTTTCAGCAGCGGTCAGCGCCATCTTTGCTCCCTTCTCCATAGTCACTAATCCATAAGTTCCAAAAGTCCTTGCCTGCGGTTTTGCAATTGTGAGGCTGCGGAGGTCCATCCTGCCGACTATGTGAAGTGTAACAAGCTGGCACAGGGTGGTAGTCCCAGCTGAGTCAACTAAGCCACAGTCAGTGTACACCCCGGCACCTTGTACAGAAATAGACAGGAGAGATGCAATCCCAGGCACAGCTGCCGTCCAACAGGGGAACAGTTTAATAAAAGAGATGAACAAAGTGAAACATTAACTTCCTGCTCTCTCCCTAATGACGTCCACGGCCGTACCCACAGCAGCCACGGCGGGCGAAAGAGGGAGTCCATATGTCAGAGCTCTGATCTCCAAGCAGGAGCTTCCTACTCCATTGAGGCTGCTGGCTCCGCCCACCAAATTAACCTTTTACTTTCCCTGCTCTACATATGAAGGAATACACAATACATGGACACATTAACAAATGGCTGAACATTGCTTGTACACACATTTCACAGTATAGGAACAACAAAACATTAATAAACAGGTACACTGTCCGGGTACCGAATAAAGCACATGGGGCCAAGACATAGGAGAGAGAGGAGATGATGAGGTTCTCCACCACCTCCTTACAATGACACCATGTTACTACTACTGAATAAAGAGTGGGATGATGTAGGAGATGAAATGCACGGTCACCATTGTTCCACTTTACCTGCAGAGCGTCACTGACAAAAAGTAGGTCATAGGCTTACAGCATCCCTATTCTACCTCAGAGCTACACTCACTATTCTGCTGGTGCAGTCACTGTGTACATACATTACATTACTGATCCTGAGTTACATCCTGTATTATACCTCAGAGCTACACTCACTATTCTGCTGGTGCAGTCACTGTGTACATACATTACATTACTGATCCTGAGTTACCTCCTGTATTATACTCCAGAGCTGCACTCACTATTCTGCTGGTGCAGTCACTGTGTACATACATTACATTACTGATCCTGAGTTACATCCTGTATTATACCTCAGAGCTACACTCACTATTCTGCTGGGGCAGTCACTGTGTACATACATTACATTACTGATCCTGAGTTACATCCTGTATTATACCTCAGAGCTACACTCACTATTCTGCTGGGGCAGTCACTGTGTACATACATTACATTACTGATCCTGAGTTACACCCTGTATTATACTCCAGAGCTGCACTCACTATTCTGCTGGTGCAGTCACTGTGTACATACATTACATTACTGATCCTGAGTTACATCCTGTATTATACCTCAGAGCTACACTCACTATTCTGCTGGTGCAGTCACTGTGTACATACATTACATTACTGATCCTGAGTTACCTCCTGTATTATACTCCAGAGCTGCACTCACTATTCTGCTGGTGCAGTCACTGTGTACATACATTACATTACTGATCCTGAGTTACATCCTGTATTATACCTCAGAGCTACACTCACTATTCTGCTGGGGCAGTCACTGTGTACATACATTACATTACTGATCCTGAGTTACATCCTGTATTATACCTCAGAGCTACACTCACTATTCTGCTGGGGCAGTCACTGTGTACATACATTACATTACTGATCCTGAGTTACACCCTGTATTATACTCCAGAGCTGCACTCACTATTCTGCTGGTGCAGTCACTGTGTACAGACATTACATTACTGATCCTGAGTTACCTCCTGTATTATACTCCAGAGCTGCACTCACTATTCTGCTGGTGCAGTCACTGTGTACATACATTACATTACTGATCCTGAGTTACATCCTGTATTATACTCCAGAGCTGCACTCACTATTCTGCTGGTGCAGTCACTGTGTACATACATTACATTACTGATCCTGAGTTACATCCTGTATTATACTCCAGAGCTGCACTCACTATTCTGCTGGTGCAGTCAGGGCTGGTTTTAGGCAAAGTGGGGCCCTAGGCAAAGTTTAAAATGGGGCCCCAAATGCTAACATATTGCACATCACACATTAGCATTTTGATTGTATTTACATGCGCTGAGTTCAGGCCGCTAAATGATCGACAAAATTGAAGAAGTCGTTCAATACTTGTTTCCCAGCCTCTTTCCACCATCTGAGAAAGAATGATGGGGACAGAACGATCACTAATGGATCACTAAGGATGTGTGCACACATTGCGGTTTTTGCTGTGGATCCACAGCGGATTTGGTCCTGCGGATCCGCAGCGGATTTGATCCTGTGGATCCGCAGCGGATTTGGTCCTGCGGATCCGCAGCAGTTTCCATGCAGTTTACAGTACCATGTAATCCTATGGAAAACCAAATCCGCCGTGCACATGCTGCGGAAAATTCCGGGCAGATTTGCTGCGGTTTATTTTCCGCAGCATGTTACTTCTTTTTTGCGGAACCGCAGCTGCAGTGTACGTTCCGGGACATACAAATCAATCAATCTCTCTCATCCGCACTGCCAAACCGCACTAAAACCTGCATCAAATCCGCTGTACACATGCTAGGAATCCGCAGGAAAAATGCATGTGTTTTACCCTGCGGTTTCTGCCAAGAGATATGGATTCTCTGCAGAATAAGCCGCAGACTAATCCGCAACGTGTGCACGCACCCTAACAGATCACCATACAGTATCATGTTATCAGCAGCACATCTACAGTTTACACCCCATAGTCCTCCATATAATATAATCTGCCCCATAGTCCTCCATATAGTATAATACATTCCTCAGTCCTCCATTTAGTATAATACACTCCTTATAGCCCTCCATATATTAAAATACACTGCTCAGTCCTCCAAATAGTATAATACACTCCCCATAGTCCTCCATATAGTATAATACACTCCTCAGTCCTCCATATAGTATAATACACTCCTCATAGCCCTCCATATATTAAAATATACTGCTCAGTCCTCTATATAGTATAATACACTCCTCATAGTTCTCCATATAGTATAATGCACCGCCATAGTCACCCATGTAGTACAATTCACTTCCCATAGCATAATGCACCCCATAGTTCTTCATATAATGTATTCCCCATAGTCCTCGATACAGTATAATGCAGTCCACATATAGTATAATGCAGCCACCCAATAGAGCATAATGCAGCCACCCCAGAGTATAATGCAGCCCTGCCATACAATATAATGTAACTCCCATAGAATATAATGCAGCCCCCCTCTTATAGTATAATGCAGCCACCCCTTAGAGAATAATGCAGCTACCCCAGAGTATAATGCAGCCACTCCACAGAATATAATGTAACACCCCATAGAATATAATGCAGCCTCACCCCCATATAGTATAATGCAGCCCCTCCATAGAATATATGGCAACCCCCTCCTAGGATATAATGCAGCCCCTTATATAGTATAATGTAACCCCTCCATAGAATACAATGTAGCCCTCCTCATATAGTATAATGCAGCCCCCATCGAATATAATATAATACAGCCCCCCATAGGTTATACAGCCTAACTGCAGCAGGAAGGAAGGACTTTTGATAGCGCTCCCTCTCACATTTAGGATGAAGTAGCCGGTCACTGACAGTACTGCACATCTTTGTCACGGTCTCATGCATGGGATGGGAATCATTCTGCACCATGTAGCTCACCTTGGCCAGTATCCTCCTGTCGCCTACTTCCTGAACTGGGTCAAGGGGGCATCCCAGGACAGAGCTGGCCCTTCTAATCAGTTTGTCCAGCCTATTCCTGTCCCTGGTTGATATGCCACTACCCCAGCACGCCACACCAAAGAAGATGACTGATGCCACAACAGAGTTGTGGCATCAGTTGAAGAAGGATGCAAGGAGTGCCCCTCTAACTCCGAAGGCTCTCAGCCTTCTGAGCAGATAAAGCCTGCTTTGGCCCTTCCTGTACACTGCATCCAAGTGATGGGCCCAGTCAAGCTTATTATTGAGGATCACACCAAGGTACTTATAGGTGTCGACTATCTCAATGTCCTTTCCCTGAATGTTCACCACTACTGGTGGATTTTTGCCCTTGCGAAAGTCCACCACCAATTCCTTGGTCTTCCCGGAATTAATCCTAAGGTGGTTCCTCTGACACCACTCCACAAAAGCTTGGTTAGTATCTCTGTACTCTCTTTCATCTCCTCCTGTGATGAGGCCTACTATTGCAGAGTCATCAGAATACTTCTGCAAGTAGCAGCTGGATGAGTTGCACTTAAAATCTGCAGTGTACAGTCTGAACAGAAAAGGGGCAAGAACTGTACCTTGAGGTGCCCCTGTATTGCAGAT